>NC_090446.1:1195120725-1195434637 GCF_031143425.1 Pleurodeles waltl
ATGACCATGCAGAAAAAGCTGCATTTGCTCCACGCACACGGTCACGCTTGAATGTTCACTCTTCCTGTTGCCGATTCAATAGGCAAAGCACAAGACACTCACTACACATTCTGAAGTTTAGGACTGGTTTTAAAGCAAATTATCCTGTAGTTGAATATCGGGTGTATTTCTGGGATTTTCCTTCGATTTTCACGGAAAGCACAGAAACACGAATAGCCCTGGGAGGCAGTGAGGCAGGGGTGTGCGAGGGGACTGAAGCAGTCAGAACACTCCGATTAGGAACACACGCAAATATTTTGGTATGGTCGCAAAAGGCCTGCATTCGTAACATTGCCTTTTAATTCATAGGCACTCAGGTCTGTAGTCGGGTCTTGGCACGTCCGAGCATGCAGAATGCACTTGGCTAATTGTAATCAAGTATCGTTCCCTAGTGTAATTATATAAAATAAGAAAGCAATTATGCAGTTCAGTGGTGGCGCTCAATGCACGTTTGGAATCCATTCATCTAGGCACAAAGCCATAGTTAGAAAGTACTCTTACACATTATACAGCTCACACAAATACAACTATGGGTCTTTGTCATGGTATGGCAATCAAAGTGGCATAAGTCTAATCAACTGGAACTGGGATTTCCACAAAAACACACATATAACCACAGTCTTCCTCATTTCTGCTAGAATCAGGCTTCTGAATGCCTGTTGCAGTCAGATCACAGACTGGTGCATCGGCCCCGGAACTGCTCCAAGGATAGTGAAGCCTGTGAACAGAACAGTAAGTTTGCTTTGCGTGCATTATGGCCTCTCAAAGGATACAACTCATACCGTACGTTGCCTAGATGCACACCACACGTAAGTCTATATTCGCATTTATGGGAAACAGGACAACTGTCTTTGGGAACAGAGCAGATGCAAACAGAAAAGCTGGCTTCCCGAACTAGAATCTCAGCTGCTATTGGTTTCCTAAAGCCCACAAGGGGGTGGTACCTGCTCTTTACTATGCAAGGGTGGACTTTGGGTCCACTATAGATTAGGACAGTCTATGGTGGGAAAATAGAGAGCTCACTTCAAGAAGACTCACAGTTGTTTAATCCACTAGGCGAGAAACATGATGAGTCAGACAGCAGAACAAACAAGCATTGCAATACCTCTCGCATTTTCTTGAGTTATGGCTATTGGCACTTTAAATTCATAACTGGACTTTTCTAGCCACATAAATTGGTCAACCCCGCCTCATAATTTTTTCTTTTCCTCCCATATACTTCCAGTGGCACAGCATTTAACCAAATCACTTCCATTTAACTTCTTCCTCTATCTTAAAACATATACAGTTATAATAAAAACCTTCATCAGAAACAAACTTTTGGCATTAGAGTGTAATGCTCAAAACACCATAAAAAAATGTAATTTGGGACGGAATGAAGGGTGAAAGGAAGGGGGGAGTCGGAGTAAAGATGGAGAGGACAAGTGGCATAGTAACGGTGTCATGGGCCCTAGAGTAAAAATGGTTGACTTAAATTTTGGTAGGAAAATACAGCAGTAATTAGAGTTGAGTGGGTTCCATAGGTCTCTGGGCCCCAGTGCCACTGCACCTGTTGGTCCACTGATAACTAGGCCTCAAGAGAGAAAGCAGATGGGGCTGAAAAAGAGAAGTGAAAGGAATTCAATTGACAAAAGGAAGAAAGAGAAGGGGTTGCAAACAAAGAAAGAAGGGAAAGAAAGAAGGAGAAAATGAAAACACAACTAAGACAAAACAGAGCAAACAGTGAGACAAAAGAAAAAAGGAAGGAAGCTGGAGAACTAAAGATAAAGAGGAAAGAAGAATGAAAGAAGTGTGAAAAGAAAGTGAAAAATGAACATTAGAGAAAAAAAAGAGCTGGTGAGAGAAACAAGCAGCGAAAGAACCAGGGGAAGTATGTACTGACACATTTCCCACAGACATAGAACGGGAAAACCAATTTGACACTTTGGGTCCGACAAATAACTGGTGGCTTCCACATACAGATGGGAAAAGAGGGATTTATAGTAAAAAGTGAATGGACAGATAAAGAGAAGAAAAACACCAGAGACAGGAAGGAAGAAAGATTTTTTTTAAAAGTGAAAGGACGCATACCCAGTCAAAGGAAAGAGCAAATTAAAAAAAACAGAGAATGAAGGGAAGAGAAATAATATTGCAAGAATGAACGCCTGATTAAAAAAAGAGAGAGGAATGAAACAAGGAAAGAAATAACCAAGTTTTTGCAAGTTTGAAAGAGGAGGCAGGAAGAGGAAGAGGGAAATAAAAAAAAGGGGGGGGGAGTAGAAATAAACAGTTGAAAAAAAGAGCAAAACTGTTCATGTGTGGATTTTAAGAGCTTGAAACAGAAAACTGGGGGAGAAAGAAAACATTGAGAGTAAACAGGGTAAAGGAAAGAATGGAGTGAGATATGTGAAATAGACCCTCCTAAATAAAAATGGCAGCTAAGACTACATTTAATTGGCCCTCCAACGTCATCAAACAGCAGTCAAAGTGTGGAACAGCAGGGGGCACTACAGAACAGCTGGAGGTGCATATGAATTTTATGTGAACCTCAATACAGCTATGTTGGGGTGCTTCCGATCAGGATTGGTGGTATAGACAGAGCTGTGTCCCGGTCCAGTGCTGGAATAACAGAAAGGCAGTGGGTGAGGAATGAGAATCACCATGTCATTTCTGGTATTGGAATAATGTGGCGTTGTAGGTTAGGGTTGAGGTGCACTGACAGAGTTGTATGTGGGCTGCAGTACTCGAATAGTAACGGGCACAAAAAGTCAGAAGTGAGGTATGTTACTAGAGCTATGTATGGAACCTAGTATTGGCGTGCCAGTTTTGCATAGTGTTAGCCTGGAGGTGCCGTGGTGAAGCTGCGAGTGGGGCCCAGTATGGGAGTTGAACTGCCTCTGATCCACAGAAGCAAGGAGTCCTGAAAGGCGTGTGTGTGAGCCTTAGTACTGAGAAGAAATGTGCACTGAATGTTAGAATTGATGGATTCTGGCAGAGCTGTGGTGGTTCCCATCAACTATGATGTTGGATGTTAGACTTGAGGTGCACTGGCTGAATCTGTATTGCTCTTTTGGGTCCAGTATTGGCTTGGCAGTGAGACTGAATATTAGAATTGAGCTGCTCTGATGGAACTGTATGTGAGCGGGGTCCCAGCATAGGAAAGGAAGTGACATTGCAGGGGTAGAACTGAGGTACTCTGATGGAGCTGCACCCGAGGCCCTGGTACTGGAAAGCAGAGTGTACTGACTGCAAGAACAGAAGTGCTCTGGCAGACAGCATGTATTGGGTTTCTGGCATGCGTGAGGGCTTGGAACGTGTGAACTCCGTTGCACTGATAGAGCTGTGCGCCCCAGGTCCCAGTACTGGAGCAGCAGAGTGTACTGACTGCAAGAACTGAGGTGCTCTGACAGACAGCCTATATTGGGTTCCTTGCACTGGCACGGCTGAGGACTTGGCGTGTGTGAACTGAGGTGCACTGATGTAGCTGTACCTGAGGTCCCAGTGTTGGAGCAGCAGAGTGTACTGACTGCAAGAACTGAGGTGCTCTGGCAGACAGCATGTATTGGGTTTCTGGCATGCGCGAGGGCTTGGAGTGTGTGAACTGTGTTGCACTGATGGAGCTGTGCGCCCCAGGTCCCAGTACTGGAGCAGCAGAGTGTACTGACTGCAAGAACTGAGGTGCTCTGACAGACAGCCTATATTGGGTTCCTTGCACTGGCACGGCTGAGGACTTGGTGTGTGTGAACTGAGGTGCACTGATGTAGCTGTACCTGAGGTCCCAGTGTTGGAGCAGCAGAGTGTACTGACTGCAAGAACTGAGGTGCTCTGGCAGACAGCGTGTGTAGGTTTCCTGGCACAGCTGAGGGCTTGGAGTGTGTAAACTGAGGTGCACTGATGGAGCTGCAAGTGGGATCCCAGTATGGAGCAGAAGTGGGCACGGTCTCTAAGGATTGCTGAGCACTGTTACAGCTGGGAGCCTAGGTTATAAGCAATTACAAGGGATCCTCCACCCTTGCCCTCAGCACACAGGCAGGTACACTTGGTAAAGAAAATTCAAGCCAAGGAAGGGCAGGAGCCAGGCAGCTGAGAGAGGGTGCAGAGAGCCCACAAAGATCAAATGTGACCAAGCGAATAGCCTGATTTACAGCCTTGTTTACAGCTAAGCTCAGAGGAAGAATGCTCTGCAAATGAAAAGGGAGGCTTCCCTGGACGGGAGCAGGAAACTAAGTAAAAAAAAAAAAAACCTCTACAGACCACATAAACAGGACAAAACATAATTTACAGTAGTTGATCACTGCTCCCACAAAGAGGAAGGAGGGACAAAGAGGCATGCCTTACCACTAGCAAGCTAGACTTCGTAAATTACCCTGAAACTAACAAATGAAATAGCTGGAAGTCCACAGAAGAAGTATACTTAAAAGTATACAAGAGGTTGTACGCTTACTTTCGACCTAAAAGGTAGGATGGTACAACTCCCAGTACAAAGTAAGGATGTTTATACATAAATGGAGTGATAAAAAGAGAAAAAGTGAGAGAATGTTTGTGTGAATGATATTATGATAAGGTGCTGGTGTGTGGTGTTTTACTGGTGTCAAATGTGAGAGGGAGTGTGATGTGTGTGTTTCTTAGATAATGTGTGTGTGTGTGTGTGTGTGTCATGGCACATGCCATGTATGGAAGGTGTAATGATGCGTGCTGATGTGGAAAGTGGCAAAAGTCATGTGTATGATGATGTGTTGACCTGATGGCTTGTATTAGGCTTAAGAAATTCAAAAACGTTCTTTAAGTGTGAAAAATTGAAATTGGAGGCTAAAAATTAAATTGAATTAAATCTTTAAATTATGCACGTATTTGTTTGAAGAAGGCTTGTTTCTGTGCTTCTATGTATTGTTTTATATTTGAAATCATCGAAATTGCTTATGCTGGGGTCCAATAATGATTCAGTGGGGGGTCCACAAATTCCAATAATGAACAGTGGGCGTTCCCGGATTCCAGTAAAAATTAGGAAGGGTCCACAGAAGTCAAAAGGTAAATAATCTCTATTTTAGAGCGTGATGGAGTGCACATGACATGCACCATGATGTGTGTATGATGGGAAATGTTCAATGTAAGAAAAGGATAAGGCCACCAATAGACCCAGTTACACAATTTTTAATTGCTTTACTGTTACCAAATGACAAACTCACCCATACTGCAACTTGTGCTAACAAATCTTTAAAAAAGAGAACAAACAATTCACTCGTCATACGGGAACATATTAATACCTCCACTAATACAATCAGAATGTTATTTAATTACATGTATAGAATGCAGCACTTCCACAAAAATACCCAACAAATACCACGGAAATTATTATGAATTACCTCATAATTTCCTGGGAAAATCAAGTCTGTAAGAAAGAAAATATTCTCACTCTCAGCACCAACAATCCCACCAACATCATATACTGAACTACTACTTCCACGTACTACGGGCCAACGACATAAATAACAACTTTAATCTATTAAGGGTGCATGGTAAGCTATTGCTAATGCCTCTCTCATCCAGGGATATCAGCTTACACTGGTGATCCAGAAAACATTGGTTTAAAACCTGACATGTCCAGCTAAGAGATCTCTGCGCTATTTGCAAGTCAGAAGACGTCTCAAACTGTATGGAAATAAAACTAGCTATAAAAGATTGAATGCTGGAGAAAAAAAAAAAAACGTTATTTAGCTGTAACTGTCGTTCTCCATATTAGTATCTTTCATAGATTCACATGCAGCCCACCATTCTCCTTGAATAGAGGCTCTCACCAGGCATTTCATGTATAGTTTTGTGTGTTTCACTCTTGTGCTAAGAAATCTGAAGACCTCTGGGAGCCGTGAGACAGAGAGCACTCTTACCTCTTTGGCTGAAGTTTGGGGCCTTCAGAATTATGTGGCTGAAGTAATAAAGTGGACACTGTCCATGACCTTTTCAGCTGTCAGTGCCTTGTAGCACTATTTTAACGTTACTAATGGACTCCCTACTTTGACAATTAGGAATGATTCATGCAAGTGAATCGATGAAATATGCAATGCTGGAGAGTATTCACACCTACTGGACAGCTGTATTATCCCACACATATTGGCATGCATGTATTATAACTAAACAAAAATCCCAGGACAAGGATATTGAGGCAGCTGAAAAGATCTAGGTGAAAATGGTATGTAAATATTGTGACCTGGTCCTGATACTGACCAAGCACAAATGGCAATGTGCTGGAAAAGGGAAAATGCACCTCAGATAATGTGCAGGTTTAGGGAACTCACTATAAAGGGGAGGACCCCAAATGGAGGAAGTGACTAGGACCAGCAGACAAAGACGGCTTGGTAAACAATAAAGTAATGGGGTGGATTTCTCCTAACTTTGATAAAAAGAGACAAGACAATCCCCAGAGAGATGTACAAATCTGACTATACATGGGACTAACTATTGACGTTGGGGTACATGTGTCCCTACTGATGAATGCTTGCAACAAATACCACAAAAACAGTCATGTATGAAACTATGTTAAGGTTGGACATGACAAATTGAATTTGGAAATATATGTACATAGTTGTACTGCTGAATATGACGAATTGATAAAATAAATTACAACTTACTGACATTTATAATCTGTTCACAGCCATTTCTTTTCATAGTGTGAAGAGGACTACGAATTGTGTGCTATGTCGTAAACAAGTGGTGTTTATGTTAGAAAACTGTAATAAATATATATATTTTTTTTAAAAGTCTTATAGCTATGATGGAACACCACGAGTTTCATAGGAAACTGTCCTGAAATGGTTCTCCTTAATCAGGTCAGTAATCTGTTGGGAAAAACATGGCATTTCCTTTCCAAGAAACTATTCCTGTTCGGGGTCCCGCAGGGCTTGATTCTAGAACCCACATTTTTCAACATTTATCTATAGCCGCACAGCACTCTGCTCGTGGATAGAGGTGTTTCCATTCAGCAATACACAACAACTTTATTTGAAAATGTCCTCAGTGATATACGTATACACGGATGTTGCTTGACAAAGGTATAAACGTCAATGTTAACTACTTTGAGGTAACTAAATACACCAAAAATATTTTCACTGAAATAACTCTGACTCCTCACTTATTACGCAATTAAAAGTCGATGGCTTCTCTATGCTCTAATCCCCGGTACAATCTCTGGGTACTAAGCTAGATTTCAAACTCTCACAAACTCCACACATTGATAACATAGCCAGAGCGAGCAATTATCTTAATTCTCTGGAAATCAAAATGATAATAAGAAAATAAGAAAATAAATAAAACAACTACTCTTCCCACACATCTAAAAACTGTAGCTAACGTCCTTGTTACTCAGGTCCTGATTTTGGTAACGTCCTATAATGGGTTTTTCATTTTAACCTTTTTCATCTCTCAAAGCTGTACAAACACGTACTCCTCGGTGAGACGTATAACTATTTAAAAAAACTATTTAAAAAAATTGCACCCATATATAAATAATTACGTTGGCTACAGAATTAAATTCAAGATCAGATGCTTGACTTACAAAGCAATACACATTCTACTCAGTGCAAAATTAGACATGTTCAGAAGTGGCCAAAGCTATCTGAACCGCTCTCCCTGCAGAACTAAGGACTCAGCCTACATTACTCGCCATTCCGAAAGTTTAAAGACCCATCTGTTCAGGTGATAGTTGAACTAACGTGGTCTTCATCTCTAAAGTAACATATGATTTTCAACTAGTTGTTGTAATTATAACGCTGTTCTCTTCCTTGTAAGGACTCTCGATTTTGTGACTCGTTTCTATGTCATATGGACGCCATGTTTTATGCAAAGTGCACTAATGCCATTCGGGCATGCACATCTCTAGAAAACCATGGAATAAAATAACATAATTATTAACGTGTTGACACCAAATGTCAGTAACGGAAACTGCTTCTAAAGCGTCAAGCCTCCCTTTGTGTGTGCACGCTTCCACAATACTCTCCATAAAAACTAGCCATTCTGTGTGTGATCTTGCTGACGGCTGCGGGTTTAGTGAGATGGTACCAATGATGGGTAAGAACCTACAGTCCAGGAGGAATGGATTAACTATTAAAATATTTTTATCTTACTTTAAATGTCATACCCCACTCTTTAGGAATGAATAGATTTCACAGCACTGAGAAAAGGGAGATGAGGATACAAAGTCACTGGACAGCTTAGACCTAGGCAAACAAGTTGCAAAGCATTTCCTGGAAGAATGTAGCACCACTCCCGGAGGAAGCGTTCCAATCCAATGCAAGTAAGGTACCCAAAGAGAAACCTCGAATGTGTCACAAATCAACACATGCCTGGAGAATGGCAATGACATTTCCGGCTGCAAATTAAGGTTCAGCGACATACTAATCAAATCAAATCAAATCATTAGCATTTGTAAAGCGCGCTACTCACCCGTGCGGGTCTCAAGGCGCTAGGGGGGAAAGGGGGGGTTATCGCTGCTCGAACAGCCAAGTCTTTAGGAGTCTCCGGAAAGCGGAGTGGTCCTGGGTGGTCCTGAGGCTGGTGGGGAGGGAGTTCCAGGTCTTGGCCGCCAGGAAGGAGAAAGATCTCCCACCCGCCGTGGAGCGGCGGGTGCGAGGGACGGCAGCAAGTGCGAGGCCAGCGGAGCCATACTGAGCCATACGGAGCCATACTGAGCATTATTGTGTATTACAGGAGTTAATACATCACGTGGTGGCCTTTGAAGCCACTCATCTGACATCACTACCTCCCAAGATTCTACTGGACAAGACATTCTTGACTTCCAGGTCGTATCTCTTCAGCAGTAGATTTGCAGACATGGGAAGGTAAGTCCCCCATGTTTAAATTAAATTCTATCAGGACCTTGGGGCCAGTGGTGAGGTAAGTCCTCAGGACCACTCTGTCTTGAAGGAATACAGAATAAGGTTTTGTAGGGCATATGGCTCGCATCTCGGCATTATAAACATTCTCAATGACCTACACTGGGTCGCTTCCAATTCCAGCAGGGATACAATGCCATCAACAAAACGAAAATCCATCCTACTTTGGACAAGAGATTATCTTACTTAAAAATGAAAAAACACTGAGCAGTAAAGAATCTTTTCTGAAAGACGTACTAAGTTCAACACATCCTCTATCACCAAACAATGCTTCTCAGGAGCAGCCACATCGGCTTGGATGAAACTAACTAATGATGAAAAGTGATTATTTGCAACTATAAGAGTTAATACTTTTGTCATTCCCTGTGTGTTTCTTAATTAAAAAGTATATATATATATATATCTATAATATATATAGAAAGATAGGGACTGATTACAAAGAAGTGATAAATTATTACCGAAATGAATCCATGGCTCAAATGTCAATATGTGGCTATGAACCACAATAAGAGATTAAAAGAGGAATGATTAAGGAGTTGCCTCAATAAACAGAATTATCTTGAGGGGCATTGGGAGGAATATGGTTAATACAATTAGAGCCCAATACTTAATAGGGCCCAGAGTGTCAGGGTTTGGCTTGACTCTGCTACCTACCTTCATACCGCCTTAGTGAGGCAGCTGTACAAGCAGCAATAACAGTCAGCTTTCTGCAGCTTCAAGAAGGCAGACGTGGGTTAGGAACTTGGGGCCACATTTACAAACGTCAGGTTTTGCAACTCTCAAATAGCGAGATTCTGCGATTCACACTTTGTGAGCCGCAAAACCTGATATACAACAGTGTCTCAGACACGGTTTGCGATTCGCAAATGGGTCACAACGGGCCTGCATCATCAATATTCATGAGGCAGGTCGCAAATTGCAATCCATTTGGGAATGGCCACACTCACAGGGATGGTGGCCTGCTGTGGACAGCATACCACAATGTCTGTGACTGCTCTTTTAAATAAAGCTTTTTGCTTTTGGAAATGCAGTCCATTTTCCTTCAAGGAAAACAGGATGTTTTTCCTTCAAGGAAAACGGTATGCATTACAGAGAAAAATGAAATGTTTCCTTTTCCATTTTTCCACAGTAGGCAGTGGTCCTGGGACCATTGCCTGCTCTGAAAAAATGTTGGTGCCCCATCCACAAAGGGAAGGGGTCCCTTGTGAACCCCTTCCTGTTTGCGGATGGGTTACTACCAATTTGAAATTGGTGGTAACTGCGATTGTTTTGCGACCACATTCTCGGTCGCAAAACTATCATACATCCCTCTGTGAGTCACAATTAGTTGGCACGCCCCTTCCTAACAGCGAGTTGCAAACTCATTTTGCTGCCAATGTTTGGTCAGGCACTGAATTACGGACCTTCCTGAGTATCTGTGCCTCACTATGTGCTACACTCCAATACTATATACAGAAGCATTTGTGGTATTGAGGATCTCCTCCTCAGCTGGATAGGTAGCACCTATTTCAGACTGTAGGTTGTTGAAGCTTGACCCTTAAAAGGGTAATTCCCAATTGGTGGCCTTATCTCTGAAAATGTGCATTCAACATGGCGAAACCACAATGGTGGTAAATGCAGTAAACATGAGGCCCCTCTTCACTAATCATTTACTGAATAATAGCCTTAAGGCACGGGGGCTGTTACATTAGTGGTTGAGGCACATCCAGCTTATGGAACAAAACTGTTCTATTCGTGGGTCAATTTTCCAGCAGTTGATGGGAACACTAATACATTTCATCACTATACACATGCTAATGCACCTGCACAATACACAGCATACACATACATAGAAATATTTCTAACATTTTAGGACCACCAGAACTGGCTTGATGGCACCCTACCACATACAACAATTCATGTTAGGTTAGGTCCTTTGAGCAATGACGGCCATACCTGGCCTCAATTGGCCACATACACACCATCAGTAGCTGAGGTTCGCCGCTTATACATAGAGCTTGTAGCAATATATATACAGAATGTTAGTAGAATTTGTAATGTAAACATTAAATACTAATCCAGTACGGGCTGCTCCAGCACAACTGCACGAAGTCACACCAGGTATCAATCCTGCAACAGTGCATTCGATTATGAGTAAAGTACCAGCAAAATGTAAAGAAATTCCGTTTTGGTTAGCTAAAAAATGAATGTGCTGAAAACAGTGTTTCCCCATACCGGACCCCAAGATAAACACATGATTCTCACTATGTGCTTGCCATTTGGAATGGTTCCCGTGGTGGATAACTACCCCACCTGGGGCATGGTGTTTGCCACGCTCTGCACTACCTCACATGGTACACCAAAACTTGCCAATCTTCCAGAAGTGTCAAAACAAATACAAGATGAATACAGAGGAAGCCCCGACCCTGGATTTGAGGACGCGATTAACAGGCGATTTTGCTACAATGTCCTCAATAATATTAAGCAACTTTAAAAGGGAAGCAGTAGCACTGGCAGTGCACATGCAGCTCCGGGATGTTCCTCCACAAAATCAAGAATGTGAGATACCTAAAATTATTGCCGAAACCTATTCAAGTATAAGCCGGGATAGCTTCGGAGCAAGACCTACTAAACCACAATTACAAGGCAAATCCAATAAGGATTCTATCCAGGCAAGCAACTGAGGGCTCTAAAAAAATGCTGGGATAAACAAAAACATCCATCTAAAAAAGACAGGAGAGATTCTCCACATTCGGAGACCCCTGAGAAATGTTATAACTTAAGATATAGGAATAATATACAAACTTCTGATAGATGTCAATATACTGACACACACCAATCTCGTTCCTTTCAGGACTCACCGGATAAATGTAGTGAGAGAGGTGAGCGATCAGAACAACTAACAGAATATGTGAAACCTAAAAAACCAAATACCCAATGCTCATCAGAAGTTTAAATTAAAAAAGAAGAGACATTTCCACAACAAAAAACCCAATTCATAAAGAAGAAGGTGGCAGCAATTTCTGCAAGAAATACCACATAAGATGAGGGTTTTGTTGAAGAACAGGAACTGGAAACTGGCTTTGCTAGACAGGGCAGCAGAGGTCACATTAGTTCTCTGGAATCTTCAAGAGCATCTGGAGGTGAAAGCAACTAATGACTTTTTAGAAGTCAAGACTGTGGACATGCGTGCCTCTCTTTCCAATAGAGTATATAAAATGAACATACAGTTAGAGGGAGACATTGACTGCACAATTGCTATAATATTTTGGAAACAATTAACTGGCATTTATGACATTTTTG
This sequence comes from Pleurodeles waltl, assembly GCF_031143425.1. Lineage (NCBI taxonomy): Eukaryota > Metazoa > Chordata > Amphibia > Caudata > Salamandridae > Pleurodeles > Pleurodeles waltl. The sequence continues at coordinate 1,195,132,911 of NC_090446.1, forward strand.
GGGCTGAAAAATATTGGCTGCCAGAATTTTTTCTGTGATGTCCCACAGGGGGAACGGATTATTAAACCTTCCTTCTCGCCCCTGGTTCCTGTAGAGTTAAAAGAGTCGTACCCATTTGAGCGGGCATTGGCCCAAGCCCTTGCGCTGTATCACAATCATGTTGGGTAGGATTAAAATTCTCCCTACCACATAATACCAATTAGGTCCCTAACACAGCCTCAACATCCTATTAAGCATAAGGCTAAAACACCTGTGGGAGAGATACTCGCATAGCTAGAGTACCAGGGTGTAATTGAGCCCTATGTCGCACCAATGAACAATCCCCTACTCCCCGTTGCTAAAACAAACCATTCATATAAAATAGTCTTAGATTACAGACTTTTAAACAGTCATACATACACATTTGCTATTCAAAATGCACATAGCACAGCACTCATTAACAATATAGTGTGCAAAAAATACAAAACAACGTTGGATATTTCCAACAGCTCTGCTGTCAAAATATAGTGCCTGAAAGCAGGGATTTAACGGCATTTAGCACTTTTGGCTCCCAGAAAAAAATTGTAGGCTCCCACAGGGGTGTAAGTACAGTCCTGGGCTGTTCTCTACACGTTTAATATCCATTTTACACGACATTGACCCTGAAGTGTTGTACTATGTTGACTACATTTATCTAACGGGTGATGATCTCATTCACCACCTAAAACGGGTGGCTCACATTGTGGTGAGTGCAGAATTCGGCTATAAATTCAATTTTAAGGAAACAAAAATTGCCTTTCTCAGTGCCCTATTTTTGGGATATGAACTATCAGATGAAGACAAGAGCCTAGTGCCCCACTTTCTAGAAAAGTGTGCACAGTTGCAATCACAAAATACCATAAAAAAGCTCTGGTCTTTATAGAGCTTTTTTACATTTTGGCAGAATTTACATACCAGATTATGCACAATGCATTAAACCATTATATGATTTAATATGCCCCGACTTTTCAAGCAAATATTGGACAGTCGAACATGTGCATTCTGAGAGCATTGCAACAAGACACGCTTGCAGCAAAACACTTGGGACAAAAAAACACATTTGGTCATCAGAGTAATAGCTGGCGCCATTGGCTTCACCTGTGTAACATTTAATGAGGGTGATATCATCCCTACTGCATACAAATCAAACTGGTACTCCACAGCAGAACAATGCTTTGCTCCTACAGAAAAGATTCTGACTGCTGTTCAGATGGCTGCCATTAAAGAGAGCCCTCTAGCTTAGGGGAAAAGCATTATTGTCGTCTCTCCGATGCCAGCCCTTGAGGCTGTCACAAAGGCCAGCGTTCCAAACGTGAAAGCAGTACTTCCACGCTGGATTCTATGGGCAACATCTCTGACAGCCACTGATGTTGATTAAATTTTTGACCCAAAATTACAGACTCAAGAATTCCTTCAATATGAAATGGAATATCCAATACTAGCAAACACTTTGCTAGTGATCAGTATCAAACATTTATGTACACTGATGGTTCAGCCCAACCAGCCGTAGCTACTATATACCAATACTCTGCTATTTGTGCGGCTGTGAGTGGCTACATAAAAGATGGTGAATTCCATACACAAAATACTTACACGTAGACCTTAGGGGACTGCACTGCACAACTCGCAGAGCTTCAGTATCTGGTGATGGCATCCCCTCAGGTCTTGAAGTGAAAGAACACTCTAGCCCTAAAAAAACTTGAAAGCCTTCACTGATTGGAAAGAGACTGTGGTTACTGCTGTGCTGCTTGAATTTGTACAGCTGAAGAACACTGGCCGTTTATGGATCAAGCAAGTTCTTAGTATTAAAAGGAAGGTTGGTGAATTTCCATGGGGCCTTTGCTTTAGGCCCAACAACTTATGGAAAGCAGCCTAGTGCATGCATAGCAATCTATAGCCTTTGTGGAAAGATCACTGAAGCTCTGAGACATCGTCATTTTCTGCTTGGTTGCTACTATGCTCATGTTAAATAAGCATAAGCCTGCCAACTTTCTTGGAGCAAGGAGCAGTACTGCATTAAAGTATGCCATAAAACAAGCCACGAGCTGGCCATGAAGTGGACTGCCTGCCTGAGGTAAAGACCACCAGATTGGTAAACCCTTTTTTTGATCTGCCATGTAGCACACTTTCCCAAAGACATGGACAGGCAGGTGGGAATACAGAAACACTGAGTCCCTATAAGACACGGTGCTGGTCCCAAATGAAGTCCTGACCTTCAGTTGCATTAGAAGAATCGGTACTAATTTCTGTTGTAACAAGATCTGGAGCAGTAGAACAGCTAATCAGGTTTTTAATTCTCAGTTTGGTGCACAGTTGGTGCTCAGGTGACCTCCCAAAAAGCTGGCCGTAGAGGTGAATTTGGCAGGTACTGATGTCTCCTGGTCCTTTTGTTTCCTCCTGTGCCTCTTGTGCTTCAAGAAAGTGAGGTGATGTGCCCTAATTCTGGGTGACCCAGTTCTCATCCGCTATTTTTTATGAGCAGATTTCTTACCACTATGAATCTGGCCCCTTTGTTCTTAACAGCTTGAGCAGGTTTTGACCGTGAGGGTGGAACAGTCAGGAGATGGACAAACTTAGACAATCAAATTGGGCTAGAAACAGAAATTGCCCAGAGGTTTGCTGAGCTTTATTCCCCGGTTCAAGCCAGTGGAATCACCAGACCGAAATGAGGATTAGTCACCTAATCTGCACCAAGAATGAAAACTTGCTAGACTTCACTAGGACATAGATCTGGAAGAATATGCTGGGAAGGTAAAATAGGCCAATAGGCTTGTGACTTCTGTACCCAGTCAGGGAGCAAGGATAGGGCCGAGAGCACAGCTAAGCACAGTTAAGTCACCAGACCTCAGGAGTGTGTTGTCGTCCTAACAGACCTCAGCAGGAGTGCTTCAGCATAAAGTGCTTAATCAGAAGAAAGATGCAATAGGAAGAGAAACAAGCATTGGCAAACCCAATAGGTCTTGCACATACAAGAGCTATTCATTTTGGCAATGTGTTTTGCCATGATGTACACCAGTGTGGCTAAAAGTTAGTAGTGTGGGTGTCAAAGTAGAGTGGGAGATTAGAGTGCATACAGTGGATGTGTTGGAGTGTCGTAGAGTGGAGTAGGGGAAGCAGGGTGTTGTAGGGTTTAGTGGCAGAGAGTATTACAGAGTGGAGTGGGGTGACACAGGGTTGAGCGGGTTGGAGTGGACTGAGGTAGCGGGGTGAATTGGACTGGAGTAGAGTGGGGTAGATTTGACTTGGGTAGAGTGAGGTACATTGGATAGACAGGTGGAATGGTGTGGGGTGAATTTGAGTGGGGTGGACTGAAATGGGGTGAGGTGGACTGGATTAGGGTGGATTTAAGTGGGATGGATTAGACTGGATTGGCATAGGTGGTTCGGATTGGAGTGATACAGTGTGCTGGGGTGGGGTGGATTGGATTGGAGTGGGGTGGATTGGATTGGCATGGATTGGAGCAGGGTGAATATGATCCACTAAACTGGAGTTGGGTGGATTGGACTAAAGTGGACTGGATTGGAGTGGGGTGGACTGGATACGAGATCGGTAGACTGGACTGAAGTGGGATGGGCAGGATGGATTGAAATGGAGTGGGGTGGACTTAACTGGGATGGGGTGGTATGTATTGGACTGGGATAGAGTGCGGTGGACTGGAGTAGAGTGTGATGGACTCGGGTGAAGTGGGGTGGGTGGGGTGGATTGAATTTGAGTGGGGTGGATTGACATGGGGTAGTCTGGATGGATTGATTGGAATGTGGTGGACTGAACAGAGATGGGTGGGGTGGATTGGGGTAGATTAGAGTAGAGTGCAGTGGATTGGAGTGTGGTGGATTGGGGTGGATTGGAATGGGTGGTGTGGATTGAATTGGGCTGGGTTGGATGGGGTAAACTGGAGGGAGTGGACTAGATTGGAGTGGGGTGAGGTGGCGTGGATTGGATTGGGGAGACGTGGTGTGAACTGGATTAGAGTATGGTGGACTGGATTGAGGTGGTCTGTGGTGGGGTGGACTGGAGTGCAATAAATTGGATTGGGGTGGATTGGATTGGGGTGGGCTGGGCTGGTGTGAGGTGGATTAATTGGCGAGGGGTAGATTAAGGTTGTTTGAAGTGAGGTGGATTGGACTGGAGTATGGTAGATTACTGTAGGGCGGATAAATATAGACTGGATTAGAGTGGATTGTATTAAAGTGGGATGGATTGGGGTGGGGTGGAGTGGACTGGATTGGAGTGGGGTGGATTGGATTGGGTAGCAGTCACCTTAACTGGAGTGGAGTGTGGTGGATTGGAGTAGGTGGATTGGTCGGGTTGGATTGGAGTGGGGTGTATTGCAGTAGGGCGGGTTGGATTGGAGCAGGTGGGGTTAAATTGGAGAGGATTTGCTTGAAGTGGGGTGGATGGACTGGAGTTGGGTGGATTAGACTGGAGTGGATTGGTGTGGGGTGGACTGGATTGTAGTGGGGTGGACTGTGGTGGATTGGAGTGGGGTCAACTGAGATGGGGTGGGGTGGACTGGATTGCTGCAAATTGGAGTGGGGCAGATTTGTGTTGAATTGAAATGGGTTGTTTGGGATTGGAGTGGGGCACGGTGGAGGTTGGAGTGAGGCAGAATTTTTTGGATTAAAGTGGGGCAGATTGGATTGAGGGAGATTAAAGTGGGTGGTTTGGAGTGGGACAGTTCGTTTTGGATTTGAGTGTGACAGGGTAGAGTGGGGCAGATTCTTTTGCATTAAAGGAAGGCAGATTGAAATGGATTTGAGTCGGGCAGACTGAATTGGGGTGGTTTGGGGTGAAACAGATTGTTTTGGATTGGCGTGGGGCAGACTGCAGTTGGGCAGATTGTATTAGGGTGCCTTGGAGTGGGGTGGATTGGATTGGAGTGAGGCAGATTGGATTGGAGTGAGGCAGATTGGATTGGATGGGAGTGTGATGGATTGTAGTAAGGTGAATTGGGATGGAGTGGGGTGGATTGAGGTGAGGGGGATTGGATTAGAGTGGGGTGTACTTTTTTGGATTAGAGTGGGGCAGATTAGAGCGGAACACTGTATTGGATTGCAGTGAGGAAGACTGCAGTGGGGCGGACTGGACTGGGGCTGGGGCTGATTTGAGTGGGACAGCTCATTTTGGATTGGAGTGGGGCAAATTGGAGCAAGGCATATTGTTTTGGATTAAAGTGGGGCAGACTTGAGTGAGGTGGATTGAAGAGGGGCATATTGTTTTGGACTGGAGTTGGACACATTGATATGGATTGCAGAGGGGCAGATTGGAAAAGGCCAGATTGTTTTGGATCAGAGTGCAGCAGATCGCAGTGGGGCCAATTGTTTTGGATTGGAGTGGGGTAGACTGGAGTGGGGAAGATGGGACTGGGGCAAATGGTTTTGGAATGGATTGAGGCAGAATGGAGTGGGGCAGATTATTTTGGAGTGGTGTAGATTGTTTTGGATTGGAGAGGGGCGAACTGGAGTGGGACAGATTAAATTGGGGTTGGTTGGACTGGATTGGGGTGGGGTGGAGTAGGGTATTGTGGGATGGATTTGAGTGGGGTGGATTGGGGTGCACTGTACGATTATGTGTTAAAGCATAATTTCAGAAATTACACATAATAAAAAAAATCCCTTTGCAATAACTAAAACAAAATAATCATCAGCTTTTGAGAACAGCACCCTCGAGCAAAAACTAAAGAAAACATGAGTGCAAAGTGAGAAAAGATAACTTGGCAAAATAAAAGAAAGTTAGCTATAAAAAAATAAAACGTGGCAATTTTGTTTGTCCTAACATGCATGTTTTTTTTTACCATTTACAAGCCTTCTGTTTGTAGGGCACTAGAAGTTAAAAAGAACAAAATAGTACCTCAATTCCGTCAGGAGCAGTAGACGGGCACTGATTAAGTTGAATCAATCAGTGCTTGGTCCCTGCTCCACACAGAGGAACAGGCCTACAGTGATGAATTACGAGGCCATAAAGCAGAGTGCAAAGCAAGCCAACAAATAGTAAGCGACAGGCAGGATCCAAGCCCTTTACTGTACACTACAAAGTCCTGCAAGCAAGGCACAGGCACTCGCGGGCTCAACCCTAACAAAAACTAAAGGGAATCATGATATCAAGAAAGGTATAGGTCATAATGCCCGATGTAGGAAATCATTGAATATGAGAGAAGCAGCTTCCAATCCACATCACTGAGCAGAAAAAAAGTGAGAACGCATATGCATGTAATGTAAAGGGGCAATCCATATATGACATACAGATACATGTGTAGTAGAGCACACAGCAGTGTATTAACACTTTAACACATTTTGACACAATATCTGGACCCACCACTACGTGACAAAATGGCAAATCTTTGAATAGGAAAGATATTGGACAAGTTGTGTAAGGATTGTGGACCACCGCACTGTTTTGCCCCATGGCCCATCCCAAGTGTTCTTTATAATTGTTTGCAAGGGAAGCTACACGGTCATGTTTGTTCCACCTCCATCAAGTTTATGCTTCCGATTTAAAGTGGCAACTGGTTTCACTTATTTGAGACAAGGCAAGGCTATCAAGAAGGAATTCAGTGAGCGCCTCTCTCTTTTTTAAACAAATTTGAGAGTTATGGTGCATGCTGCACTTGACAGCATGTTGCAACACTAGTGTGATTCTGTGCTTCACGTAGCCCCTCATGACTAAATGAGAAGTGGCCAAAAAAAAACAGCACTAGTGTACCCCAAATAGGGTTCTAAAAGTAATTTTTAATTGTTACCAAACTGATTTGTTATGATTCCCCAGTTACACGATTGCTTCTTAATGGGGTAACAAAGACACTGCACTGCATGAACCTCAGCTGGGCATACTGCGGGTCTGCCGGCACTGCTGCACATATGTACTACGCTGCCTACATATTTTGCACTTTTCTTTCTTTTTCAGCTCTGTCTTCGCCATTATCCCTTAAAACCATACATTTTCAAAAATAGTTATTAAGAATTTCATATTCTATGTCAGGACCGGAGGCTCTGATTATGCTTCTCTTGCCTCACTTTTGATTATTTCAGGAACCAATTAGAAATACAAACCACAAAAAACTACAAATCCCATGAAGTAACATATTATGTGACAACCATAGAGAATACACCCTATATAACACACACAACAAAGTATCAACTCCTCTTTTCTGCTTCCCAGCCAGTTAAGTACCACATTGTTCCTTTGCAATTGATTATCGTCTGATTGTATTTTTAGGTTTCTAACTTACACGTTTATGTATTAGCCAATAACCTTTCTGGTTACGCCTAAACTTGTGGTTTCTGTTTCAGTCACTCTCTCGAAGTGAGCATTTTATTCCTGGTGTGTTGTAAACATTATTTTTCTTGCGTGGCCCCCGCGCTGCCTTTTTCCATTTCCCCTTTGTTGTGGAGACGCACGGCTTACGTCAAGATCTGTTCTTTTTGTGTTTTCCTTGGCAGCGTTTCCTTCCTCCCTAGTGCGACTCTTGTGTCGCGTCTATTTTCTGGTGGAGTGGGAGCAGGGAAGCGAGGACGCACTGCTAGGCAGCACAGTCCTCTTTCAATTTCTATTTTTTAGCTCACGAGCTTAGCACGCATGCGCTATTTCGACCATTCTAGCAGTGAAGACGCCGAGATGCTTGTATTTCTATCTCTGTCACCCCTTTGAGCATCGGCTCCCTGATCTACACCCCAAAAGCATTAGCCTTGGGTTGTAATAATTTTAAGCAATAGGCTTTGCCTATTACCTGTGGGCAGGGTTCCCTCCACATCTAAAATTTAATTTAAATGGTATGCACCCTGGCTTGCAGGGTTTATTTGGTTTGCCTGCCCTTTTGAACTGATTACCACCTCTGACTGCTCCTTTAGAGTTTATTGGACTGCATTTTTGTCAGCATGGCTGCCCATAATGAGGAGATGGGTGATGAATATTATTTGGATGATCCTGCAGGATTTTCTGAACAGGACCGTGTCTATGTTTTGAATGCTGGTGATCGCCACACGATAATCAAGCCTTGGCCCAGGCTATTCGGCCTATTAAGCATTATCTAATCTGCTTTGTTGGGCACCAAGGTTAGATGCTCTCCTTGAGGAAACAGGGTAATGAAGACTCCTCCCTGTCTCACAGTTCCCAGGCCCCCAAGATGGATAGAAATCCCCATTCGGCAGACTTTAAGAGAATTATCAGATCTCTGGCCAAGGAGCATGACTACAACGTCTTCTCTTCCACCTCGAAGACCACATCACGTGAGGAATCGGATTACTTCTCATCCGCCCAGCCCTCTGACCTCAGGGACGATCCTCCCCGTAAGCGTAAGAAGAAGACGCATCACCCTGAAGATGCCCTTAACCCTCCTAGGGTACTTACCTTCGAGCCAGAAGACATAATCCTCTCCTAATCTACCCTCTGTATTATTCCTGCGGAAGTGGCATATTATGAGGAGTCCCATATTTGCAATGGGTTTAATAAAGATGTTCATTCTCTTCTAAGATCCAAATGCCCCAGACAGGATTTTCGTTCCAAGGTGACGAAGATGCCAGACCCTGATCCTACCCTTGTCCCTTATCTTAAAAAATTCTCAAAGGATCCCAAGAAGGGCATTTACTGCATGTGGCGCAGATGCTAGAACAAGCTATTGGATGTGGCTGGACCTCTAACAAAGATCCTGGAGCTGGGGTTTCAAGCTAAAGAATTGGAGCATTCCACTGACCCAGATGTCCTTGTGGGTTGGGTTCAAAGGGCACTCTGTTTCTTAGGAAACACTAATTGTGCGATGTCTAGCGAGCGTCCTCGCTTCATATTGACGAAGATGGACCCCAAACTAGAGGCTCTCGCCTTATCCGAGTCTGGACCTCTGGCCCAGGGTTTGCTCTTCGGTTCTCCTTTCTTGAAGGAGCTTTCTAAATTTGCGGCTAAGTATGCCTATCTGGACAAGCACAGAGTTCAAGGGACCGGAGGCTACAGAGGACGAGCCTTTGGCTGCAAATACAACCAAGGCCATCAGCGAGGTTATTGTCAGAAAGGCAAAGTGAGTTTCCAGGACTCCAGTTCTTCCTTGTCCACCTTCTACCCTTCCTGTCCTAGAGCTGGCCACTCCAGATTCCAGAGAGGGAGGTCTAGAAGGGTCCAGGTCTATTACCAGGGCTGCAGGATGAGCCTAATTTCCAGCTCAGAAGTTATTTTGGGGGTAAGGGGGGGCAGGACTGGGTCTTTCCTACATGCTTGGCGCAGGATCACTCAAGATTCTTGGGCTCTAGAGACCATCCAGGGTTACAAAGTAGAATTTTACAGTTCTCCCTTTCAGTTAGTCCGTCTCCATCCCATGTATTTTTGTGTTTGAGATAGCAATTTCATTTCCGCAGAGACTGCAGAGCTCTTACAAAAGGGCACCACTGTCGTGAGTTGCCCTCATCCAGTGTGTTTTCTCAGCCCAATCTTTTTGGTAGACAAGAAGGGCGGTGGTTCTGGTCTTGTTCTGAACCTTAAAGAATTCAGTGGATGGCCTATTTATCGCCATTTAAAAATGGAGGGCATCCACTTGTTAAGAGACATCCTTCAAGAACGGGACTGGATAGTTTCTTTAGACTTAAAGGAAGCTTCTTTGACCATCCCGATTTTTCCTCCTCATCGTCTGCTTCTCCAGTTCCTGTGGGACGGGCAATGGTACTAGTACAAAGTCTTTCCCTTCAGCCTGTCATCAGCATCTTTGTGCTTCACAAAGGAGATGCGGCCGATAGCGGAATATCTCTGGGTGTTCATATGCTAATTTACCTCAACGACATCTTCATTATGGCTCAATGCCCCTGCCCAGCCTAGGTTCTACTGTCAACGCTCGGAAGTAAGTCTTGATACTGTCTCAACAAATGGATTTCCTGGGTTTTCAGGTGGACTCCTCCCTAGCTCAGTTGGTGGTTCTGCCTCAAAATGTTCATTCCATCAAGAGTGAATTGAGGTTACTGTTGTGCAGACAGACAGCATCATTGAGGGAAATTGCCCGCATGGTGGGCCTGCTATCTTCCACGATTCAGGCAACTTTCCCCGGTCCCTTTTGCTACCAGGCACTGCAGCATTTGAAGAATTCCCATCTTCAGAAGGGCCTCAGTTATGTGGATCAGATCCCCATCTCAGAGAAGGCTCGGATGGAGATACACTGGTGGCTGGATCATATGGAGGCCTGGAACAGCAGGGGAATCTTTGGGTCCTCTTTGGTGATTGTTATAGAGTCCGATGTCAGCCTTTGGGGATGGTGGGGTCGCTGAGGCACAGTGTCCACAGGGATCGTTCGCTCCACGCATAGTTAGACCTTCACATAAATTGTTTGGAGCTCTTTGTGGGGTTTTTTGCAATCAGAAGTCTGTCTCTGATCAAAACAGATTGTTGTATTCTTCAAATGGACACTATCTCAGAGGTGAGATATGTCAACAAGTTGGTCAGGACAAAATCCCGCATTCTGGCAAAGACTGCCAAGGATTTTTTTGGCATTTTTGTCTTCAACATCAGATCTCGGTGGTGGCGGAGTATCTGCTGGGGCAGAATAATTTGGTGGTAGATTGGCAATTGTGCCATCTTCAAGACTACAGTGATTGGAGACTTCATCTGAAGGTTTTTCAAATTCTCCAGGCTCTGTGGGGCCCCCTCTCAATAGATCACTTTGCCTCCCACCTTAATCGACGTCTGAAGAGGTTTTTCAGTTGGAGGCCAGCTCCGGAGGCTCTGGTGAACAGTGCGTTTCAGCAGGACTGGTCCCCCATTCGGGGTTATGCCTTTCCCCTGTTTTTGATGATCCCCTGGATTTTGGCATCAGCAGGTAGATCTCATTCTGGTGACTCTTCTTTGGAGAGCCCAGGTTTTGTTACCGATGGCTCTGAAGTTGAGCTTCGCTCCTAAAGTGCTGATTCCACACAGGTGGAACCTCCTTCTAGATCCGATGGGCCTTCCTCATCCTCTGATCTTATCGAAGCAACTCTCGCTGGTGGAGTGAAGACTTTCAGGGAAAATCAGATATTTTGGCTAGATGGGTTTGATGGCACTTGAGCCAAGCTGACACTGACATTTCGAAGTTTGGTGCCCACTCGACTAGAGGGGCCATGGCTTCTAAATCCTTTGCATTAGGTTCCAGACTGGAAAACATTTTGAGGACGGCTGACTGGTCAGCGAAATCTACGTTAAAATAATTTTACTGTAAACCTATTGTTGACATTGCTTCTGTTGTTGTAGGACAGCTTTAAACAAGCATAATCGGAGCCTCCGATCCCGACATAGAATAAAATTAATTCTAGCATTCGCACTAAGAATGTATCAATTCTATTAAGGACTCAGAGGCGAGGATTATCCCACCTACACTTTGCTTGATCTGTTATTGTGCTATAATTGCTTATCATGTGATATTGCTGTATTTGATGTTTGATTATAGTGCTTCCCCTCCGTGTTTCTTATGAAGACTTAGTTCTGGTTCAGTCTTATGGCTTGACCTCTGTTTGTCTTCCTTCCAGGAAATGAGGATAAATAATCCTTTTGCATTATGGAAAGAGATTTCCCCTCGGATTGGATGCTGTGTTTCAGCTCTTCATGCATCTTTGTTTCTTCCAGGATGGACTGTTCCCTTGGAATTCTTTTGAATTGTAGCTCTGTGACTCTCAAGGTTTATGGTCTTGTTGTATCCACTTAGGTGGTGTTTGTTCATGTTCTGACTTCATACAAAGAAAGAGGAGTCAATACTTTGTTATGTGCATTATATAGTGTGTTTTCTCTGTGGTTGTCAAATAAGTGAAGGAAGAGAAGCATAATCCTCACCTCTGTGTCCTTAATAGAATTGAAAAGTTCTTAGCTTGAATGTTAGAAATGTTTTTATTGTTTCTAGACAGCTACACAACTATCAGCAAGGCCCATGTTCCTATTCTAAGTGTTTTACACAAACTCCAACTGCTGCCTGGAGCATCTCCAGAGGCGACATTTTTTCCTCGTTGAGAAGTCCAGAGCGAAATGCCTCCGTTTCAACGCTTCGCAGAAAATCCGCATATGGCAACAATTTGACAATAATGAGTTAGGTGCAGGAGGGCCATAAAGCTGTCAATCCGGGGGTGGATCTCTTTGTTACTGTCAGATGCAGACTCCTTTAAAGTCGGACCGAGCGTGGTGTTCAAATTTGTCTGAGGCCGGGCCGCCTCTGGACCTGTGAAAGCAGCGTGGAGAGGAGCTTCGCACGAACAATTCGACACAGATGCGCACCCTAAACACAGCCCCCTCCTGCGGAAATGCGAATGCAATCTTTCACAGTTGAGACTAGCATCCGCATCTCAAGTCCATTACCGACAAAAAAAGTTGCTTTTTGCTTGCACTTCACCAGAGTCGTCAACGCCACGGCTGTGGTGCCAGGGTCCCGCTTTAAGGCCGTGCGGCTCAGCTGTGGGGCCTGGATGCTCGACTGGTGTGTGCTGCTGACTGCTTTTAATATCGTGATTACAACACAGAACCATATGACTACCGACCTCAGGGCAACTGGAATGATGTGACAGAGGGAGACCAAATTATGCGACAGAGATGATTACATCATGCGGCAAAAAAGCGTATTTATTTGGCCCAAAGCACCACATTTTTGTTATAGTATCACCTGATTACATTGCCAATTACTTCGCGTTAACACTGTCTGGGAAAAAGATTCACCTTACTACTACCACTTTAACGCCGCAATCCAGCAACGAAACGAGCAGCTGAAAGGCGACCGGTCAGCCATTGCGAAGGGCCTTACGCTGCACCGTAGCACGTGTTGCAGCGTTTGATAGATCTGAGCTAGAAACTACTTTTTTCTTAAATTGTAGTAACTGTGCAGCAGATGAAGGTTTAGGTGGGAAATGCAGCATAATCCATAATTATGCGGAAATGTAGCAGAATCGCACAATTTCCGTGGCCCCGATGAAGGTCCTCTAGGCATAACAGGTGCCACAATTCGCTAGCTTGCCATTTGGTACCCTATTTGCGCCGACCTTGCTTCCTCTGGCCACGCTTCAGGAAGACAGCAGCAGGAACAGGTAAACACAGAGCCAAGACCGCTTAATGTGTATTCCGCATCTCCCTCCCCTTGCTGAAGGCCGACCAGAGGCTACCGGAAGTGTTTGTGGTCAAATGGAGCGCCATGATGTAACTGCTGCAATCCACTGCAAATTCGGTGACTCTGCGTCCAGGCGAATGTAGAAAAATAATGCTGCACACTTTCACTGAAAAAACGAAGTCATATAAAAAAGCTTTTTAAAATTCCCGCCTAAACAGTGATTATTAAATTAGAAGAAGTTAAACACAGATAAAGTGTACACTACAAGCCTTTTTACAATTCGTCTGTCAAAAATGTGCTCTTGGTTTGCTGGTCAACTAAAAAAAAAAAATCAATAACGTTATATTCTATTCGCAGCAAGTCGTTATTTCCCGCGAATTCTACTTCGTGTAAAACAAGCCAGCTTTCTACACCTACCATGTTTTTCAGATAATTCACACACAGAAAGGCAGTTTCAGCTAGAACGTATGCAACCCTGCTGGCTGGCCCACGTGTCGAGAAGAGGCCGAGCCATTAACAACGATGTCATATTGTAACAGCATCTTTTGTATTCAGCCCCAGAGCCTCCATCACACAAGACTACTGAACAGTATAAAGTATGCAACTTTAGATACCCTGGGCAAGGCTGGAACTAGGGAAGACGAGGACACGACCCAGGGCGCCATCAGCAAGGGAGGCCGTAGGCTACCTGTATAAGTGGCACCCAGGCCAGAGGCTGAGGCGAGGCGGCGGCGATGTAATTTCGCATAGGGCAGTAGACGTACTTTGATTGTCCATGAGCCAGGATGTATCCACAGCACCTCCTGTGTGTGACTCACGCAGGACAACAACGTTTAAGGTTGTTAGCAACGTTGGCCTATTCCTACTTACACCCCTTCCTCAGAATTCTGAATCCCAAACGTGGAGACAGATATATTTGACACTCCAAGTACCATCAGGAGTGAATGTTAAAAGAGTGAAATTATTATTTTTCTAGAAGGAGATAGCTGTAGAGAGCACACAACAAATGTGTTATTAAGCACTTAAATAATAGCTGTCACTACCCGAGCCAATCTTGTTCATTTATCCACCTTCACTGGTGGGGTGAAAGGCTGACCTGACTCTGCCAGTAGAAAACCATGTTACTTACCTTCAGATCTAAAATCTCACTGAAAGAGTATTTCTTGAAAAATTAAGGTGTGGCCTAGGTATTTGCTTAGTATTTTGTCCCATGAGTAACGTGTCCTCATGATTCCATGACACTTTCACGACTCAGACTACATGAATATGTATGGTCGATGGAGGAAGGCCCCTGATGATGTAGAAAAGGAGACGAAGGTACCAGTAGAGAGGTCCTTTGAAATACCGAATGACTAGGGTTTTGTAGATAGAGGCAATTCCTTTCAAACTCTCAATAGGCAAAAAACACAGGAAACGAGCACTGCCAAAGCGAATAGGCCTCAACTTTGGAATCTATTCACTATGCCAATGGCTTGTGGAGTTACTGTACAGTATCAGCAGAAAACATTTTGTGGTGATGCCATGCAACATGGCTAAAAGTTTTTAAAAAAAGGCGAGATGGTAAGTTGATTTGTAGGTCAGTGTGTATGTGTGACACCATTTTTTAAACCTACCTATCCGTGATGGATGGGTAAATGAAAAAAATGAAACCGAAGTATTGTAAAATTGCATTTTTAAAGAGGAAGGGAAGCCAGAAATGTGTTGCCTGGCACCCCTCCCCCCAAAAATAGTTTAGAAAAAATATATAGGCCGACTGATGTCGTCTCATGGATTGCTGACCAAAAAGAAAAAATTGAGTTCTCTCAACGTGAGGAGTGGAAGAAAAGTCAGCCAGTCAAAAGGAAGGTAAAGAGGCTATGCTCCAGGGGAGGGGCAAATAAAAAGAGAAAGGCAAGCATATGAAGAAGAAACAAGCAGATGAGAGCAACATTGGTAAGAAATGGGCAGGCCCACAGATCTTAGTAAGCCCACAATAAGTCTTTACCAACCAGGCACCACACTGCCTGGTAAGTGAAGCCTAAAAATTATCTACAAGCCTCCGCCATAATTTGTGTGTGGGTTAGGAGAAAACCAAAAGACAACACATGCTCTATAGTACAAAGAAGCAAGTTAATCTCATACTACAATGACAAGGGGCAAAAAACGAGGAACTGAAATCTGGTGCCTTTATGCCTGTTTCCTGCATTCCACCAAGGCAGTCCAAAATGACTATTGTGCAACAAAAAAAAGTTGATAGTTGAATATTTTAATTAATCTTTGCCACTGGCAATCACCAAGGGCTACATTCCAGTTTTAATGGCTTTGGCCTATATTGGCACTTGACACAGACAAAAGCTGTCCCTCACTAATGAGGACCAATGGACCACAACTTGCTTGGGATTGCTTGTGTGCTCATCTAGAGAAGACCTGACACAGAAGTGTGGGCTGGACTTCCCTAGACAAGCAGAACAAAGCCTGATTTGTATATGGGAGGTCTCTGCCTGGAACTACAAAGTGCGCAAACAAATGACAGACGTGATTGTGCTCCAGCAATTGACAGTGACTGAGATTAAATCAAGCATTCATTCATCAATTTGTTGTTGTGTTTCAATGGGACTATAAACTAGCTCCTCCGGAAATAGGGGGCTCAGCTTAGCTTTTAATAGCAGTGGTGCAGCAATATGCCTTTCTACTGGCCTACAGATTCTTCCACTGGAGAGAAAAGCTAAGGAAAAGGCAAACTCCAGGAAGGTTGAAGAACCAGAGCCTATTGGGCATCTAGGAGCTAATACAATGTTCCACTATTGAGAAGTAGGTTTGGGAGGAAGATAACTAGACAGACTGCATGTAGGAACTATCAGCCCCAGGTGACAAGCGAAGAGTTGGGCAGGCAGCGGACTTCCTCGCCCATTCAAGAAGCTAAACACCTGAATATGTTATTAATTGGATTAAACACTTTATTATCCATTGACACCATTGTTGAAAGAGTAGGGACACTACCTAAGAGCACTGGTCAGACTGCTGAGTTTTCTACCTCAGATTTCACATTGAGCATTTTTCAAGACAGATAAGCATATGCACCCAGGTCCAAACCTCACCACAACTGATGTACAGCTAGCATAATTAAGATAGGGGAGTTAGTGGCCACCCTGCTTGCTGACACAGCAGATCGAATCAGTATTCTCAAACAAAAGGAAAATGGGAGCACCAAACATATGCCTCTTGATCAAGAACACTGTTGTCAATGTCCATGTTTGAGACAGACAATATTGGTATTAGGCATATTAAGAGGAATTCAAAATCGTGGAATCTTCTTTGTAGAGGGAAAGTACACAAAAGATGTCAACTGTAGACCACCACTCTACATTTTGCATCATTTCCAATGAAGGACAAATTTAAGTCCAAAACAGCCCCAAGCAAAGTTGCTAGAACTGGAATCATCAAGGACTTGACCTGGTAAATAAATGAAGAAATTGTAGCTTATCATAAGAAAGAAGAACCTTGCCAGCACAGGAGATTCAAGTAGATGTAGTTTTGGATCTCGTAACATTGCAAAGACATCAGCACTACCGCTGCAACCTAGGTTAAGACACAAACTAAAGAGTTCTGGCCAAGGGGAAACAGTAGGTGAGAGGATTAGCACCAAGATGCAGCACTCTGTCAGAAATGCACAACCTTGCCCTTCATCATAGCCACACATTAAAGACGTGTAGCTGGCTCAACAAAGTTAGATCTGGAGCGTCACATGTATATTAACAAATATGATTAACACCCACTAAACTCTAAATGCTGTGTTTATAAACATGTTGGGAAGGCCTTTGGATACCACACAAGACTGAGCTTGGTTTCTGCGTAATCTAAATGCCCTAATTCAGAGATATTCCTAGCCTACATATCAGCGTAGAGCATGAATTAATGCAAATCAACGGTAGATCAGTACCAGAAGTAAGGGTCATCAACACCCTAACAATTGTGTGTGTTGGTGGTTAAGGAGAACATCAAATCAAATTGTTTTAATGTGGAAGGTTGATCTAAATAACTTTGCATTGGCAGGGCTTCCTGTGTCATCAACATAGTGTCTTATAGACCATGAAGAGGTCACTTACATTTCAAAGGGCTCCGACCAGAAAGCTAGATACCATTATCATAGAGCAATCAGAAGTTCCTGTAGTGGTGGTGTAAGTTTGTCCAGACTCAGCCAATGTTACTAGCAGGCCTAAAGTAATGGATCGATGAGCTTCTCAGCTATTGTTCTAAACATTTAATTTTGAGAAGGTTTCACATTTGTGGATGGGCCACAATATCCCAGAGTATGACAAGGCTTGAATTATAGGAATGTAAGAAGGGTCTTAGGGTGTGTAAGATGATCATGGGCAGTCTACTGGTGGTGTAATAAAGTCTAGCTACAGCCTCCAAAAGAGGATTCCATGCTGCAGTGCTTAGGGTTGGATACTACAGAAATGCAGAATAGATCGCATGAATAAAGTGCGATATCTAGTAGATAGAACTCACACATGGAAAACAATACTTTTCAAAAGGGAGAACTGTTCATAAGGTTATTGACCAATTTTTTATGCCATGAACAGCTACCAACAAACTCGGCATTTTCTTGGATGGCCTTCACTTAAAAGAAATCCGGTTATACATGGCACTGAGGAGCACGAGGGATTGGCAGATTCGAATCATTAACATCGCCAAATGATTTTCCGATGCAGATACTAGTTAAGAAAAACACCATGAAAACAGCCATTCTACTAACAACATGTAAAAAAGGACTGTAAGAAATAACTCGGATATGACACTACAAAGAACTGATCACTAATTCAAAGACCAGTAAATTAAGGAAGGCCATATAAAATGCAAACATGAAATACATACTCTATGTTTCAGAACCAACAGATCCTGCCTCACGGTTTTGTTTTAATAATTATGATGAGAGGGTGGTCGAGGGACCTCAAAAGAAACACTTTCGTTCCTCAATTGTTCAAAGGTTATATAATATGTGGATTTGTATAGCACATTTCCTGTATATGAATGGTACTGAAGTGCTTCCTGAATCTCAGCAACTTGTACAGTTTTGGAATTCTTGTTGACCAGAGTTAAAGTGCTCAATTAATACACTCTAAATATATATGTATGTAGTGGTATCTTATTAACATGAACTGAGCAGGGAAGCAATGAGTGCTATTTGATTTTTTGTTTGACATTGTTTCAATGCAAGTCATATCGGATAATGGCTAACAAGGTTGAACAATAGGAATGTGCTGTTTATAATGTATTATACTGGATTGTGGATGGCCGTGTCCTACTATGAATCTGTATGATGTATTATGGCCATGGATGTGTGCAGAAGGACAGTGCAGTTTATTATGTTTCAAGGCACCTTTGCCCATTATGTTGCTCGGAGGCCCGTAAGATGTGAATATAATGAGCTGAGGTTAACGTATTCAGATATGTCAGTATAACTTCAATGGAGTTATCGCTGAGGTGGCAAACAGCCATCCAAATGGCTACTGGCCACCAGAATGGGACCTGGAGTTTTATTTCAGCTGTTGCTGTAGGAAGATGTGTGAAAGAGGCTTACCTCAATGAGTTGTTGAGTCCGCAAACACGGAGCTAGTTATATGGCTTTAAGTGGTGTTGCCCGCATAAAGTGGGTAATTATGACTACTGTCCTGTGTCCTGCTCAAAGGTAGGCACGTGTGTTGCACCACTTTTGTGCACTGTGTTAGTGGACACGCCTGAAGAGCTGAGAGTTACTGGGTGTAGTTCACACAGGGATTATTAGGGGAACCCTGGACCCCCATTCCAAGAGTAGACGAAGATGAACAGCAGGCGCACGGAGTGAGTCTTTCGTACAGCAAGCACAAAAGGAACGACGCAAAAAAAACTCAGGATAATTTAACGAACTTGAAGTTGTAAAGACAATCTTTAGAGGTATCAAATGAGTAAGGGCATTTATTATTGCATTCTAGTCTGTTTATGCTGATTTCTAAAACACAAATAAGATGCTGAAGGCTGTCTGAGAGCTGCACTGAACAGGATATAATGTTAAAGCGGGACACAGCACACATTTTGAACACTGTAAATATATACTAAAAGCCACAAAGTACATCATTATAATTATTTTTCCAGCTTCAGACAACAACAAACGTCCAAACCGTGACTTCTCAGTTTAATAGCACAAGTATGTTAAGACCTACATACAAGATGTTCTTACAGCTTTTTCTTCCCCTTTGATGAGCAAATCTTTATTTCCCCCATTAATACGTTATCACTTATTCATCCCATACACTTCGCTGCGTTTGACTTCCTCCTGGTTTTGGCCCCTTTCTCGCTTACGGTCCAATGCTGCAGTATGTTTGGAACTCAAGACCCATTTGTGCTGCTACCTGACAATAAGCACAGGCAGACACTCTCCATGGGCCAGCAGGCTGCTCCAGACCACCCCAACCTCTTCCCATGGTTTCCTCTGTGACTGGTGGTCGTGCAAGACCATAGGCGCCTCTAGCACTAATGCTGTCTCTCTCATGTCACAGTCGGTGATGACATTTTGTGAGATGAGGCTGCTAATTTGCCCTGTACTTCGTGTCCTGCCCAATGCGCAACATTTAGGTTGATATTTTTCAGCATTGTTGGTGGTGGCTTCCGTCTCTGCTCCATGTTCATGTATACATTCTGGGGAGTTTGATGTACCACCCATTATAATCATCTAAGTGCTAGACAGCTAGGGCCCTTATCAACGCACGTTTGTGGACCACGGATACATAGCGGTGATGTGTTATCTCAAGTGCTAGATGAAGTTACCAAAGATTTGTGTAGCCTGGCACCAGTATGGTCGTGCATCTCTGCCTGCTTCAGATACCTTCAAGCCCAGCTATGACAGAGCTGGTTTATCAGTGGTGAGGCTACTACGATTATTATTTTGCGGATATTTTTGATAGTGGTATGGTTTGAAGTGTGTAGCAGGAGATGTTTACTAATTCCGGGTAGACAGGTAGCAGAAGCCTCCAGATTTGAAATAATGTCGCTTTTGGTCTCAGGGTGAGTTTCCTTTAGTCACTCACCGGAAGTACCGTTTCTTGTACAAACACTACACCCGGTGCTACAGGTAACCAACTAGAGTTGGGGAAGGCAGTGCTCAGATCTGTGCTATGTTGCTCGTTTCCAGCTCCTCACATTACTGTAGCGACAGAAGGGGTATTTGGAGAACGAATACTTAACGTAAATCAAGTAAGAGAATAGAATGTGCCCCTCCCTCCCTGTGACCACCGCAGATAAAGTTATTAAATCAAAGAATGAACACGTCAGCTGTAAAACAGCTCTAAAACATGGCCAGGGAAAGGCCCCAGTTACCGTGACAGATGAAGGAAAGGGGCAAGCAATTTATCTTTCAGCCCGAGTGGGATTGTACGATGACGTAACTGACTTGTACATTAGCTCTGCCGCAGTTTTACTTTCAGCAAATTCCCTGCGTGGTGAAAAATGGAACACGAAGGTACTACTCCTATTTAAACAGCAGGAGCGTCAAAATTACATTCATCATTGTACCGATTGCCCGTGTCAAACAGTAAATAGACTGGGAACGTGTAATTTAGGAAACTGATTTGTTCGAGAGTCCTAGAAGGATCTTACCTGCCATGAGACACTCGCACAAGTCCCTCTAGGTCCAGATACCGTACTGTACCGCCCCGGAAACACACTTTCAGACATCCCAATTAGAGCAGAAGGTAGGTATTCCACAAGGCTTTCACCACAGCTCCAGGCCCAGTCCAAGACCCAATGTAAAGTTAGCAAACCAAGGACAACTCTCTTCTTGTAAATGCCATGTCTTCATGTATGAGCCGAGAACTATAAAATAGGTAAAACGGCCTGCAGCACAAGCCGACTTTGCTAATGCTTGTTTTGTTTTGTCATGGTTTTTGCAAAACTTTGATAAGTGGCCAGCAGCTTTCCCAGAAATAATCTTTGAAAAAGGAAATACGGTCTAAAAGTAAAAAAATATTTGTTCTCAAATACAATACATTAGTATAGTGGTCCATGGCACTTAAGGGAACTACTTAGTGTGTGAAAGTGCTTTTTGTGAAATGACAGAATGCCATCGCTCACAGCGAAGTTAGCCAATGGCTCAAGCTGGCTGACCCACTTCCCCATGATCACACCCACTGGAATTATGCAACAGGGAAGGGCCAAATTACACAAAAGAGTTGACTAAACTACGCAGCAAGAAAATAAATTATGCTGCATAAAGCGGAACATTTTGTGACAATACTACTGAGTTATTTTGTCACTTCGTTAACAACATTTTAAAACTCAAATACAGTAATAGGTAACTGAAAAGAGAATATTCAACTTTTGTGAAGGTCTTCCACGACGCAGCAACACACCACTGTGTTTTTAGTAACGTTTAATCTGTTTGAGCTGGAAACAACTTTTTGGTCAAATCTGGAAATTATTCATCACATAATGAATTATGTGGCAACTTTGGCAGGCAAATCCATAATTATGTAGAAAATGTAATTGCTGCAAAATGGCATTATTCTAGTGAGCTGTGGTAGGTGGAAGAAAAACGTAAACAGCACAATAATAGATCAATGCATGAAGAGGGCTGGCTGAAAGCCCCTATACATATATTATAATAATATAATTTTAGGAACGTCAAAAGGTCTTGGTTAACACCATACCTAAAAAGGTTTCAAAGAAAAAAAAAGTGTTGGGAAGAAGAGAAAAATATGGCACATTTACCTTGTTAAGTTGCAACAATAAATGGATTAAAGAGCAATGGTCGTCCTATAACTGGAAGTGTACCACAATGCCAGACTTATCACAGTACAAATGTGCAAAGGAAGCTTTTAAGGCCTCACCTACAACTGTTGAAAACCTATTGTCTATAATACAATCAAATAAATACGGATGGTGGACTTTGGATCAGCCACTTGTTCTTGATTGCATGGCTTTTTGAGCATCCCATTTCCCGGCTTCTTATTCAATGGCTTTTCTCCCTACTTTTAGTTTGTCCTTCCTTTGGAGCATTTCTTCTTTACTGTCTTATGACTGGATAACTTGTGACCTTCCACTGCTTGCATTCAATGAACTATTTTTTTCTTTTTCTTTTAGCATTCAATAGGAGAGCACATTTTCTGGCTCTCTCTCAGCCGTGTGCTGCTTTCCCCCTCAAATTACCCAGTCAGTTTTCTGAGCTGCTCCCTTTTAAGTTATTTCATTGTTTTTTTTTAACCCTCGAACCCAATCCTCCATGGCTACTCTGCTCGTCCCTGTCATGTTCCTTTTTTACAAGTTTTTGAAGGGCCCGGAAGCTGCAATCTGCTACATGCCTGTTTCTTCCTTAACACGCACTTTTGCACATTTAAAAAAAACATACATATCACACTATGATAGGAGTCTGCATCTTGTAAATTTAAAAAAAGTAGCCTTATCATGTCGTATGGAAGCATATTTGTGGGTGAAGCGTGAGCATGAATACAACACAACGCAGCCGCTGTAGCGGCAGAACGTATGTTGACCGATTCACAAGTACACATCACACTTTATAGGTCGAGCGGGCAAGCGCTCTGACGTGTTGTAATCTATCTGTGGGCTCTTAACTAAGGCCTATCACTCGTTTATGGGCTTGCCTTTTCAAAAATCCTTTGTTATCATTCGTAAATGCTTTACGTTTGTCCCTCCTTTGGGCAGTTTTGTTACCGCCTTGGCCATCGACCCTGTTACACGGATAATTGCACATTTGCCGATACGTTTAATCACAAGTGAACTTCTTTTTCCTTTTGTGTTTCTCCTTCGCCCTCACGCTCATGGCAGCCGTTGTGCTTCGAATTGGCTTGCTTATGTCAACCGTTTTACTTTTCATTTTCAATTTATGTGGCAAGAAAAGTCCAGTTAGGAATTTACAACGCTAATTGCTCTAACTCGAGCAAACATGAGACCCATTGCTTTGCAAATGCTTGTTTTCTTGGTGCTGTTCAACACTGGCAAAAACCATTATTGAAGCCAATAGGTCTGCATTACTTTCAAAAGATGAGACTGAGGGCATGCCTTGACAGCGTAAAATGGCGGCCGCACCTTATGAGAGTGCCCCTCAAGACGATAAATATCCTGAAAAATCCTCCCCTCCCCGTGAGTCCTAAGACAGAGAAGTGCTCCGACCAGTGGTCCCTCCTTTCCTCTGCAGGGAGAACATGGAAGGGTGCTGTCACGGCGCTGTGAGCTGCAGAGGAAGCCAGAGCTTAGGCCATGGACCCAGCAAGGATTGGTGAGCCATGGTGCATTGGTAAGGGTCTCCGTGTGTGGAAGGGGCAGCTGGAGGCGAGGCCTGTCACAGTCTGATGGTGACCTCAGAACCCTTTGCCCCCCAACACCAACCTTTGTGCTCAAAGTCTAGTGTCCTTTTGGGGAGGAAGAAATGGTGCCTGACTTTAACCCCTACCGAGCCGAGGGGGGGGGAACATAGCCTGTGGACAAAGGTTGCTCTGGAGGGTGCCACAGAAATCTGCTGAAGTGCAACCCCAATCCAAACCTGGCAGTGAAACGCTCTGTAGACATTCACCCAGACAAGAACATGGCAGGCACTGTAGGCCCTGACTGCAGGTTGCCTAAAAAGAAAGGCGCAATATAGTGCAGTCAGGCGGACTACAAAGATGTGCAGAAGCAAGAGCGCCCACTCACTGCCAAGGACACCTGAAAAAGGGACCACAGGTCTGTGTGTGGGGTACGTTACAGATGTCAGACAGGTCTGGCCTACAGCTAATGATGGATTGGCTGGCTGCAGTGACTAAACAGAACATATCAAGAAAGAAAGTGAGATGGACGTTTTGAGGTGGGCAAACCTGAGTGCTAAGGTGGTAAACTCTTCTCCCCTCTTCTTTCATAAGGGGATACCAGAGAGGCAGTAGGCCTTCATATTTTGAACACAAACAACAGAGCCCTGACCCTGTAGGTTGGCACGGTGATGGTTATGGTAGTGGCAGAGCTCAAATTAGAACGAAGGCTCCAGACTAGACAGGAACATGGTCAAAGAGAAAGTGCTGAGTGCTACCCACCAAGAGAAAATTGATACATTTGCTAAACCAACTTCCTCAGAGGACAGGCAATCACAGGGGGCATCCGTTGACCCCATTTTCCCCTAAGTAGAGATAATCTAAACGGATATTATTTTACAGGCCTTAAAAGACACACATAGGAATCCTGAAGAAAAGATAGGTGAAGTGGGAGTGGAGGTTCGGCAAGGCTTGAGAAATTTGAGCGACAGAAGAAAAAGACAACGAAAATCAAATCTTCTCCATAGAAGATGGGATGTGTTCCTCCACCCGTGAACTGAAAAGGTTAAAGGAATTGGTGACACTCCTTGTAAGAAGAATGGAAGATGCAGATGGATAACAGAGCAATAATCTTAGACTCGTGGCCATTCCGGAGGAAACCTGACGCCCTGGTTTAGATCCTGTATTCCTGAAACAGATTGATCAATGTGTGTTTGTGCTGGGGATAGGGCACAGATCGTTGGCTTCCTGGCTTCTGAAGCCGACGACTGTCAGGGTTCTTAATTATATGGACAGTGACAATATCCTCTAAACGGCTTGTCAGATGTCTAATGACCACTGTAAAATGGCTAAAGTCCTCATCTTTCGAAACTACACAGCCAAGGTCCAACTCCAAAGGAAATTATTCAAGGAAGTAAAAGAAAAACGCAGAGCAATGCGAATCCAGTGCACGTTATTATACTCGGCTAAGCTTAGTTGAGGAGTGGAAACCTTCACACACATCCTAGGCGGAGCCTGAAATGCACCATGGTGTATCTGATAGCAGCCCGCACAGACAGAACACAGCCAGAAAAGAAAAGAAGACAGTAGTGCTTGAGGAAATGTAAAACAGACTTAGCCTGAGATTCGCTCACAACGCGGTCCGGCACGGAAGATGAGCTTCGACCCTTAAGTCTCTGCTCCTCCCTCTTAAGTTGCCAGTGGGGTGATTTTCTGATCCTGGGGGTCTGGCCTACTCAGGGTTGCAGGTGGGTCGAGATGTTAACAAGAAGATGCAGGGCATGGTTAACACTGAAGAATTAAGAAGTGGCTCGGAAGCAGAGACAGATGTACCCTTGCATTAGTTCCATTCCTTTCTTTTTTTTATCTTCTTGTTCTTACAGTAAATGGGCGACGGATACTTCACATTTCAAAGTGTGGGGATGGGAAGGGGATCTTGTTTTGCAATTGGGCCAACACTGTATTTACAGGATGCACTTCAAGGGACAACACATACATCCACCATGACTCAGACAGGTGAAGAACTAGAATACAGATTAATCTCTTGGAATTTTAACAAGATAACTGATCAGTTCCAACAGGGCACTGTTTTATGTTACATTACAAGAATGGCTCAGGGG
Source organism: Pleurodeles waltl (assembly GCF_031143425.1). NCBI lineage: Eukaryota > Metazoa > Chordata > Amphibia > Caudata > Salamandridae > Pleurodeles > Pleurodeles waltl. Next base: position 1,195,158,329 of record NC_090446.1, read on the forward strand.
TGCTCCTCTTCCATAACACTCACCTGTAAGGAACCAAATGCGGTTTCCTTGGTCAATATGGTTACCACAGGGTCAAGAATGCCAGTTTGACACAGGGATCCAGAGGAGTGGCTCTTTCATTGCATACATTGTTCCCACTTATGAATCTCAGAAGTAGTGGAAGACACCTTGGGGAGGTATTTTCTGATTTCAGGGTTAATAAATGGACTAGTCTGGAAGATAGTGATCATTGATGTACCCCCACATTCACTAACACTACATTGGCAGACCTGACTAAACTGATTCTTGCCACCTGATATTTATAAAATACTTTGTAAATATTAGAATGTCTTGCACACAAATGATACTCTATTGTACACAGTATTGCACATAGTATCTTCTAAACCAAAGATGATTCATAAGAGATGAAGAACAATCAGGGATGGGGTTTGCAATAGCTATTTGCCGTCTCAGAAGAAAAACACAGAAACTTTGTTATCTTGGAGGGTACATGGATTCTTTAAATGCAGTTACTGTAATATGTGCAGCATAGCGCTATACAAAACTTTTAGCTTCAGCTACAATGGTAGTAATACATATACAATTGATACCGTCATAAAGTGCAACACAAGATATGTGGTCTATGTATTACTATTCGAATGTGGTAAAATATATGTGGGTAACACAATTCAGGCTCTCAAGGAGAGAATACAGGGGCAAACGCTCTCATTGGGGAATAATGATCCATCTTCCCTCATAGTACACCACATTAGGTAAGAATATCCAACATCAGAGACTCCAATGATCAAATATATGGGGATAAGTCAAACCACAGTGAACACCAAAGGTGGGACTCATATGACTGAATTGAGAAAAAATGAGGCGAGGTGGATCCTGAAATTGAGAACTGTAGAATTGGGTATGAACTTAGACAGTGAGATGCATTATTTTCTATAAACATAACCATTGTATAAGATACTATCTAATATGTAAATATTGTAGGTTTGAAATCTTTTTGATATGGGTAGTGTGTTTGTGATAGCTATCCAGTGATAACTGGAAAAGGTTATCATTTGTGTATTAGCTAGTCAGAGATAACTTGATAAATTGTGAAAGGATTTTGGAATAGTAAATGATATGGAGACATACTGATTAAGTGGGGGATACACTACTCACATTTTTTTAATTTGATGAGTGAAGCTAGCCCTCCTACATCCCCTGTTTGATGTCATCGCACACTTAATCTTATGTAAATATGTATTTATCTTTTTCCTTTCTTGTGTTCCTATATTAAAAAATCTTAAGGAAATCCAAGGTTTGATAAGAATCAAGGTTTACTTGTTATCTTGCTATTAATTACAGATGTTTTAAAGCCAGGTGATATAGTATCTTATCTACAAAAATATTTTCAAAATGAGTAATATTTATTAGATCTATGGAATGGTAATCGGGGTTGCACATGCTTGCAAGACTATCTCAACATGGCAATTGATTCAATTCCGAAACACCTTTGTTTTGTCTTTTTTTACTTTCAAAGGAGCCTTGACCCAATTAGGTCTTCTGTTCTTTAAACTGAGGCTTACGAAGGTGATCTAGTTTGCTGATGTACGCTCCTGATACTGAGTCGGGCCGTTTCCAGATGCCGATGAATCATGGATAAGAGAAAACTCATGAAGGCGTATATGTAGTGTTTTTAAGAGTTGTCTGTTGGCGGTGTTACTTCCAGCTTACCGCCAGCCGCCAGGGTCGTAATGAGGCGCTATGCCTCTACTTGGCACAAGCTCAAAATTTGCATCCGGGGGTGGGGGTGAAGGTAGTTGCGGGTGACGAGTGGGAGAGGATGGGATAATGAAGGAGAGGTTCTTTGTAGAGATATGATGAAACTCAACAGTGTAATCAAAGCCTTGTGGGGTATTCGGGGGCGAATGAAAGGAATTTTGAGGTAGAGTTTAAACTGCTCTGTAAACTATTTTCAGTTTTAGGATTAACCATACCACTTGAATGTTATCCTCCAGCTGAAACAGTTCTTTTACCTCTACTGAAAACAAAGTCTCCTCGTCAGAGATGTGACCCATGGACTTCTTTAACCTCACTGACATGCGTCAATCTTAAATATGGTCAAAGAAAATCATAAAACAATAAACCAGCAAAGTTACACTCCTTTCGAATTCCCATCAAGATCTTGTTTAGTAGCACGTTGTTCGGTAGTTGTAAAGCAAATTATTAGTTAATTCTGGTTCTGCTAAGAAGGAACCATGATACAAGCCAGTTTCACTATTCACCGCGTATAATTGCAAGTTGCCAAATACTGCAGACACACCTGGGGCATCAGTAACTCCTGACCACGACCATCAGGAATCAGTATATGTATTTTACTTGGAAGGGCATGGCTAGCCGCCTAACATGGTGGATGCGAGGAGAACAGGCTTCCAGAGTCGGCCCACTTGATACACTGTAATCCTCCGGCAACCCAACACGTTCCACTCTTCCCCGTCCGGCGGGACCAACGCAGCCCGGAGCACAATGGCAGAGCGGTGAGCTAGGCCCATGGGGGTGAACCCCAACAGATATGCACAGTCCTCATAAGGGAACGGCATCTAACCCTTACGAATCCCCCTCGCAGGCTCATAGCTCAGGGCATTCATTGGACCGGGCAGTTCACAAAAGGAGAGTGAAATCAGGCCCAAGCTGACCCACATGCAGTACATTACCCCACACCCCTTAGAGATGGTAGTGAAGTGGTGGACTCTAGAGCATATTTGAACTGTGAAAATTACCAGGTGGGTTGGGGTGGGTGGGAGGGAGTTAAAGTTTGTTGACTTGTTAGTGTTTAGCTGACTGGGTAACTGATGCAAATACTCAGGCTTCAGAATGTACCAGAGGGTGCAGAAAAACCTCTCTCTACCTTACTTTTGAAATATGTGAAACCCCTTCAATGCTGATATTATAATATTTGAGCTCAACTGCTTCAAACTGTCTCCGCAAATGGCGATGTAGAGTTGTATGGAAATGAACAAAATCCAAATAAAGCTTGTTTTAAAAGCGTGAGACACTTTTACTCACCTGGGGCACTGAACACTGACTGCAAGTTGCTAAACACAGCAGTCACCCTCAAGGCACTATCAACTCCTTAACGTTTTGATCACTGATGGTTGATAATCACAGCCTCCAATGCCCAAGGACTCTGGAGGGCCAATTAACAACACAAACAACATTGAAAAATAAAAAAAAAACAAGACGTAATTTGTTTCAGAAGCTATTACTTACGTCACCACAACAAAGCAGTGGGTTTCGCCAAGCAAGGGAACAATATTTTTATGTCCATCCAGTCTCATTATGAAGAACCGGGCACTAGGTGCAGCTCTGGATCTATCATCTATCTATCATGCCAGAAGTCAAACAGCGTAACACTGGCCCATATAATCCACTGGGCCATTCCTCTCAATCTACGTGCCTGACTTAAACCTTTGTGAATACTGCCTTAGACAATAATTACCTCAATGAACACAATCTATACCTGCATTTCTAATCGACCAGTAACACCCATCTTAATGCAATCGTTGTTTGAGGACGTCTCTGGAATTTTTGATAAATAACCTTCAAGTTGTATTTGAGGTATGCTGTGTCTAATCTCCACTTTATTAGTTAAAGTTAATACTTCTGGCAGGACAATCATCTTCATTAACTCTGGCAACACTTGTAACATCTATCAAACCATCTCCTATGATTTAGATTTAGATTGCTTGACCACAGTTGTCAAGGAAGAGCCCAGTATGCTAACTAGTCATTTCTACTCAAAGCTGTACTAGTGTCTAAGCTACTGGGTCAGAAAAGAGGACATGCAGATTTACATTTGAAGCTGCAAGGTGCTCACTATAATCAACAGGATCTGAAGAAAAAGCCTGGCAGCCAAGGTTGCTCTATTCTGAGATTTGCAGGATATACAACTAACACATCCACTAAAACTGGAAGAGTGCTCTTTCAGGAAAGCAACCTGTTCAATACACATATCCTGTAGATACACCATGGAACACACCACCCATAGTTAATAAAAATAATTCTATGATAAGATGAGGTATACCCCGACAGGTCCAATTTTCAGGGAGCTATTCAACAGAACAAATACAGAAGTTCCTTTTCCGTAACAATAGTCTTTCAGCTTGAGATGATTCTAGGTTCACATGCTGTACATTATTCTATGATGTAGTGGTGGCAATAGGAAAAAGGTACTTAAAGATCAATATTTTTGGGATGTCGACCACAGGAAGAGCCAGCATGACTCATAATGACACTCACTTTTGGAAATCTGCCATTCCAGCATTGTCACCACAGATTTTTGCCTTCTTTTGCTGAAGCCGTTTTTGCTGTCCAGAAGACTGCACATTATACTACTTCTAACCTGTGGTAACCTTCTTGTGCTCTCTCTTTAAACATGATGAAATCGGAATATACCTAACTGCCACATTTAATTTACTTACAAGACCTTAGTATATGATACTACATGTACCCAGGACCTGTAAATTAAATTTTACAAGTGGGCTACAGCACTCAATGTACCACTCACTAAAGTAGCACCATAAAGCATGTCTCCAGGCCTGCCATAGCAGCCTGGGTGTGCAGTGTTAAAACTGTCATTTTGACCTGGCTAAAAAAACCTTTTGCCAGGCCTAAGTCTTCTTTTCAATACTTCTAGGTCACCCTTAAGGTAGGCCCCTACATGGCCATAGGGCAGGGTGCATATTTAAAAAAGTAGTCCATGTATAATTTAAGTTGTACATGTCCTGCAAAGATATTTTTCCACTGTGGCAAGGTTTGCTCTTCCTTAATTTAACAATGGTTTTCACAGTTACCTTTAACAAGTGCTAAGTTGAATTTGGGAGTGCAAGAAAAACTGTTAAAAGACTGATTTTAACCGTAATTTAAAATCCAATCTAATGGTTAAGTCAAATTTTATATCACTATTTTGGAAATTACACTTTTAGTAAGTTGTCATTTCACTACCTAAAACCTAAATGCTTTTCAGGCAGTAGCTAGCTGTCACCTGATCCCTGTTGGCTCTGCTGTGGTGAGCTGTGTATTATGCCCAAACAGTGGACAAAGGTCCCTGGGAGTGGGGCGGGGGAAAGCTGCTGTGACAGGCCGGCCTGGGGCTCTGAGTTTCAAATGATGCCCACCTTGTTACTGCCAGATAAAACTCACACCTAGGCCTATCTCCCCTTAGTCTTTGTCATGCTGGCACCAAACTCAGTGGGGGTAGAGGAAGAGGAACTGACCATAAATGGTGGGGGGGGAGGGGACAAATGCTGCCCTCCATTCACAGGCTGACACTGGAAATAAAACTGAACCCCACAGACCGCTTCTCAGAACACTCCTGAACCTGTGGAGAATTAGAAGGAGGACTACCCTGCTGCTTGAACATACTAAAGGAAGACTGGACCTGCCTGCCTTGAACCCAGGTCTGCAGAAGTGACTCCAAGGGTCAGATGGCTGACCTCCTGCTTAAGCTACAGGGACACAACAAGCTTCCAGAGGCCTCTCTCTCTGCAGCTGACCAGTTCCACCTGGACCTGCCCTGGAGCCTGCTGTTGGCCTTTGCTGGAGTGAGTTCTAACCCCAAAGTTGTGCCCCAGGTAGTGGACCCTTGACCTCTTCTGGTCCGCAGTGCAAAAGCTGGTACTTAGAAACTTTTTGCCAACTTTCTGTCCGAAGAACTGATAGAGGCCATGATCACTGTCAAAGCCACACCCATTGAATTGCCAATCAGCCTCAGCTTATTGATTTGCCTCGTTGAAGGAGAGCTGACTTTCATGAAAAGTTCAAAGTCTGAAAGTAGAGAGATTCATAAGGACCGATGTCGAGCAGCAACCCGTCGGCAATTGGGGCCTTCCTGGGTACAGACTTTGCCCACTCGAGCATTCCTGCCTTCGTCAACGACCGTAACGGGAACCTGATCTTAAACAACTCACCATCATCAAGCCCTGAATCAGGTTTAGCTTGCCCCGCTGATGACTTGTCGACAAACATTTTTTTCAATAAAAATTCCCAAGTTAAACTTTCCTCTGGGACCAATCTGGTCCATGTATCCAGCCTGCACTCCTTCTCAGTCAGCCTTAACTTTTGAGTCTGACCCAGTCTAGCACAGCCAGATATCCCTGGTTGGCACTTTAAGCTTTTTGGTGCTATTTTTAATTTAAATTTTAAAAGTTCACATCTCCAGTTCTACTTATTGTATTTTTGTCATTTAGGTGTCATTTTATTTATTAAACTTTACTATATTGTTCTAAGTTGTTTGAGAATTTTTCGTGTTGGTTTTTAATTTATTACTATTCAAATTTTTCATAAATATTTAAAACATTACCTCTAAATTAAGCCAGAGTGCTTTGTGTCAAGCTACCAGAGGGTTAAATACCGGTTTATTTAGTGACTTTCGGGGGGTCACGTGACAAGGTTTGTGCTTAATATTTGATGTAGCTTCTCACTCACCTCAATTAATATTCAAGTTTCTTACAATAACCATGTGACCACAATAACTCACTATGTGACCAGCATTATTTTCTGATTGTGGACTTATGACAAAGAGCTGAGTACAAATGAGGGAACTCTTAGTCAGCACAACAAATTAGTGTCTGTCACTCAGGCTGTTGTGGGTGCAAACCACTAGCACAGGTAAGCATACCGTCTGTGCTGGTTTTTTTTTCATTGCATACTATGTGGTGTATATCCAAAGCATCCTGTGGGGGCAGGAGAGGACCTAGGGCAATGTAAATGCCTAACAGCGAAAAAACTAAAAATCGTGTGGTTTTAACATAAAAAGGTAATTCAATCCAGACCAGAACAGGAAGTGTGCTAAAGGGGTTATTCTGTCACAACAGTGATGGATATCCCATCCGCCGAAATATAAATCCCATAGCATATAATGGGATTTAAATTTCGGCGGACGGGATATCCGTCACCTTTGTGATGGACTAACCCCTCCGGAAAAATCAGGCCCTTAGTCTTTTAATGAAAGCTTCATGGCAGGGTATCACTATATTTCTGAAATATAAAACTCAGTTGGGATTACATCTGGAATAATGACAAACGGTACAGATGCAATGTTAAGAAAAAATAATAATTTTGCCACCTCTCCACCTCTGTGTCATTTTCTTATTTCGTGGCTAAAAGTATTATTATGAAAAATGTGATTGATTTGGAGCGTTTATAGGATAGGACGGAGATGTAATGCATGCACATCAACAGAAAATAAAGGGCCTGATTTATGTTTTGACGCATGTCTTGCCGTTATGCCGTGGGGATTCGGTAAATTACTCCGTCCCCATGGCATAGTTATCACCCACCTAATTTATAAATGACAGCAAAGCAGGCAGTCATTTATAATGCACTGGCAAGAACTGTCGTCACAGCAGTTCCTGTAAATGCATATCGTTCTTTGGTGAAGGACTGCGTCAGCATGATGCAGCCCTGCACCAAACTGTTTGTTTTGTTTATTTTCAAAAGGAAAATGTCGAAATGAGGACTGCTGTATGGACTTGAGGGGCTGCTTCCATTAGTAGGAAGCATACACCTTAAATACTTCAATGTTAATCAGCCTGAACAGAATGATTCCTTCTATATCATGGTAATTTTTGTTTCACTATTAACACAATTTAATGCTGAGATTCTCTGGTCTTAAAACTGTGGTTACTTCAACAAGGTACTGAGACTTTAGAAGGATTAAAAAACATGTTGAATCTCGCTTTAGGTCCCATGTCTTGAATTTTAAGTACGAACTAATGAAACCGGTGGACAACAAATCTGAAAAGTACCACATTCTTTTATGCAATGGTTTAAAGATGTGCCGCAAAATTGCTGCCTAATTTAGCCTTCCTTTCCATTTAATTTAGCCAACTCAGCTACATAATGTAATCATCTACTGTTGTGTAATTTTAATGGTACTTGATTATAAGTATAACTGAAAAGGAGTTGTGTAGTGAGCATTGTTTTGTGGAAGGTGTTGGGTGTGGCATATCCAAGTGTTATATAAACATGTTTTTATTTAAAAAAAAATGTAAACGCGGCAGAGCTCACTGCCTATGAATCCTTTACAACGCAGCCAGAACTAGAACTAAAGCAACTGTTGCTATAGTGGAGGAAGCACATGGTAGGAAGCATAATGGTAGCGGGGAGCAAAAAAATAGAAAGTAAATTGTGGAAAGATGACTATGTATCTGAGGGATCTACAAAAGGATAACGGAGTGTCAGGGAAATACGCTGAAATTGAACTTTACAGAATACATATTGATGAATGAAACAATGGCAATGTGAAAAGTCAAATTACCACAAAGGCCACAAGAACCAACACCAGAAGCATTTAAAATGTCAATCACATCATCTACATTACTGAAGACCTCTGTATTCTCTTTCTCACCACTGAAGCGAGTCTGCACCACTTGAGATGGATACTATGTACTTGTGTTTTCAAATCCTGCCCATCTCCTGGGCACTTACTGGAAGGGTCACTGCAGTTATGAATGTCTGTAGTACCTTACTGCAGATGTTCCATTCTATGTCCCTCACATTTTCCTAACTGAGATCACACTGAAGTTTGTCCTTTGGCTGTGACCTAATCAGAGGACCTACATTAACTTAAGTGCTACACAGGAACATCTTCAGTAGCTTTTGGAAAATGAAGGATCCAAAAGTGTTCCTCCAACATTTTCACTCAAGAGGATACCCCGATCTATTCTTTTGCTGTTGGGTAGCAGCTGGAGGCAACATCAATTGTTTTTGGGGGGTGTACAAGGCACCAACCCTTGGGTGATGCTAGTACCTTCACCACGAAAAGTCCTGCAATCTGCCAGCATGGTAATCCATTTCCCTCAACCACAGTGTGCAAGGCTCCCCATGTGACTCAGAGTGAGAATGAATATGGTGGAGATGCAGGTGATCCCCTCCCTCCGGACTTCTTTGGTGACCTAGAATGTAATGACAGTTCCTAAATCCAGAAAGATGGTCTTTTGGGCAACTCCACAATTTCCTTATCACACGCTCCTCCTTGCCTCAGTCAGGGGGATAATCCACAACCTTTAAAGTAAGAAGTTTCAACCAAACGAGCAGGAATTAAAAGTAATATCTAGCACACCATTGCCATTGCGGCAGAAAATACCCTGTATGATGGTGTTTTTCTGACGCCTGGCTTGAATCTAGAATACACACACTGGATCCAGTCCAAAGCACCTCTGGACCTCTCCTTGGGAGAAAAGACCACAAAGATACTAGTTGCATGAACATTGAAAAGCACAAATAAACTGCTATGGCAGAGGTCTGCTGACACAAAAGTGAGGAACAGATACTAAAAGCTGGAATACCACTCCAGCAGGCTAGAGAGACTCACCAAGACCTGTGTGGACCTGCGTGGTACCTCTGTGGTGTCAAACTGCTTACTGCCGGTTCCCAAAGAGTTTGTACCAAGTGAGAAGCTCTCCCCTATGGAATATTGTTGTGCACTATCTAGAAGATCTCAGGTTTCCCTGACAAGGTGACTCAGACCTCCCTGAAGTCCTACAGTGATCCCTCAACAAAGATGACAAAGGAACGATGGGTACAACACAAATGAATAAGAGAAATAATATAGGATAATATCATAGTACCTTAGTCACTCAATCACCGAATATGGAGCATTTTGAATGCTTACAGTGGATCAGGAGCTGACCATTAGGGCATCGGGGGCTGCCTACCTAATTTTCCTGCATCATTTTGAGGGTTAGCAAGGTGAGTAATTCCTGCAGCACCACTTCAGAATCTCAGAGTGAAGAGGCAAAAACACAAAGTGTACTTGCCTGTTGGGCCAGTGATCAACACACTTGGCCAATCTGCACTCTTTATTTTTCAGAGCACTGTCCTACAATGGCGCCTTAAAGAGGTTGGGTTAAAAAACAAGTCCCAACTGTACTCCCGCAATGAGAAACTACTGCAGACCATGCATCTTGATAGGTATGCTAACAAGGTAAGTTTATAAAAAAGAATCTCAAATGTCACTACTGTGTGTGCACGTTGAACAAGTTACTTACCACTGGTAACATTTTTTTCTAGTGGAGACTCCATCTAACTGCAGTTTTCTCGCCTTAGACTATTTCCCAGGCATTAGACTAAATACAGATTTTGTTGAGCAGTACCTGTGTGCACCATTAGGTGGCATCAGCGGCTCCGCTTTGACGCCATCTGCTCTGCATGTGATGTGCACAGTGCATTCATAGGCACCACCACGGTGCACTGACATCAGTTTCTTTTGCTTTTTCTTCCACGCCAAAAACACAGAGATACTTCAGAAGGGTGTTTGAACAGTGTGCAGAGTCTAATGAGATGTATCAGGTGAAAACCCCAGTTCAGAGAACGGGAAAGATCAGTGAGGAATCTGCGGTTAGAGAATGTCTGTACCAGAAAAAGTGTTCCAAATGGTCAGCAACTTGTTCTTCTAAAAGAAACATCTAACCCCAGATTCCTCACCCTAGAATATACACCTAAGCCATCCCTCCCCAGAGGTGAGTCTGCAAACTGTCTCAAACCAAAAAGTCTTGGAGAAGCGAACAAGCAAAATGCCCATTTCACGGACCTAACTTCCCAGGCAGTAATGTCTAGTGAACGTGTGGAGTGATGCCCACACGCAGTAGAAGTGGCATTAGCTCTGATGGAATGATCCCGCAAGCCATCAGGGGGCTGTTTCTTAGTCACTGTGTAGCAGATTTCTATGCAGACTACAATCCACCAAGAGATGGTCCATTTCTGCAACGCCATGCCTTTTTTCGCTTCAGCAAACCCAATGAAGAACTGATATCCTCCCAGTGTTCTATGGTGAGATCAATATAAAGAGACAGGGGTCTTTCTGGATCCAGGTGATGGAGTATCTCCTCTTCCTTGGAAGGATGAGGTGGAGTGAAAAATGTCAACAGTTTAATGTTTTGGCTAACATTGAAGGGAGTCACCACCTATGGTACAAAAGAGGCACAAGTGTGTCTGGGTATAGCTGGCATTCCGAGGGTAACGAAACAGCTTGAAGCTCGCTGACCCTCCTGGCCGATGTAATGGCCACTAAGAAGATTGTCCCTATAGGTAAGGCCTGGAGGAAACATGTCACAACTGGTGACTTGACCAACGAGGGCTAAACTGGCAACCGCAAAAAAGCTGAAATGGCAGAAAGGTAACCTTTAACCAAGCCTAGAGCAAGGCCTTGCCTGGTGAACAGCAGCAGAAACAACAGCAACTCCAACAGAAAGGCAAACAGTGGACAACTTGACGCGAGGAATACGAAGCTATAACTTGCTCCAACGGCAAATGAGGGACGTATGGTTGCCAGAATGACATTGCAGATCTTGGAAAGAAGATCAAAGACATTCAACTGTCACCTCCCAAGTGGAAGTGGTGGCACTATGGGTTCTCAGTGCTGAAAAAACAGATCAAGCCAACATGCTCCCCAACTTTGAAAGAGAACCTTCGAATACAGACGCCATCCGTGGTCCACAGGACATTGACACATGAGTTTGTCTCCCCTGGCATTCAGAGTTCTCGCCAGGTGTTGTATGGTCAGAAACATGTCCTGATGTTCCAGCTATGTCCAGATGCCCATGGCCTCCTGGCACAGGGTCCACAACCCTACCCCACTCTGTTTGTTGCGATACTACATGGCAGTAGTATTCTCTGTTTTTCACCTGCATCAATCTTACCTTGATGGATGGACGGAAGGAAGGCTTTTCAACACCAAGCGGATGGCCCTCAAGTTCAGCATGTTGATCTTGAGTCATGTCTCTGCCAGGGACCAGAGTCCTCTCATCTCCACCAAGTGGTCATCCCATCCCAGTGTCATGACTCCATTTACCCAAAGCCCTATAAACTGCAGGAGCAACAATAGTCTTCCCAATACCACCAAGGAACAAAATTCAGTACAACCTGTACACGCTGAATATTGCATCTAGAGAATACAGGGGGTAAGAAAATGAGATGGGTGGAAGGGAAGAGAAGAGAAAATACACTCTCAGTGACGAACCACCGCAGATACGCATCAGCCAGAAGTCTGTTTTTCCTTACTACTGCCACCTTAATAGGAGACACAAAAACACAATTTAGAGGAGCAAAGAACCATTAGGTATCTCCCCGACCACCCATCTCCTTTCTAAGGTGCAACTCACCAGTGGCATACACAAGCAGGTGCCAATGATTGAAGGTATCAATATTGTGCAAAAGAGTTCCAGTCATGGGCTGAAGCACAACTTAGACTTTCTTTGTATAATGTTATTAATTTCATAACATGTACAGGTCTTTTTCCAAATGTCTTTCTTTATTACTTTAATGGGTGGAGCTGCAGGCCCAGTGCACTGACCTGAAAGAGTTTTTATTCTTCTTTCTTTCCTTATTTATAGGTTTATAGAAGTTCTCTGTGAGGATCCATGGGAGAAGAATTGGAATAATCCAGGATGCAGGTAAGGGGAGAAGCGCAGGGAGCTCGAGGAATGCTTCCAGGCAGGAGGAATAATTATAGAAAGAGTCTGGTGCAATGAGGAACCGATAGGGAGATAGGGCAAACAGTACCAGCAATTCAGGAATTCAGAATGGGAGGAAAAGGTTTTAAAAAATGCTGAAAATATGCCAAAAACAACACGCAGAACATCTGGAAACAGCTTGAAGTCAAGCGTGGCTTCTTTTCAGGATGTGCCTTTTAAAGGAGCCGCCTGACGGCTGTGCCACACACAAGTGTCTGCGCGTGAATTCGCTCATCGGGAAGACGCAGAAACATGGAGCCGAGGTAAATGAGGGGAAATATTGGAGACCTAGGAGGCAAGAGGTGGGTTTACTGCATCCTTGCCAATCAGCCCGCGTGCGACTGGTCCACTGCCAAGGTGAGCACTGAGCCAAGAAGTGATGCAATGTTCATTACCGTCAGCTCCAGGTGGGGAAGGCAGAGGGGTCTGCAGCTAACCCAGTCGCAGTTCAGCAACCACCAAATCTGATGCACCACCATCTGAACCACCAAATCTGATGCATCTGGAGCAGATTTGTGAGATTCCCCCGGGTGTGTGCCCACTGGGACTTCAGATCCTACTGCAGAGCTTGCATGTGCCACCTGTTGTACTTCACCAGGATGCGGCTATCAGAAACAGCAGCCTCAAAGTCAGTTTCACTGAGATCCAGGACTGAGGTTGAAGCATCTGAATCATAGCCCAAATGTCCAGGACTCTCCGCTCCAGAGGGTAAGGGCAGAACTACCCCCTGTCAGAATGGTTCTAATGAAGGGGAGCGTCTGAGAAGGAGTCAGGTGTGACATCAGTACATTGATAGTATACCCCAGGGGTTAGCAACCATTTCCTACTTCTAATGCTGGTACCCTGTCTATGGCTCCTTTGGCCAAAAGAGCCTGCACTTTCTCAAGTAGCACGGAGATGTGGTCCTCCGTCAGCCGCTATGAAAACTGTGGCAAAGGCGATGGGGTTTATAGGAATGGGAGGGCATAACCATGTTGGATGATTTAGAGCACCCATTTGTTGGAGGTTATTGCTTGCTACTGGGACCGGTGGTGCCTAGGTCCTGCAGCCAACAGGGTAAGTATGCTGCGATGAGGGTAGGTGAAAAGGGTTTTGAGGCTGCAGCAGCCAGAGAGGTGGAAAACTGGACAGAACTCTGGCTGTGGGTCCCCTGGTCTTTGTAGGAGCCATTTTCATGGCCACAAAAAAGGTGGGAAGCCTGCTGGCCCTGTGGGTAAGGGTGGGACTGTAGGCACAGCTGGGAGCCCCCCACATAGCCACGGAAGAGGCAAAAGGAGGACTGCAGTTGGTGTGGAGGCAAGAAAGACCTAACAACCTGGCGGTGACCTGAATCTCCTTGAAGAGCTCCAGCACCCTGTCAATCTTGTCACCGAACAAGCGGAAGCCATCAGAAGGCTTGTCCATCAGAGAAGACTGGACATCCCTTGAGAAGTCAGTCTGACTGCAGTGTCACTGTTGAGGCAATGGCCCTGCCTTGCGTGCCAGTGATGTCCAGTCTAACCAGAACAGTGAACTTTGCTGTGCCCCAGCTGTCCAGTAGTGCTTGGTTCAGTGTGGCCCAGGCCTCCAACCAGACCATAGCCAGCAGCTGCGCAACCGAGTCCCACAAAGTGTGAGAATATCGGCCCAATAGGCATGCGGTGTTCACTGACCACAAAGCTAGGGTATTGGAATTAATAATCCTCTTCCCAAAAGCGCCCAGTCTTTTGGATTCTCTGTCTGGTGGAGTTGTAGGGAACATAGGAGCATTCACTTTTGTGGCAGAGGCCTGCACCACCAGGCTCTCACGAAATGGGTGTTGGATACGGAAAGCTAGTTCACCAGGTGCAGGCTGTGGCAGCTTGCAAAGTTTGGCCAGATCCTCAAGGGAATGCCTGTGAGGGCTTCATTAAAGAGAAATAGGAGCTCCATAGAGCTCAGACCCAGCTGAAGCACCTCAGTCAGGACATTAGTCTTGACTGCAATGGAGGGAAACTACAGGCCGAGGACCTGTGCAGCCCTTCTCACAACCATAGCGGAGGATGCACCATCCTCCATGGCAGGTCCCAGAGGAGAGACCAAGCAAGAACCAGGAGGCGTGTTCAGTCCACTAGCATCTTGCAGGTCCTCATACCAGTTGTCCTCACGGTAGTATTGGGCCATTTCGTCAGCTGGGTCCGCCAACCCATAGCAGTTGTCATCATCACCACTTCCAAAGTCACAATGCCTATTGTGTCTGTCAAAAGACGGAGGCAGTGTGTCCGAACCAGGTGACTGACGTGGTCTAAGCAGCACTAGTGTCGACTTTGAACAGCGCCATCAAACCTGGACGGGACAATGGGTTCCACGTCACCGGGTGGTGCCGGTGACATCGGAGGTGGCAACAAGGAAAGTGTGTCGGGCGTGGGGTTCAAGGCCAGAGTCAGTCGAGATCTGGGGATGGATCCAGAGGGGTCAGCTGGCGTCAGGGGCAGACCCATCTGCAGTAACCCAATGGAGGCAGCTCTCAGCTCCATGGGACCCAAAGGTGCGCCAGAGAAAGCCGGTGGCACAAAACTCCCAGAGAAATCCCTAAGTTGGGCAGGGGTCATTCCTGGGGATTCGAGGAGACATGGAGCAGAATCAGCCACTGGCTATGCAAGTGGTGTGTGCGAGCAGGACCTAGAGGCACAGGCCAACTACGGGAAGCTGACGAATGTTTCAATTTCTTCTTTTTGTGCTTCTTAGACTTTTTCGACTTCGATACTGACTGTCTGCAAGATCAGGCACGAGATCTTCCCCATGATCAGGACCATGAATGACTCAGGCCTTCTTATGGCGCGCCACTAGGAGCTTCATTTATGGTTTGTGATTTGACTCCAGACACCAAAGACAGACAAGGTGGGGATCAGACACAGACATCTGCCTGTGACATTCCCCATAATGTTCCCCACAGTTTTGTTGAGTGACATGTTCATAGCACACTGGGTGCAATTTGCCCAAAAATGATTGGCAAAAGGGTCAAGAAAGTTAGTAAAAAATGAACGAGGGAGCTCTCCAGATCTGCACTGTTGGCGCAGAAAGGAACTGAAGTCAGCACCCTGGGGTGGAGCCTATATAAGCACAATGCACATCAGGAGCGCACAGCGTCGCCGCAGACCCAGAGACATCCCCTATTGGCGTGCTGAGATACTGCTCAAGATCATCTGGATCCAGTCTGATGCCTGGGGAGCATTCTAAGGTGAGGAATCTAAGGCTAGAAGTCTATCAGAATGCATGTCTGTTTATATGCTCAAGCAGGAATTATGAATGTGTTGTGCCATGCCCACCCCTACTGTAATACTGCCCTAGCATAATGGTGGTAAATGTTTGCTTCCATAGCATGATGGTGCTCACAGTGGGTTCTCGGAGGCATCAACAACATGATGGTGTCATTCATAGCAAAATGTGGGCCCTAGCCAAATGGTGGTAATTCTTGGCATATAGTGGGCATTCATAGCAGGAGGGTGCACCCCCAGAAAAAATGTTAGCTGCCATAATGTCCTTAAATCTTGGAATATCGTGAAATTCATGGAAAAGAGGTGACTTTTCTTGGTATACTGCTGACTCTGGCCTAAAGGTGCTGAGTTCTGGCATAATGTGAGCATCAGTAAAAGGATGGTGCTCATATCTGCAGTTTTAAGGTATGAGAAAAAACTAACTTGAAAGAGATAGGATGGAAAAATAAAATAAAATAAAATATATAAGAATACATAGATGCTGTAGCAACTAGCTTGGGGGAGTGGCCCAGAGCAGTCAAGGATTACTGGGTTTCGTGACTGTCAATCAATTGGAGACTTGTATCTTTGGTGCGCTGGAGCCTTCTTTCCATCACCGAAAACTGAGCACCACATACACCCGTTTAGCACTAGACTATTAGACAGTGAGGCAGAGTGTTCCAAGGTTTATTAAGAGAGGTGGCATGAGCTAGAAACCCAGAAGAGACAATAATAACTCAATAACACTACCATTCCAGCCACAAGTTTTACTTTAACAATAAAATTAACTCACTCCTAACACAGCTAAATAGTACACCTGAAAATATAAATGAACATAGGGAAAAAACAAGCTATGTGCTACAGGTTTACACATTAAAAAGATCACTATCCGATGAATTTGACAAATGGATTTCAAAATCAATAAGTCGCTTCCTCCTGGTATTGAAAACCTGTTGTCATATAGCCTTGAAGCCCGCTGCCATGAGCTATGTCGGTTGTTAAAAACCCTGAACCCAAGTAACCACGAAGGAGAGGACCTTTAACAACCGGTATAGCCCAAGGCGAAATGTCTGTAAGGCTATTAAAACATTCCACCCACAGTGGGCGGAATGTTCTAAATGAAAAAGGAAGACAAACATTGAAATGTTGGAGCACAAGGCATATACGTGCTGTTATTAACTGTGACCCTCTTCATTGGCTTTGATGATGATTTTAGCAACGTTTTTCATTAACAATAAACCATTGCTCATTGACTTTGACAAAAGGGGCAACACTTTGAGGGACCTGCTTAAGGTGTTGGTCACTGGATCGTAATAAAACTGCTCAGGAGTATTATGAGGTATGAGGTCAGTGTTAGATTCGGTCAGATCGTTTGGCCTTGTGTTTGGAGAATATGCCCCTCCGACCTCAGCCATCCAAACATTCCTGCAACCACCACAGGCTCACAGAGCCCCACTCACTCTCAAGACAAGCTGTGCATTGAAACCTATGAACACCTACAGTCCAGTCTGAATTTGTGAAATCTCTGCAACCACTGTGACGATACAAATGCAGTCTATAGTCTCCTAGTTTTTCCATATCTGCGGACTGGACAATACATTTTCAGGCCAGAATGGGTTCTGAGCACGGGTCAGAGGTTTCAATGGAGACAACCAATGAAGCATACTGGGTTCCCAGGACAAACGGCCATCCATTGTAGAGGAAAGGCTGATCTTTTCCCTGGGCAACACACAGTGATAGATGTTAGACCTTCCTATAGACCCTCTTGCACAGCTCCTCTTGCCCCGGGAGCACTCTTCTGTAGGGATACTTCCTGTACCCCTTCTAGCCTGCAAGAGGGCTCCTACCTTTAACTATCTTCCAGGCAGCACTTCTAGCAGAGTCAAGTAGAATGAACATCTCATTAGTAACCAGGCAGCTGGGATGACAACTTCTTCTCTATGCAGTCTACAGCTCACGTTAAAGGGCCCTGCCTCAGGTTTTGTCCTTATCATGAAAATTAGACTCACGGTCAAAGAACTCAGCCATGCCACACGCAGTTTTACTTTCCCACACTTTTTTGTGGGGCCTGAGTCTTTGCAATGTTAATCCTTGGTCCATGACTGAGAGTTTCTACTTAGTATTTATCCTTGATTTGAAGACCCAATTGAATTAAAAGCCTCTATCTGTTTTGGATTACATCTGTTTCTTGGGATGTTGGAGAGCTTTGCGTTCAGGTGGACAACATTAGACTGCCTGTGACTGGGACAGCCATGTTTAGAGAATGCCACTGGACATTTGATGATGTATTCAGGCAAAAACAAAATCATTGTGCAGCAAATGGCGTGAAAACGATTCCACCAAGGAGCCTGCTTGCATGTCTATGACAATATATGTGACTGTAGAAATGTGATAATTACTAGAGGTGTGCAGGTTACCAGCTTTTCATAGAACAAAAAAGCACTCTATTCAGATCAAAGATTTTCTGTCTGCATGGATAAAGGCAAATAAATTCACTGAACCTCAGCCTTGAGATTGGCCATGTTCACACCATTAACCAACTGAACAATAATTCTTGTTAAATACTTCCCCATACCACATGGAACAGTGATACCCAGGCTACACGTCAAACACTACTTAGAGTGCTAATAAAAAGAGCATGGAAATTGTGCTGTCCAGGCACACACCACTGGCCAATTTATAACATATTCTACTAAGTATCTGTGGCCTCTGCTGTTTCATCAAGAATGTTATTAACTGGGTATGTTTTACTTTTAGTTTTAGCATCAGCAAACAAATACAGCATTTGAAGCCAAAGGGGCTGCAACTCCAAAGGGAGCAGTGGTTTAGATTATACATTTGTAATTGTTTGGAATCCTAAGCACAAGGAGAGTTTTCACCATGATCCATGCAACGAAATTTAGGAAACTTTTTGTTAAACCATGTTCTACCAACATGGCAAAGTAGTAATGCAAAAACCACTGGAAACCATTACTGTGTGCTGTCCTATCACTGGATGACTGCTTTTCCCTTGCTCCCTTTGTCTCACACTGGTATTGAAGACGACGGGGCACCAAAGGTCCTTGGATTTAACTCTGGCTTCTGGGAGATCATTAAGCATTGGTAATCAGAGTCTTATAGTTTTCATCTGCTGGATTAGTGGTCCTTCTGATGTTAGACCTGGGACCATGGGACTTTTTTTTTTTTAGAAATCATGGGATCTCTAAATCGTGTACTTCAAAAACTTTGACAGCTTGGTTCTAGCCTGTTCTGAGCTGATTGCAAGCATGTGGAACCTGGCTGCTGATTTGGAAGGAGATGGCGCACTGGATTTTATTTTGGTTGGCTCGTATCTCATAATGACTTGGGCAATAGTGCTGGCTTTGTTTATGGCACTACATTTAGGTGCAGATATCATTGTACATCTCATCTTGTTTTATCTGCAGCTCAGAGGGCATGCTAAAGTCTAGGTCCTCACCAGAGAGTAGGTTTATTATTGGCAAGGGAGTTCTCATTTGTAACATGGATAGGGTACACCAGAGTCCGAGAGGTGAGACAATAAGACTTAATAGGTTGAATGGAAAAAGAGGATCAGAGACAACAGATAAAATAAATAAGGAAACAATAGAATGCCAATAATTACATCAAATGTATTTTTCTAAGGACAAACACCATTGAGATAGCTTTATTTTTGTGTTAGGACAAACATCTTTCAGTGTTTAAGGCGTGTATTCTGCGAGGCAGATCTTTTTTACAATACCTTAAATGTAAGTGAGATCATGAGAAGAGGGGTGGCTGCTATTTTCAAGCCGGAGACCCAAAAGAGGCAGAAAAACAAAGGAGTGATGACTTAGGAAGCATCACAGAGACTTCGTGCAGAAAAAGAGATGGGTTTTGCTTACTTATCATGGATAATTGAGGTGACTTTATGTAGATCATGTACATAGAAAGATGAGACATATCAGTGTCTAAAAGAACACAAAAGAGCTGCAATGGATAATGGAAACTGAATAGCAATGTATGTCATTCCTAGCAAGTGCATCTGCATCACTGCTCTGGAAGCAAAATCCTCTTATATGCTTTTATTCTCAGCTGCCAATAACTAACAAACATTCTATCAGACATAACCCACAAACAACACAACAAACACCACTACTATTCGGCCAGGGCACTATTAGATCCAGCAGAACACTGCCAATCAGATTAGTGCTCTGACTTAGGTCACACTGTCCAAGGCGGGAGTGGGGCTGGGCACACTGGTTTTCTCAAGCGGTTTGCTTACCGGTTGACTGAACTTGTATTCATTAAGAAGACCTGATTGCTAGGGCTAGGGAATCTGAGAGGACCCAGGCAGTTACGATTTATCGGATTGACTGCCAGTTTGATACAGACCCCAACGATATTGCCCATTACAAGCAAGACAACACTGTCAACTGGTTCCTTGAATACTTTGCATAGGGAATGCAAGTTTCTGACCTTCTGTGTTTTGCTAGTAGAATGGAGAGCAACAGGGAGCGATGTGGATGACATCTGCTGAAACGTTGTGGGATTTATAGCATAATGGGCTGTGCACATGTGCCAAGAACCAAGAGCGTTTTCAAATTCAAGCAAATCAAGATTAATTATCTATTAAAAAACTTCATGTCTACACAGTCCCCTTACAGGTGTCATAACAAGCTGTCTCTCCCTCCCGCTCTCAGCTCCCTTTCCAAGATGTCATGGCGCACAGTGTTATTTATACTGGAGGTCAGGCTGAATGCACTGTAGCTCCAATAGCACTCTCCTTGGGAAATGGCAAAATTGCTACTCCTCAGTCATTATAATTATGGGCTGAGGCCAATTGTGGGAAAGGCTGGGGAGCTTTTTATACGTGGTGTATTATGCTGACAGTTTCACATGTTTGAACTGTGCGGTCATAAATCTGCCACAATTATTTTTTTTTAATCCTAGCTTAAAAAGAAAATGAATAAGAAAGCTAAACTGTTTGCATTTAGCATTTTGGGTCACTGTCGTGCTGACAAAAAAATGTACATTTGGACCAGACTGGCTTTAACGTATTTCGCATCAGATGGTCTGAGGAGCACAGGTAAGCTGTTGAACCTCAATTACAAGTGCCCCAGGTGTGGGATGCTATATTGCACCTGATCAATTCCACCACCGCAGGTTTTTAGAATTTATTGGGTAAAATAAATAGCACCTATTCTGACATTGCCCAAAAAAAGAGGGCAAAACCTGCTGTTTCTGGCACTTAGCAGACCACCATCTGCAAATCTCTGACACTTACCGGGCAAGTTTAAACTGCCAAGATTTGTCATGGGGGAGCAGATTTTATTGCATGGTAAAGGCTACACAACTAGTAATTGAGAAACCTTCTCTTTAAAAACGAGCATTTGCAATGCAACGGGTCTCTCATTTCTCCGAGTTAGAGCTATTAGCAATTGTAAACTCCCAACCTGACTTTTCCTGCCACATTAAATGGAAAAAAGAGCGCGATCGTGCTGCTACAGTTCACTCGTAGTGATACCTATCGGCAAAAGTGCAATTATCTACATAATCGGCAAAAGTGCAATTAACTATGTAACAGGGTCGATGTCATACAAAGCGCTGGACTTCTGCCAAGCGAGATCGCGCTGCTAAAAAATATAAAAAGTAGTTCACAAACTGGATGGAAAACAGCGAGCCTCGCATGTTTCCAGTACTTGGTCACTGCGCTAGAGGAGGGCTCACCACCAGAAAAGGCATGAGTGTGCATGCCTTCCACTAATGAAAGCAAGCAGATTTTAAAAGGCAAGCCCAGGAGCCAATGAAAGACACTAACGTGACATAGACAGAGCTGGAGCCCTTTACTAACTACTAAAGCGTCTCGCAAGCGATACGACACAGGCTCGACCCTAAAAATCGGGGTTGGAGAGGAGGTTCTCAATTGAGGCCTTGGTAGCAATGAACGTCGTCAATTTAGCGGTCAAAACCTCAGCTGGGGCATCCACACTGATGACTCACCACACGCTTCGGGGTGACTTACATTTCCCAATGTTACAAAAAGCAAAAGGAATACCCAGCGAACGCCGTTCGACAGCAGAGGTTAACTGCGTCCCACAAACTTAGATGTTGAAACCGAAAACCACACTTACTCCCTCTTGCACCTCTAGTGATTATTTTAACGCGGAGTAGTCGGCCGGATGGACGTTTTTTAAAGACATTGTTCTTCGGACACGTCGGGCAGCCACGACCAAGTGATTCAGGGCTTGAAACTAATGAAAGTGGACACAGTGAATTGTACAGAACATGGCGAAGGGACAGAGCAGCGTTTATAAATTAGGATTAGGCCGGTTTTAAATAACCGAGTCACTGATAAACGGCGTACTAATTAAAGCCAGCTGGAGAACAGAAATTGCGTGGGGTGCAGGGAAAGAAAGGCGGGGCAGAGGGAGGCCCAGCGGGCTCGGTTCTTGTCATGGATAGTTACAGCTACACAGCAAAGTATTAATTCAGCAAGGTTTAACTCTCAATGTCAGTGCTCCTTCCATTTCTCCACGAACAGCATTCCAACTGGACAAAACGCTTCCTTGCAGGTAAATTATCTATGTGATGGATCAGTATCACTAAGATCTCTCAACTTTTTCACAACAGGAAAAAAAACTCAAGTTGAATGACTGGAGATGGATGGGTAATAAGTGCAACAATAATAATAGTAACTCGTTTTAAGAAAGCGGTTCATACCGCCCTTCTGCCAATTCCTAGAACTATAGATAACACATTTTACTATTACCAAGGACACATGGCACTCATTTTATCCACCTCAGAAGGATGGAGGGGTAAGGCTCCTTTGCCGTGTTTTATTCAATTGACGCGCCACCCTGTCGGCCAACAGCAGCTGCTGCTGCACATATGGCCCGAAAGGCGGCGTGTTCTACCTGCATACGTTCCAAAACAGCACAGAAACAGCACAGGCAGTGACCATCAGGCCTACAGCTTAAAGTGCCTCTTCAGTCACTGGGTTCAGCGGTGCCTCGTCATACGTGCCCTCTGTCACTTGTCTGTGCGCTCGTTCAACTTTTAAAACGATTGGGACTGCACTCAACAAATTAAGTCATTTATGTGTAGAACTCCTGTGTTAATAGTAATGCAATCGCCTCAGTTCTCAATATATACAGTCCACACAAATTCGTATTAAACGGTATTCTTTTATTTTCACTTTCTCAAGGAAGATACAGCCATGCCTCAGCCAATTAATTTCGTTCCTGACACAAAGCACGTTCTCAGGGCTATATAATCCTGTTTGTGTACCGACATCAATGTTCCACGTGTCTCTTCACTGTCAAAGGAGTAACCTCACAGCCAGAATGGTTTCTGTCTGTTCTTTCTGTTCATAATCACTTTTAAAGGATGTGTGTGGGTGGACGTTTCCCTAAGCCAGAACATCCATGTACAAGTAACTGAAAAGGAGTACACGATTAACTGTACTTGATATGGAGTATCAGGTCACTCATTGTTGTAAACAGTTTGCAGGTGGTTACCAGATTAATACAGAGAAGTACCTTTCAGCCGACAGTGCTGAAAATACACTCGGAAAGCCTTTGCTCCAACTGCGGAAGGATATATGTTAAGGTCCCAAAAAGGTCCAATTTAAAAACAATCATGAAAACCCAACACAACATTTTCAAAGCTGCCTAATATGTAATTGATGGTCTCTAATTGGAGGCTTTTGGAATGAAAGGTCAGAGAAGCAAGAACTACCCCAGACTCCAGTTACTACGTTAAAAAAAATTAACAATAGTAAAATGCTTCATTATTTTCCGGGATTGTAGTAACGACCAGCAATAAGTTAACTTTATTTTGGTCATTGATATGTTATTCCCACGTGCATGTTTCTGGAGTTTTAAAATACATTCGATAACCCTTTGGTTTAGTAAGACTGTGTTACTTAATTGTTTCTTAAACGTTTTGTTAGTAAGGAAACAATTTAAGAAAGTTTAACAAAATTCTAGATGATCTCAAGTATGTCAAAACATATGATGGCGGAAGCAGACCGAAGAAATGTGGCCTGCAAAGAAAATCAAGCAACATGGACAAACTCAAATTAACTCTCATTCTTCATGAATACGGAGCCCCAAAGTTGGAAGTAGACTCTATCCTATTCAGTGGGACAGTGAGTTTAGGAATGCTATGACATCTCTTTTTGCCGGGATAAACTGGGTGTGGCTCACCCATGATACTGGAATAGGTGGGTATGGTTTAGATACCATTTTACTAGAAGCAAAGGTTCTGGAACTCTCAGATGTCATATTGCAACAGCATTTACTTGGCTTTCCTTGATTATGCAGTTGCCAGACTCTAACACACTGAAAATGATCCAGCAAGGCTGCTGTTTAAACTTAAGAAAGGCAACAACATCTCACCTGTCCAGCACTGACCATTTAAATTGGCTCCAAGTCAGGAAACAAGCTACGTTTGATAAGATTCTTCATTTATCAAAAAGTAATGTGTTAAATATATTTCTTCTAAGGCCCTGTTCTCTCCTTCGCAGAATATGTTCAAGGTTCTATCATGTTGGCATTCTAGAATGTGATGGAATGTCCGTTCCCCATGTCTCCATGAAACAGCTAATATATGTTAAACTCTGCAGATATTGAAATAACATGGTAAAACATGGGTAGCCTCTCAAAGAAGTAACTTGAAATAGAGTTAAAAACAAACTGCACCATTATACCGTGTCACTTCTGATGGCTGGTCATTTATCAGTATGATTCTGTCATTCTGCTTATATGGTTTGTAAACTGTCTTGGATACCAGCTTCCTTGTGCTGTGGGGAAGTAACTGCAATTCAAGCACAAGGAAGTTTTTGGCTTGGACCCATTCAGTTAGGTGCCTCAACGTCTGACTAATCATGTTTCAATATATATAGCAGCAGCACTTAGGGCCAGATGTAGGAACAGAAAATTTTGCGAGTTGCAAATTGCGAGTCATACCAACTCGCAATTTGCAACTCGCAAAATTGTATGCAGAAAGGTGTCTCAGACACCTTCGGCGACTCGCTATGGGGTCGCAAAGACCCACCTCATGAATATTAATGAGGTGGGTCGCAAATTGCGACCCCATAGCGAGTCCCTGCACTCACAGGGATGGTGGCCTGCTGGAGACAGCAGACCTCCATGTCTGTGACTGCTTTTTTAATAAAGCAGTTTTTTTTTTTTTGAATTGCAGCCCGTTTTCCTTAAAGGAAAACGAGTTGCAATTCAAAAAAATAATGAAACCATTTGGTTTCATTTTTTCCAGAGTAGGCAGTGGTCCATTGGACCACTGCCTGCTCTGAAAAAATATTTTTGGTGACATTCACAAAGGGGAAGGGGTCCCATGGGGACCCCTTCCCGTTTGCGAATGAGTTACCACCCACTTCAAGTGGGTGTTAACTGCAAATTGCTTTGCGACTGCTTTCGCTGCCCCAAAGCAATTCTACATCGCGGTGCGAGTCGCAAATAGGAAGGGAACACCCCTTCCTATTTGCGAGTCGGATTCACATTTTGCGAGGCGGTACCGACTCCCAAAATGTGACTCAGCATCGCGATGGCCGTTTTGCATGTCGCAAACTGCGTTTTTCGCAGTTTGCGACATGCAAACCGGTTCCTACATCTGGCCCTTAGTGAGGTATAGTGCACAGTTTAAAGAAGCAACAACGGTGTAGGGTCCTCTAGGGGACAGTATCTTCTAAAACAGTATCTTAGAGATACTATGAGCATGGAACGTACAGCCAAATATGAGAGACAAAAAGAAAAAAATAGGGATTCAGGAACCATACAGCTGTGCTCTCCCATGTATTGAACCAAATACCTAAATCCAGTTTCAGACAGGGACTCCTTAAATTACACAAACTTTTAATAGTTCTGCATAATATCATTTGTTTCCTCAAATTCTAAAGACAAGCATACTTCCACTTTCTAGCTACCTTTTTAGGGAGTTAACATTCTATAATTTTCAATGGGGGGGGGAGGTGGGGTATCTATCCCCACCCCCATTTTTTTATGATGAGAATGAGTATGCACTTGGGCGCGGAGAAGAAGTAAGAAATAAAGCCTAGTCAGTGAAACTTTCCTGGCTGCTAGATGAGATGTGGTAGCATCTGGAGCTCACCCTTTGTGCAGGGGCTACAAGGTACAAGGGAAGAATAACGAGGAGCTAGGTGCAACAGGCTAAAGTGGTGGGGGACTGCCTCAGAGATACTGAGGGCAAGTTGTTATATAAAATGTGCGCTTCTG
Organism: Pleurodeles waltl; assembly: GCF_031143425.1. Classification (NCBI taxonomy): domain Eukaryota; kingdom Metazoa; phylum Chordata; class Amphibia; order Caudata; family Salamandridae; genus Pleurodeles; species Pleurodeles waltl. The sequence continues at coordinate 1,195,184,267 of NC_090446.1, forward strand.
GATTGGGGCGAGAGAGATGTGCACTCTGCTTCGCCTCCTCTGTTCTCCTTCTAAAAGTGATCCTCCATGGCTGGCAAAGTGGCTGGAGAGCCCAGATACAGATCAGTCCAGAATAATGTTCAAGTAAATGGACACCATGCGTCATTATGAATGATGCTTGAAATACTTTAAGTGATTCCCCCAAGAGACACAGACACTTAATACAGTGGCACCGTAATACATTCAGTCAAGCAGAATGATCAAAGATAAAGGGCAGGCTACATTGCAACAGTCTGAGATTGAAACATATTTTGATGCACTCAGATGGAATCACTGAATCCCCCCTCTAGTATGACCAGAGGAGACGCAGCAGGCAGGGACCTGTAACCCGTGGATACTAATTTGTAAGCCATTCATAAGAAGCGGTCATCACTGAAAAGTAAGCTCAGAGAAGTCCAACTAGACATGTTCCTATTTGTTTATCAGATGCTGAAACCTTACTTGGAACCTCCAGATTATAGTATCCAAGTTCTCCAACACATCAAAACTACAGAAAGACAAAAGTGAAGACAGAGAATGGAGAACCTGCTGCAACAAACTTAGACTGGTGGGTATACCTGAGGGGGTAGACAGCACATGCCCAAGCAGCTTGTCACCACTTGGTTAAAGTCGTGGGTGCATATGGATGACCTTTCTCTCTATTTCGTAATTGAGAGAGTTACCTTGCACTCAAGAGACCATCCCTGGGGATGCCTCTTTAGCCCACAATTGCACGTTCTTAATAACTACGTAGAAAGGGAACCGAACAACAACAAAAAAAAACTATGGATGTGATGTGAAGTACATGCTGATGTTTCCAGCTAAACTTACAGAGAACTTCAAAAAGAAAGCATACTCTTTAGGAACACTGCAGACAGCTTGAGACTGTATGGAGTTGAGGGGGGCACCTTCCGTCTGTCTAGGAACCTGAAGGATATAGCCATTCCTTGCTTTGCCCCATTGGCAGAATGCTGCCCTGAGGGGAAAAAAGGAAGAGAAGATGGTGGGGGAGAAACAGCAATAGTGTATCATTAGCAAACTCTAATGGAGAGTTCCCAGCAAAACAGGGAAAAGCAATAGAAGTTTGTGCCATGACATTGAGACCCAGCAGTAATAAGGGATGAAGACTCAACATGAGAATATAATGTAATTAGTGATGATTACAGTGCAGGCTGCAATGCATACTTAATACTCGTTCATTTCGGTTCATGGTGCACTTATTTACATGAACTGCCATGCGGACAGCCCATTCGCCTAATCTCCCTTTCTGATTTCTTCTAAGTATAATTGGAAACATGCCTGGGCACTAAAGCATCCAAAACAAGATTTAGTCACTAAAAGTTAATATTGAGTTTAGTTATTTAAGTTATTTCACAATTACAGATGCTTCTGAGGTGGAAGTATACAGTGAAGGTAATTGGTGGGAAATAATGTGTCAGTGTTACTTAGGGCAGTGGAATGTGCAGTACGTTTTCCCCACAAAAAAATCTAAACGCACAACTTGAACACAGATTACTGAGGAGCAGATTTTGGTTATATCCACTTTAAACACTGATAGAGTATGACACATAGACCAGAAAGAAAATCTAATTCACATATCTCAGGTGTGATCACTAACTTTAATACTGACTCGGTGAGACAGGAATCCCTTTATCAAGTTCTTGAAAAGATGACTTACCTCCTAGATGCACTGACATTATATGTGTGTTCTACAATAACCCAGGGGCTCAGCGGAGGGTAAATAGGGTATGCTCTCAACCTTTCCCTATCAATAGAGGCACTATGTAGTGGCACCCTCCATCCCTGACCCCCTTCACCTTAGTTATAGCGCTGCAGACATCCTGAATACAGATATAATGGCTCATACAGGTGTAGGAGGCTGGCCTGGCTTGTAGTGGGTACCAAGGGGTACTTACACTCTGTACCAGGTCCAGTTATCCCTTTTTAGTGTAGAACAGGTGTTTCTAGCAGCTTAGGCTGATAGTAGGGAGCTATAGCAGAGCAGCTTAGGCTGAACTAGGAGACATGCAAAGCTCCTACTATACCAACGGTGTCATATGCACAATATCATAAGAAAACACAATACACAGATATACTAAAAATAAAGGTACTTTATTTTTATGACAATATGCCAAAAGTATCTCAGTGAGTACCCTCAGTATGAGGATGCCAAATATACACAAGATATATGTACACAATACCCAAAATATGCAGTAATAGCAAAAGAAAGTAATGCAAGCAGTGTAAAGTTACAATAGATTGCAATAGGAGCACATAGGTATAGGGGCAACACAAACCATATACTCCAAAAGTGGAATGCGAACCACAAATGGACCCCTATGTGAGCTTGTAGAGGGTCGCTGGGACTGTAAGAAAACAGTGAGGGTTGGAAAAATAGCCCACCCCAAGACCCTGTAAGGTAGGTGTAAAGTGCACCTACAACCCCCAGAGAGCACAGAAGTCGTGATAGGGGGATTCTGCAAGGAAGACCAACACCAGCAATGCAACAACAGTGGATTTCCGGACCGGAGTACCTGTAAGACAAGGGGACCAAGTCCAAGAGTCGCAACAGGGTCGAGACTGGGCAGATGCCCAGGAAATGCCAGCTGAGGGTGCAAGGAAGCTGCCACCGGATGGAAGAAGCTTTGTGTTCTGCAAGAACGAAGAGGACTAGGAACTTCCCCTTTGGAGGATGGATGCCCCACGTCGTGAAGAAGCTTGCAGAGGTGTTCCCACGCAGAAAGACCGCAACCAAGCCTTGCTAGCTGCAAGGGTCACAGTTAGGGTTTTTGGATGCTGCTGTGGCCCAGGAGGGACAAGGATGTCGCCACTTGGATGAGGAGACAGAGGGGGCGCCCAGCAAGTCAGGGAGCCCTCACAGAGGCAGGCAGCACCCGCAGAAGTACCGGAACAGGCACTTAGAAGAGGAGTGAACCGGAGTCCACGCGAAGTCACAAAAGGGAGTCCCACGACGCCGAAGGACAACTCAGAAGGTTGTGCACTGCAGGTTAGAGTGTCGGGGACCCAGGCTTGGCTGTGCACAAAGGAAATCCTGGAAGAGTGCACAGGAGCTGGAGCAGCTGCAAATCACGCGGTACCCAGCAATGCAGTCTAGCGTGGGGAGGCAAGGACTTACCTCCACCAAACTTGGACTGGAGAGTCACTGGACTGTGGGAGTCACTTGGACAGAGTTGCTGAGTTCCAGGGACCACACTCGTCGTGCTGAGAGGGGACCCAGAGGACCGGTGATGCAGTCTTTTGTTGCCTGCGGTTGCAGGAGGGAAGATTCCATCGACCCACGGGAGATTTCTTCAGAGCTCCTGGTGCAAGAAGGAGGCAGGCTTCCCCTAGAGCATGCACCACCAGGAAACAGTCGAGAAAGCCAGCAGGATGAAGTGATACAAGGTTGCAGTAGTCGTCTTTGCTACTTTGTTGCGGTTTTGCAGGCGTCCTGAGCAGTCAGCGGTCAATCCTTTGGCAGAAGGTGAAGGGGGAGATGCAGAGGAACTCTGGTAAGCTCTTGCATTCGGTATCTGAAGAATTCCCCAAAGCAGAGACCCTAAATAGCCAGAAAAGGAGGTTTGGCTACCTAGGAAGGAGGATAGGCTAGTAAGAAAGGTAAGAGCCTATCAGAAGGAGTCTCTGACGTCACCTGCTGGCCCTGGCCACTCAGAGCAGTCCAGTGTGCCAGTACACCTCTGAATCCAAGATGGCAGAGGTCCGGGGCACGCTGGAGGAGCTCTGGGCACCTCCCCTGGGAGGTGCAGGTCAGGGGAGTGGTCACTCCCCTTTCCTTTGTCCAGTTTCGAGCTAGAGCAGGGCTGGGGGATCCCTGATCCGGTGTAGACTGGCTTATGCAGAGATGGGCACCATCTGTGCCCATCAAAGCATTTCCAGAGGCTGGGGGAGTCTACTCCTCCCCAGCTCTGACACCTTTTTCCAAAGGCAGAGGGTGTAACACCCTCTCTCTCTGAGAAAGTCCTTTGTTCTGCCTTCCTGGGTCAGGCCTGGCTGGAACCCAGGAGGGCAGAAACCTGTCTGAGGGGTTGGCAGGAGCAGCAGCTGCAGTGAAACCCTGGGAAAGGCAGTTTGGCAGTACCCGGGTCTGTGCTAGAGACTCGGGGGATCATGGAATTGTCTCCCCAATGTCAGAATGGCATTGGGGTGACAATTCCATGATCTTAGACATGTTACATGGCCATGTTCGGAGTTACCATTGTGACGCTATACATAGGTAGTGACCTATGTATAGTGCACGCGTGAAATGGTGTCCCCGCACTCACAAAGTCTGGGGAATTTGCCCTGAACGATGTGGGGGCACCTTGGCTAGTGCCAGGGTGCCCACATAATAAGTAACTTTGCACCCAACCTTCACCAGGTGAAGGTTAGACATATAGGTGACTTATAAGTTAATTAAGTGCAGTGGTAAATGGCTGTGAAATAACGTGGATGTTATTTCACTCAGGCTGCAGTGGCAGGCCTGTGTAAGAATTGTCAGAGCTCCCTATGGATGGCAAAAGAAATGCTGCAGCCCATAGGGATCTCCTGGCTCCCCAATACCCTGGGTACCTCAGTACCATATACTAGGAAATTATAAGGGTGTTCCAGTATGCCAATGTGAATTGGTGAAATTGGTCACTAGCCTGTTAGTGACAATTTGGAAAGCAGAAAGAGCATAACCACTGAGGTTCTGGTTAGCAGAGCCTCAGTGAGACAGTTAGTCATCACACAGGAAACACATACAGGGCACACTTATGAGCACTGGGGCCCTGGCTGGCAGGGTCCCAGTGACACATACACTAAAACAACATATATACAGTGAAATATGGGGGTAACATGCCAGGCAAGATGGTACTTTCCTACAACAGGCCAGCAACAAAGTGACAAAACTATGTAAACAACGACTTGTAGCTTCAAAAACCTGGGAATACAAATCACTAAAGATCATAAACTTATCTGTGAACTTAATATAATTCCATTACTAGAAAGCATTACAGAACAAGATTCATGGCTGGAACACCTTATCCCTAAATATTATAGGCATAATTGCTTTATTCACAAAGACTGCACTTCCAAACCCCTTGTATATACTTCTAAATTACTAATATGAATACCATAAGAGTTTTATTTGTTATTTTTACACAGTGAGGAGTGTAAAAATAGTGAACAGTGGAAGTTCTTCTAGGCTGGCAAACAGCCCAGAGTAAGAATCGACAAAGGGACATAGTCTGTGTATGATGGCAAACACTGAGCAGCCATGTGTAGTTATACTAGTGGGGGGAGGGGTCCAAATGTGTGGTTATACTCGTGGGGGGGTCCAAATTCTAGTCATTTAGCCCCCGGGATGTTGCAACATATGGAAAAGAACCAGATATACTGAAAAATGATACATTACTGAGATACCTTTAAAGCTCACACATACCTCCAGCTGTACTGCATACAACAAGAACCACATTAGCATGCTGGCATGGGGCATTACACTGGATCAAATGGAACAGCACACTAACAACCACAAATGACCCTCCTGTGGCAAGAGCTCTTGGCTACCCAAAATATCCTCTATCAAGGGATTCATACTCTGAGATCTTAATGGTATATAGGCACTGGGAGATGCCTGCAAAGACAGTAGCATGAGGTCCTATGCTGAACTGAAAAGAGTGTTGCAGCTTCGTAAATTCCAGTTATTTTGATATTTACAGTTACAGTATTCTTTGGAATTATAGCATACAAGGCTATGTGGCCTCCCAGAATTTAGCCCCATTGAGGTCAAATGGAATTGAAGGAGCCAATGAGAAACAAGGGATTTCATATTTTATAGTTCTCTTTCAGTGATCTTCATCATAACCAGTGGGTCCACAATTTGCCTTCACCTGCTTGGACTCAGAGTGGCCATCAACTTAGACCTGAATATAAAGCACTTCAGGTATCCATGAATGTAGTAATTTTGCGGGCCTGGGTCTGACACTCCATCTTCCAGTGATCTCCCAAGAAGAAACCCAAAGAGCAGATGTAGAGGAAAAAAGTTGCATGGAGGTAATGTTCAACACCTACTACTTTTGCTGCCTTTCGTGGCTGTTTCAAGATGGGAAGAAGAGGATCATAGGGTGGATATTATTGTGAAGACAGGCTGCATGCCACCCAAACCCCCCCAAAAAATAATAACGACTCGCATCGCAACATGAACCATTTAATAATTCAATCTTTGAAATGCTTGTTGAAAGAGCTAATCTGTATATGTATCATAAAATCACAGCAGTGATTTTCTTTTTGTTGTAATTTCCAAGAGACCATTTGACAAACAGTTCTGATCCAATCCTACTCACTGAATATAGTTGTCAGAAAGACAGATGTTCTGCTGCAAACAGATTCCAAAATAATAAGCATGTGTTAGACCTGTCAGCCTGATGATGGTCTTCCCCCATACCTTTTGTCTTCACTCGTAATTTTTTTGCTAAGATCGTTTTTGCTGGCCTTAGGATTCTGTACATTTTACCACTTACCAGTGCTTAAGTCCATGTGCCCTCTCCATAATACGTGGTGGAATTGGCTTATACCCAAACTGGCACATTTAATTTACTTGTAAGCCCCTAGTAAAGTGGGACTACATGTACCCAGGGTCTGTAAATTAAATGCTACTAGTGATCCTACAGGACTTGTTATGTCACCTACTTAAGTAGCCCTTAAAATGTCACAAGCCTGCCACTGTAGCTGTGTGTGCAGTTGTCTGTCATTACTGCCATTTCAACCTAGCAAAAGAACCCTTTTGCTAGGCCTAAACCTTCCTTTTTAATAGACATCAGTCATCCGTAGGGTAGGCCATGGAAAGCCCAGAGGGCAGGGTACTGTGTATATAAAAGGTTGGACTTGTACTTTTAAGTTTTACATGTCCTGGTATTGAAACACTCTTAAATTTATTTTTCACTACTGCAAGGTACTACCACTCCCATGGGCTAACATTGCAATTACCTTATTACATTTAACAAGCTGTAACTTCAAATGGGAACAGGTAACCAGTTCATCTTTGGAATTGTAAAGAAAAATCCTCTTTTATGGGGAAGTTGGATTTTTTTGGTCACAATTTTGAACATGCCACTTTTAGAAAGTTTGCATTTTTCTGCCTTAGCTTTTTAGTGCTTGTAGCCTGTCCCTAGGTCATGTGACTGGGTGTCGCTGACAGTTGGGCTTTGTGTACTCCTCATAGACAGCCACATACAACAGAAGGCGTAAGTGTGCCTGGCTGTGCCATCACAGGCAGGATGGGAGGGGAGAGCTGGGCACAGCCCTAGTTACACTTGAATAGGCTATGTCCTGCCTCCACACAAAGGGCTGCATAACCCTGTAGTTAGTTTGGAGCCAAGGAAGAGGAGGCAGTAAACCTGTGCACTTCAAAGGAAAACCTCTGGAAGCTTATTTCAAAGGAGGCACCTGGTATAAATATTGGACCTCAGACACCAACTCTTCAATACACTTCTAGACCTGTGGAGACTTTGCCAGAAAGGACTGCTGTACTGCTGAAAGGATTGCCACTCTGATGGACTGATGCGTTTCTGGACTTCTGCCCTGGCTGGACTGCCGCCTTGCTGGATTGCTACCCTGCTGCTATCCTGCCTGAGTCAGAGAGATTTGGAGCCACACCTGAACCCAGGATTCAGCAAATTACTTTAAGGGCTAGTGTGCTGGCATCCTGTTCAGAGGCACAGGGACTTTACAGGCTCCCAACCTCCTGATTCAGCACTCACATCCAGCTGGAGCAAGCCCCTGACCCCCAAGTAGTGCCCTGGATCCTTAGTGTGGCCTCAATGGAGCAAAATTGAAATTTCAGGGCTCTTCGCAACTGCCAACAAGCCCACTGGTGCCAAAACTTTGTCACTCACACTAACCGCCAATGCTAAGTTCCATCAACCCGACCCTTCGTGCTACAGCATTGACCGCTTGCGGGTAATGCCATCACGAAGTTCTGGCCAGACTGCCAGGTGACGACATTAGGATCTTCACACTGCAGCAATGATCGTTTGCAACACCTGTCCTGCTCTTCACACAACAACATCAAACTTCTGTAACACTTTCCTGCTCCACACGGCCCCCTCCACCATGAACGTGTCTCTTGGTGTAAAATTGTAAAAATTGTAAATTTTGCACTTGTATAGCGCACTACTCACCCGTTAGGGTCTCAAGGCGCTGTACTCATACCGCTATGGAACCCCTCCTGGCTTTTCCCTGTGAGGTGCCCACTCCTGGGCACCCCCAGGGTGAAGCCAGGCATCCAAGCGCTGTTGGGGCTGGACTGAGAAGGTAATTTTTCAGAGGGACTAATCTGGTCCCTGTATCCGGCCTGTGCTTCATCACTGTCAGCCTGAACTTCTGACTTCCTCTCAGACTCTGATGACCATATAGCCGCAAATGGAGCTTTGGGCTTTTTGGTGCTATTTTCACTTACATTTTTAAAACTGCATATCTCTGGTTCTACCGATTAGATTATTCATTTTGGTCTTAATTTATATATTAAAATGTACTCTATTTTTCCAAAGTGGCAGTGATTTTTTTTAATGTGTTGTGTTTTCACTTTATTACTGTTTGAAGTGCTGCATAAATACAATTATATATTGTCTCTTTGTTGAGCCTGACTGCTCCATACCAAGCTACATGAAGGTTGAGAACAGGTTAATTTGGGGTTGGCTTGTGTCTTACCCTGACAAGGATTGTGGTTGCTGCTTGAGTAGGGTTTCACCACACTCACCCAGAACTCAAATTCTTACACCATGATAAATCAGTCTTCTTCTACTCAAGACGTGCATGGATAACTTGACTTTCCTGGCAGTAAGTTTGTACTAGGCTGGGTAAGGTAAGAGTTAAAATTCATCAGGATTCCTAGGTGACCTGTTTAAAAACTATAAGGAATTGAGACCCATGGACACTACTCAACCCAGTGAGAGTTTCTCCAATCTGTTTTTAGGTCTTGCCTACCAGAAAGCCTTCAGGGAAAAAAACCTATTGTGGACTATACGAACACTTTACAGAGGGCTTTGGCAAAACTGTTGGTTGTTTTTGTTGTCACTCTTTTCTGCTTGCATTTTATTTAATAGTTTTCCTCATCCATCTTCTTTCTGTCCCTCCAATTCTTCTGTTTTGTTTCTCCCTTGGAACACAGCCTCTTTACCATCCTTTTGATTAGATGACTTATCTTCTCACAGCTCACATTTAGAGAACTACTTTTTCTTTTAATACTCTCTGAGAGTGCATGTGTTTTCTAGCTCTCTCCGTCCCGTGCTGCTTTCCGCCCCCAAACACCTACCCCCTTCCCACGTCTTGATTCGTTATCCCTCCCCAAAACTTGTTAACTGCTTTCTCCAACCCATCCTGGATTTTTATTATTTTTTTAGGCCTCCCTGGCTCACACTCAAGCACCTCCATTCAGGGCAGTAAGTGGGAATACAAAAAAAAGTGGTGATTCTGTAAATGTGGTACAGCCAAAGAGGTGTGACTAGGAGTCCTTTACAAAGAGTGTAGGCTATGTAGTTAAGGCCGTGGCCTCCATCAAGTGACTGAAGTGGGAAAAAGATAAGTACCCAAAGTCCTGTTTCTGCATTAAAGGAATCTTTATTAAAGTCATAAACACTAGAAAATTTTCTGCAGTATTGCACGGACCCTGGGCATAGTTTTTATTTATGGAAACACCAGTAAATAGGGTCTTTGTCCATGAATCAAATAATGGAAACATTCAATGGAAGCCTATCAAAGGCATAATTATTTCCTGAATGTTCATATACACTGTCATATACAATTCAAAAGGACTGAATCGCAGCATTTAAAACATAAGACATCTTATTAAGAATGTGAACATAAGAGTAAAAAAGTAGACGAATAGTCTTACATTGAAGGCAAAGGAAAAGGAAAAGGAGTCTGCCTCTTTAAGAACGTGGGAGGCAGTCTTTCCCACAATGCCTTCCACTGACATTTGCCTCCCAGAGACCATTCTTTTTATGGATAGAATGAAAAATGATTGTAGATTATCTACCTGCCTATCAATGTAAATAAAACCGAGGAGTGTGGGTCAATAAGGACTTCAATCAATATTCTTACAATGAAGAAACAGGACTACAGGTATGTAACTTTTTCTTCTGCATCTTAGGATATTCATTAACAGTCATAAATCCTACCATAGAGTAGCAAGCTAATGATAATGTATATAGCAGCTGCTAGAGAGTAGGAAACCATTAAATGCTTGCAAATAGCAGACTTTTTTATTGCTCAGAAAATCACTTTGAAAGATTCCTAAGTGCTTCCTGGCCACAGTAGTGTCTAATGAACGTACATGGAACAAATCTCCATCTAGCAGCTGTACAGTTTTCAGCAACAGGGACATTTCTAATCCAAGCCATAGTAGCTGCTGTTACTGTAGTCAAATGGGACTTGGGTTTACCAATTGGTTTACCAATTTACCAATTTGTATTTTGATAACATAATGATGTACATGCTAATATTGATCTTACAATAGATTGTTTGGAAGCAGCAAAACCTTATCTGATGTCTGTAGTAAAGAAATAAAGGTTTCATTTTTCTGATATTCTTAGTTTTGTCTAAGTAAAATCTTAGCTCTCCCTCAACACCTAATGAATGTTGATTTGTCTTTGTTGGGGTAGAGAGGTTAGGGAAGATGTTAGGATAGTAATGGGTTGATCGATGTGGAAATCAGATGCTAATTTTGTTTAGGGATGATGTCTCCATACCACTCTACTAGAGTGAAAAATAGTAAAAGGCTCTTCTGTTGGCAAAACCTGTAATTCACTAATTCTTCTTGCACATGCAATTGAAATCACAAAAACAATCTTCCACCAAAGATGCTGCAATGTATATATGGGTTCAGATGGTGGATCCATTCATCCAGATATTTCTAAATTGAGTTCTCAAGGGGGAGTTTTTTTTTTTCGTTTTGTAAAACAGAGGATAGACTTTATTGGCTCCTTCTAGAAACACTTTAAATTCTGGAATCTTGAAGAATGAGGTTGGTTGTAGGGACTTCCTGTAGACTGTTAAAGCAGCCAGATGGACCTGTAGTGAAGAGATCTGCAATACTGACTTACAAAGAAAAATAAATAAGGTAGAATTACTTCTTCCTAACACATACTAGGGTTACGACATTTGTCAAGGCACCAGATGCAGAATCTTTTCTTTTTAAAAAGCGCAGCAAGATTTTGTTAAGGGATAGAGCTTCTTTTAGGATTTCCATACTTTCTGGAAGTGGGTTCAAAAGTCCATAATGTGTGACTTCAGGAGCCATGCAGCCAAATTCAAGGACTTTAGGCTCGGGTGTTGAATTCAGCATGAAATCTGGTCAGGAGATCAGGTCAGCATGGCAATCTCCAGTGTAGAATGGATGATAATTCCAGAAGGGCTGGGCACTACCACTGCCTCAGGAAATCTAGTGATATTAGTATTATCTATATCTGTGATCTGTGCAGCTTGACAATTACCAAATTGAATTAGTGGATAAGAGGAACAGCATAGCTAAATGGAACTGACCATTAAATCAAAAGGACACTGCCTACTGAATTATGCTCTGGAGCATAGGGCACAAAGTCTTGGCATTTTTTTGTTTCTTACCACGGAGAACAGTTCTAGGGATGAAGTTGCCATTTCTTAAAAATATCTTATGGCTTTTCATCATATAGGACCCATTAGTGGTTGTCCTTGTGATGTCTGCTGAAGAAATCTGTTTCTTAAATCAGAGATACTGGAATATGTATGACAGTTAATGTGATTTCACTGGCAGTCATTGTGAATTCTCTGGCTAGAGCCCAATGCCACATCGACTATGCTTGAAAGGAAATTTGTCTCAAACTGGTTCCTCCTGCTTGTTGATATAGTGGAGGGTTGAGGTGCTGTCTATTTGAATCATAATGTTCTTTGGTGTTACTGATGCTTTCAGGCCAGCCGTACCAATTTCAGTTTAAAAAAACTGATGGAATTTGCTTTCTCTCTGTGTGTTCAAATCCCTTGAACTGTTAGTTGGTTAAGATGGGCTCCCCAACCCAACAAAGGTGCATCTGTTACTACAATGTTTAGGAGTTTTCTTTTGAAAATTAACCACTTTCAAGGGATTTTATTTGCTGAACCATCACCATCACCATCACATCAGTGAGTGTGAAGCCAAAGTTAGATGAAGAGTTTCTTGCAAATGACCTGTCTTTTAGCACTATTGGTCTTCGAGACACTGTTGAAAAGGTTTCATGAAGAGACAGTTAATCGAAACTACATGTATGCAGAATGTGATGGATATTAAAATTTGATGGATCTGGAGTATGATTTAGGTGATGACATTCTTCATAAAGACACAATTTCACCATTTGTGTCTAACTTGGTTCCCAAGTATATGATACACTGGACAGGTTTCCTTTTAGATTTGTCCATATTGATATGTAAGCCTAGATTTTTTAAAGCAGATTTACAGTAGTTCAGAAGTCCTTTTTTTGCTTTTATTTGAATGCATGCTTTTATAAGCCAGTCGTCGATATATGGGTAAACAAATAATTATCTTTTTCTTAGATGGGCTGCTACCACTGCCATACATTTTGAGAAGTTTTAGGGAGCTGACTTTAGTCTGAACGCATGGACATTATACTGGCAATGGATTTTTCTCACTGTAAATTGAAGGAATGACCTGTGATGAATAGAGTCTGAAATGTGAAAATGGACGTCCTGGTGATCTATGGAACGTACCCAATTGTTATTTGTGGGAAATTTTGATGTAGTGAGGGCATCCTGATTTTTTTTATTTAACTGCAAATATGTTGAGACTAACCTTCCTTTAGTATTAAGATGTATTTTGATTACACTCCCTTGTTTAGTTAATTCTATGGTACATTTTCCATTGCATGCTTTGAAAACAGTATGTGTGCTTCCTTCCTTAATGTTCGCAGTGGACAACTTACTGGAAGTGAACTGGATTTTAAGTGTATTGAGTATCCCTTCCATATGATGTTTATGACTCATTACTCATTTGCAGGGGTGACTGATTTTCACCCTTCTAGGTGAGACATCCTATAGGAGTGGACGACTGTAGAAGGGGTGGTGAAATCTCACTTTTGATTTCTAGGGGTATTTCATCCTATGGAATGAGATGCTTTTGGAGGTGTGGCTGTGAGCTTCCGATATTTCATATGGCATTGCTGTCTTTGACCCTGTCTCTACTAAAGGTAGCTGAGGTTCTGGTGATGCATGCGTAATCAGACATCATCATGCATGCATACACCTTTTCTTTCACTTATTTTGGGAGCAGCATTGGCAAAGTCAATAGTTTCAAAGGCAAGACTTATTGACATTGACAATGCTTGTTTGATAATGATATGCTTAAAGATAGAAATATGCAAAAAGCCTCCCTTTCATCCGATAAAGGCAGCCACTGGTGACGGCTTTTGGTGAATCCTGAAGAGACTGACTTTAGGGCGTAAAGTTTGATTTCTTTTCTACACAGATACAGTAGCCAAAATTGCAAGTATACTTGTCCAAACTATTATATTCCGGGTGGGGGAACTGAAGAAATAGAGAACCGTTCCTAAAATAAATATTGCAGAGCTTTCCTGTTCCTTTTGGTGTTGTAAACAATAAACAACACATATATGTATTTATGCACTTTTTGTGATCTCATCACTGGAAATTCCTTTCTGCTTCAGTTTCCACTGGCAGGTCGGGCTGGACTGTTCCCATGCGGAACAGGGTCAAGACTGATTCGCATATCGCTGGGTCCAAACTGGGGTGGCATGGTGAGAAAAAGAACGATGGATTAAATCCAGATCTGTGACTAGGGGTGAGTGTTTGAATTGTTCAGCACTCCATCCATCATTGTTTTGTGTTACTTCAGTTTCCATGTACACAGATCCTTCAGCAACAATCAGCATGGTGTCTCTGTTTAGCTTACCCGATTCATTATTTTACTGGAAAAGTAGGACATCATAAAAAGTGTGAGATGCCTTGACACTAATGGCATTCTGCAGAATTCCACAGAGTGAAACTCCGCGAGTTCCACCCACCTCTGGAGAAGAACAGGAAAAATATAGAGAATTATAGATGATACATGTGAATGACGGGGATGATTTTCATCAAGGGGTTCTGAATAACATCAAACCGAAGAGGGTGAAGGTCAAGTTCTTCATGATATCACTCAGAATCCCAAAGAGACATGTCCTTTTCAGTCAGTATCCCATATACAATTTTATGTTTGTTTGATATGAGGTTCTATACCCATCCAAGCAAAACAAATTGGTACTATGGTTGTGATTAAACAGTGACAATTGTTAAGTCATGGTAATGGAAGGCAAGCTTTATTTTTAACTGCTGTGATTTACCTGCAGAGAAAACATTATTTAGAAAAGTCTGTTCAGAGTGGATGGCATTCGACCCATATTAAAAAGCACTTTTTACTATAGAAATCAGTTTTCTTCAGGGTCAGAAGGCCCCTGCCTAGAATGAATGGGGAGAAAACTATAACACAAGCAAGCCTACAAAACCCATACAAAACATAATTAGTATCCTAATTTCAGTGTACCTGTGATATCACTACCCACCTGTAATTAGAAAATCACATCACTACTGTAATGAAACACTATACCACTGTTTTGAAGTCACAGATCCTGTCAAAGACAATGGGCAGTCTGAAGACAAGCTGTATGAAACAAATACTAACAGCCACTTTAACGATGAAAGGTACTGCTATATTTTCAGATCCCTTTCTTCTGAACCAACCTTCTCCGAAAACTCTAATTTCTTAGGTGATATTGGATACTAGTATACAGTTAAGTCAAAAAGTATTTCCATGGCAATATGGAGGCAGGAGACCTTTAAATGATCACTAAGCATGTTTGTGGTATTTTATCTCTTATAATGTATGGGTAGATCAGAAGGAAGGCATCTGAGTCACTTTTGGCATTTTAAATGCAGACTGCTTGAATTTACTAAATGCATGCGTATGATAGCCCTATAGCCCTCTTCATCCATTGGTTTGGTATGTCATTCATATTTGTTCTCCACCCACTACAGTACACAGCATGGGGAAAAAGGTCATCCCACTTCAGTCACTGGCTACCTTCACTGTTGCTACCCTTTCATGAGAAGCACATTCATACACAAAGAAATTCCCTGCAGTGCCAGGGACTAATATGTTATGTGATTTTTTTTTTTAGACCAAAGATTTTTTTTTTTTTGCTTTTAACCAATGGTTTTTTAAGGTTGACGATGACCCAGCAGCTTTCCCAACAATGCAGTGTGTCAATAACCAAAACAAAACAAGCATTTACAAAGCCTGAAACCTGGTGCCCAAAGCCAGACTTACTGGCTCTGACAATGATTGTTAGTTTCTGGACTGGATCAGCTTTGCCCCTTTAACAACAAAAGAAGCTGGTGCTGCATTTATCTGGGCGCTCCCCTTTCTTTTCTTCAAAAATGCACCTGCATTTTTTGAGCGCTCCAGGAGGCAGTGCGGCTTCTGTCCTGCACTGTTGGAGAACTGGACTGTTGCTGCTTGTGCTTAGATTGAGATGGGTGAGGCAGCCGTATATTGCTCAGCAGGAACACGATGCGCTCAGAGAGGGTACATGAGCCTTCAACCATCAAAAAGTTGCATATTTGCCTCCACAAGAAACAAGTCTTTGCAATGCAACAAGTCTCGCCTTTGCTTGAGTAAGAGCTATTAGCGCTATTAACTCCTAATCGGACTTTTCTTGCCACACAAATTGAAAGAATAAAAAACGAGCGCGATCACGCTATGTAAAACGCAGCGCGATCGGGCTGAAATTGAAAAACAAAAAAACGAGCATGATTGCGCTGTATAAAACCCAGCGCGATCGCGCTGCGTGAAAAATGAAAAGATAAAGTAGTCCAGAAACCATGCTGAAAACATGAAGGCTCGTTTGTTGTCAGTAGTTGACCGGTGCGCTTGAGAAGGGCTAAACACCGGTAAAGGCATGACGTAAGCATGCCTTTCACTAATGAAATCAAACTGATTTTGAAAGGCAAGCCCACGAACCAATGAAAGTGACAGGCATGACATGGGTGTGGTTAAAAGACAAAAGAGAGATTACAACAGGGACGGAGCGCTTGTGCGCTCGAACCTAAAAGGGCCTCCGCAAAGCAGCATGCTGTGCCACAGTTATTTTGCGCAGGTGAGGGGAAGGCTGTTCTATACTTTTGGGAAATGAGCAACTCTTTGTGAGCACTGTAGGTGAGACTTGAGAAACTACTAGTCAATTCGTAATAATTTATTATAGGCTACTAGCTACATTATCCTTTCATTACAGAAACGTTCTACATCATCTCACGTCTGCTGATAACATCGTGCAACTCTTAATAAGGTGATCACAATCTTCCACATAAAATAAGGCAAAAATAAAGACTGGGTATTTATTTAACCCACTACTGGTGTTCAGTACTGGAGAGCAGGAGTCTACCTACGTATTCAATAGTTTAAAGCTGGCCTCGAATTTGACTTATGAGCTACTGACAATGTGTTTGCAACAGTTTACAAGCTGCGTACTCCACAGTATAGATTTCAGACACCCGCTCAGCTATCACATGTAATTGCATGCATTTTTATTAAATCATGGAGGAGCTCGAAGATGTACCGTGGGTGAAAAACATGTACACTAAAGCATGGTTCAGTAGGTTTCTACAGTCACTTCCTATGACAGCCCAACAACCTCAACAACCCAACCTTAATTTAATCCCCACCCTATCCCTGGGGTCAATACATCCAGCCATGGCAGGCTTCAAATTGTTGCTGGCTCTTCTGAGATGTTGTTGCAGCAGAAGACACAAATATTCCAGTTATGCTGAACTTCGGCACGAAAAGGAACTTGAAGCACATCTGGGGACGCTTAATTCCCATCCAATCCTGCGGTGTGACCTCTGTGGACAGTGCGTAAGCTCTTCCCTCGCACAGAAATAATTTCATTCATTTTCGGGGCTTGTTTTCATAACCGGAGACATGTCAGGGCCTTCCACCTCCAGAGTGATTTAACAGCTTGTGCGTTAAAAACCCCAACCAGAGAGGACAGACACGCTAAAATATTATTAATCACGCAGCCTGCGCCTCTTCTGGGAACCCCTGGAAGAATTGCAGGGTTTGGATTTTTCATCTGGTCTCACTTCCAGGTTACTGCCGGTGCCACACATATATACTCCCTTTCCTTAACACAAGAGCGTCTACGGGCCAGGAATCTGTCTCACTGAACCTAAATGGCAGAGGTTCGACTTCGTGCTTAGGATGACTTACGTTCTGCTATGCACACGGTGACCTTCAATGAGGATGGGGCGTTATGCAAGTGGTACCCAGAGTACATGCACTCGTTAAAGGTGTCTCTAAATCAAGGGAGGAGCATGTGACCCATGCTCTGTAAGTCAAGTCCTGTCTCTTGGCATATTAATAGTCAAGTTATTGCCCGCCTTCATTCACAGTACTTCCTACTAAGACATACATACCTTGTTCTTTATACAGAAGGAGTAGGTACCAAATATACCAGAAAAATGCCACCTCAGTGCATCTGAGGTGACCAGAAACTTATGATGGTACTTAAAACACTCCAACAGCTGTTGGAAATTCAAGATATGGAGTCAAATCCATTCAACTGAGAATTAGCCACAGTACAATCCCTATGATGGAGGAAGCGCAGATATAGATCCTCCTATGTGGGTATGTACCTTCCTTTTGTACTCCCAACCCCTGCCACTCCACTCCACTAACAGGTTTACTACTTTCATTTAGCAGAAGTACATTATTTTTATAGTACAGCTCTGAGAACAGCCATTGTTTTACATGAATGTGGATTGCCTACAAACAGCAGAAGCTCTGCAGATGCAAGAGTACGCCTCCTTTATTCCCTTCTTTGAATCACAGTAACCTACATTCAATCAAAGGTTTCAAGCCTCCCATCTCTATGCGCGAGTAGCTTATCCACTTAAGGTTTTTGTGCACATTCACGTACTTATGGAACTGTTCATCCCATTACAAATTTAAGACTACAAGTGCCAGAATGCAAAGAAAACCGTGAACTGGATATTTGTCACGCAAGGAATATGAAATGTGAGAATTCTGCACAAGTTACTTATTTATGTAACGCCTATTATCTATTTCCAGGGCTTGAAGGCTTACGTGAAGACGGCTTTCGGGACACTCATGATTCTGGTCAGTCTTGTGTTTTTTTCTTTCCACTGTCATGTTAAAACCTTCACACCTCCCAGCAAATAAAGTCTCGCTTCACGCCATCAGGCTGAGTTTACAATACACAAGAGAATTCCAAATCCCAGCCAATCCCACTTTAAACAATCAGCAGAGGTGTGTGGGTGGATGCGACGACAGGAGGCCGCCCCGCACGACCCTTCAGTGCAGTCCCCCGAGCGCCTGTGTTCCAAGGGCCACGCACATGTAGCCAGTGAGCAAGTGCTCCTTTTCAATAGATCATTTCCTGTCAAGCTCCCTCCCCAGGGGAGCTAGCATGTTGTTTTGCCGAATAAAAGAAGCACTGGCAACGACAAAAATAAATAAATAAATTACGCTCACACTCGAGAAATTCGACAACTGACATGAGTGTAGATGAGACGGGGGCATGCAATGCAGGTAGGCCGCAACTAATAGTGACGCTATACACATGGAGAGGCACACACTTTACTGGGATCCAAGGAACACGGGTTGCGCCTGGCCATCAGGATACAGAAGTGCAACATTGTATTGTAGAGGCCGAGTGGCAATCTATATCCCTCCCAACTTTTATTTAACAGAAAACACTTCACTTATACTTAGTGTATGCATAGTCTCCAAATCTCTGGCTAGGGGCCGGCTTGCGGCAAGGTTCATACTTCTGGCTCCGGCTGCTTCCTTTCTGGTGACTTACCATTGACGAGACAATGGAGGTCTGTTCTGCACCCCACCGGATGTTGATGCTGAGCCTCCTGGCATGCAAGTCTTGTCATGATCAACCCCAGTATTGCAGTCTAATACCACGGTGTCAGGAGCAGTAGCAATATCCTTTTCCTCCTGGCTCTCCTCCACACCCCTGGCTTGAGCCATCGTCTTCTTAAGCCAGGACACAATTGCGGGCTATGCTGCACAGCGACAAGAGCTACTTGTATGTTCACAACCTTCCACACCTCTCTCTCAAACAGTGTGCGAAATTTCCATCTTGGATGACGATCCAACATTATTACTCTGTCCCCCTTGGACAGTCCAGGAGTCGTTGGTCGCCGAGTCAGACTGGCTTTGTTATTTGTGTTTCTTCTTTTCTCCTGAGTGACTTGGACATCAATTACTGCAGGCTTACACTGAGGCCCCATAAGGATAGAGTCTCGGGCAGGCCTTTGCATCAGTACGTCCACTGGTGCACAGCTCGTCGTGCTATGAGGGTCTGCCGGTAAGCCCTTAAAAACCCATGGAGGCAGCACTCCAGGTCTTCACTGTTGACTATGTCTATTTGTCACCTTCCTAAGTCTGTTTAGAGACTGCAGGCATTTTTTAAACTCATGCCTCTGGAACTGTGGACCATTGTCCTTTTTCACCTCATCTGGGAGCCCCTGCATGGCAAATACTTTGTACAATGCAGGATTTACCTTGGAGCAAGCCGTAGACTGAATGACTTCAACCACTTGGTACTTGGTGTGACTGTCATAAGCGCAGCAGTGATCCGCCCATCCAGGAAGCTCCCAGAGTCCATTCAGACTTTGGACCATGGCTTCAGACATAGTTCCTCCGTGATAACGGCTGTCGGCGCAGGGTCTCCACTTGTGATTGCACAAGAGTGTCATCTTTTCGTCTACCAGGGTGTCCATGCCAGGAACCACATCTTGTCTCTCTCAACTTGACCTTTGTTTTTACCACTCCCTGGTGTTCTTGGTGAGCCAGCTCGACCACCCTGGCTTGGAGGCTCTGTGGTGCTCAACTCCTCTCTTACGCGCCAGAATTGGGTCATCGCCCACTCTTCTGTCGCCTCCAGCGATTTGGACCATGCAGGAAATTTTGCCACTACTTTCTCGGAAGTGCTTCTTTTGCCTTCGAGAGGCTGGCATCAGCCAGGGTCGCTTCTGTGATTTCTGACGGGGACAGCACTCTTGGACATGCATTAAGTACCACAATTCTCACAAAGCCTTCCACCCCTTCATCTTCTTCAACTAGTTCCAGCCCTGATTCCACCTGCAGGTGCCACGACAGATAATCAGCAGGATGTTCACTCCTGGGTGAAACAACACATCAAACTGGTAAGGTTGCAGCTGCACTACCTACCACCCAATGCGGGGTGGGGCTTGTCGCAAAATCCCCATGAACAGTGCCACCAGGGGTTTGTGGTCAGTGATGACCCTGAATCTTTGTCCACAGAGGTATAAGTGAAAATGACAAAAGGCTCACCTGGTGGCCAGCACCTTGCACTCAATTTGTGCATATCTGTTTTCCGCGTCTGAGAGTGCCCTACTGACATAAGCAATCAGGTCCCAGGACCCTTCATTATTTTTCTGCAGCAGAACGGCTCCTAGTCCCGTTGGGTTCACATCAACCACTAGCTCTGTCGGCATTTTGGATCGAAGTAGGCCATGGTGGCAGCGGCTGGCGGAGAAGCCTTTACTCAGCAGAAGTTCAAGTCAGCTTGGGATTTCCATTCCCACATGGCTTCTGATCCTGTCAAAGCCCACAGCGGCTCAGATATAGTTGCCAAAACCTTACACAATAGGTAGCCATCCCCAGGAAGCTTCACACTTTGGTGGCATTCTGGGGGGACAAACGCTGATCTGATGGCTTCCACCTCCTTCGGGTCGTTAACATGTAACCCTTCTCTTGAGAAGACATAGCTAAAGAACCAGTGCTTAATTTGTAAATAAAAAGGTGCCGGTGCCCAAAGCCCTCCTCAAACAGGTGGTTGCTGCAATTAAATGTGTGAACACGGAATACTCAGGCAGCGTAATGCTGAAGCCATCTCGGGTCTCTTCAATCCATATAAAGCCACTCCCTGCCCCTTCAGCTCACTCTTACAGCTTTCTACTTTCTTGCTTTGTGACACTTTTTTGTTTTTCCCTTCTTCCGTCTTTCCCCTATGTGTCTTTTGCTCGCAGCAAATGCTTGAGGCAGAAGAATAAGCCCCGGCCCTCAAAAATAAGTGTTGGTGCTCAGCACCGGAAACAACAAGCTCAAATTAAGCGCTGTGAAGAACTCAATTAACTCTTCATAGAATGAGCACTTCTGGCAGTGTACTCAACCCTCATTCGGCCAGTTGTCGAAGCATAGTTCTGAGTCTCGTGTGGTATTCCTCAAGAGCACTGGAGACTATCAGAATATCGTTGCTGATATTATTGACTCCTACAAGGCCAGAGAGTTTTGGTGTTCTGGTGATGGTGTTCTGAACACCTCTGCTGCTGATGATATTCTACAGTTTAATCTCAGATACTGTTGAACATCCACATGGGTTAAAAAGGTTGTTATGTACTGATTGGCAGGATCTATTTACAGCTGATGGTAGCTGGCATTCAAGTCTAACTGAGAAAACCATCAGGCCTCGTTCAGGTCTGCCACAATGTCATCTAGGTATGATGTGTCATACTCTATGGAAGGCTTTAATTGGCAACCTCAGGCCCAAGCACAGCCTGATGGCTCCTGGCTGCTTGGTCTTCGGCACGGTCACCAGTGGCGAGACCCAAGGGGTTGGGCCCGTGACCTTCATGATCACCCCTTATTCCTCTAATCTCCTCAGCTCTTCCTTCACCTGCCACCTCAGGTGGAACAGGACCCTCAGGTGTCGAAGGGCTGTTGGCCTCACAGTCTCATCTATGTGAGGTTTAACCTTGGTTCCTTTAATCATCCTAGCTCTTTGAACAGTTGAGGGTGCTCCATCACTATGACAGCGGCAAGTGACTCATTGAATTGCTGAGGTAAGACGAGTCTCAGTTCATCTGCTGTATGGAAACCCACCACTGTAACTGTGTCTCCCTTAGTGATATAAAATCAGGCTTTCGTCGTTCTTCCTTTGCTCACCATTTCAACTTCAACACCCTTCAAAGGCAGTGGCTCTGTGCCACCACATGTGTCGATACATGCTTTCGGTGGCGCCAGCTTGGGCTGAGGTACCAGTCAGTCAAACTGAGACAAGTCTATCACATTAACAGAGGCCCCAGTGTCGATCAAGGCTCAGACAAACGTGCCCACCTATCTCTACCGTACACATTGGCGGGGGCATCTTTTAGTTGCCTTCTTGCCCTGCATAGTATAAAGTGAATACTCCAGTGTCGTCCTTGCCATCATCTGCGTGGGGTTTCTGGCTGCCTCCTGCCCGCAATCCCGCCGTATCACCCCCCTCAATCAACAACTGTCGCAGGGTGGACCTCATTTTGCCTTTGTTCCCAGAATGGCCCCTGTCCCTCACTGCAACACACCTTGGCAAAATGGTTCATGCGCCCGCATTTGGAGCAGGACAGGCCTCCCACAGGACAGCTGTTAGGTATCTGGTGTTTTAGGCTACAGTTGCCACATCGACCGTCAGATGGTGTCCCTCCGCCAGGCGTGCGGGATACGGTTGGATGTGTTTGGATGGCGTTTACTCAGTGGAAGCCGGTAATTTTAGGAGGAAGGGGCAGACGGGACACACATGCACACTTGCACACTCACTTACATTCATTTACACACCCAACACACACACATCCATTCAACACACTCATTACCAAATATTCAAACATAAACGCACCAAACATAAATTAAATAAACACACACATACACACACCTGCAGCTTAGCCTTAGAGGTCCCAGGAGGGTTGGTACTGCTGCCTTCCCTCATTGGTTGACCTTAGGTCAGTCAATGAGGGAAGACAGGAGTCCCGAGCCTCGAAGGTCCCAGGACGGTTGGGACTGCTGCCTTCTCTGATGGAAGGCAGCAGCCCCAACCTCGCCATAGTGAGACTGGTGACCCCCCCCCACCCCTCCCTGTGACGATGTGTCACTGATTGATACTCAACCTTCTGCGCCTCAAGGCTTAAAACGGAAGTGCCCAGGTCTGAGGCAATGGGTGACGCTACCCCACGTCACTGAGGGGAAGGGCCTTGACGGACCTTTGCAGAGCTGAGGAGGTCACGTCCACAGGAGCAGTGACCTCCTCAGCCCAGTAAAGTTCAGCTCAGATGGCCAGGAGACTGCGCAAACAGCTCATGTCTAGCTCCTGGCTGCCTGACCTGAAAATGAGGAGTGTCTGTCAGGATGAATGAGGACGGGCCTAAGCTGCATTTACTTGCTCCTCCTTCACCTTGATGATGCGGGTCACGCCTGCCTGGGCCATCTTTTTCACTAGGGCCATCTCCATTCCTTTAGCCTTAGTGTCATTCAGTTCATGCTACCTCGCCAATACCAGTATGGTTTCCAGGGTTATACCCAGCTGGTGCAAGATGAGCCTGTGGAGGACTGCAGACTTGCAGCCATATACGAGCTGGGTCCCTGATTTCATCTGGCTGGTTGATGTCTTTGCACATGCTTGCCAGATTCCTGAGCCTTGTGTAGAATAGATCCACTGATTCATCCTCCTGTTGCCAGGCCTGGCTTAGCTTGAATTGTTTGTAAACCGGGTTAAGTTGGGGGTTAAAATGTCAGTTCCAGGCTGCCAGTGCCACGTCAAAATCGGCATCATCTCCTGTGTTTGGCAGGACCTCAAACAGGTCATAGAGTTCTGCCCCTCTGAAGTGAAGCAACAATCAATTTATTGACAGCGCCAACTGTCTCTCGGTGGCATGGAAGTAGTGATGTAGGTACCCAACCCATTGTTGCCATTGTGGCGCGGGGGTCGTGGGGTCCCTCAATCCACTGAATGGTGACAGCACTGTGACTGAAGAGAGGTCACTGGGATGTAGAGTATATGGTTTGGCTGATGTACTGCCATGGCAGGTGTCTGCGCGTGCTTGCATGCTGCTGTTATGTGTTGACCAGCACCAGCTTTTGTTGACGCCTTTTGTGATTTTCTGCTTATTGTGTCGATACCTTTCCACTACTGTTGATGATCATGCCAGTCCACAGTCCACTAGCAGCACTTCTTTTCCAATTATTTTCTGTTCCTTTCCTCTTTCCCTTCTTTCTCTTTTGTATTTGTATTTTTCTCTTTTTTTCCTCTGTTATGTCCCTTATATAAGGTGCCTAATGTATAATTCACATTTCCAACCACTCAGACAGACTCACTCCAAATACCTGTTTTTTATTGGTTGAGATTGTACTCCCAAGTTCTCATGGGAGTTGTAGTTTTTTGGTTTGTTCTTGGCTGCTATTCATTAAAGTGGAGAAAGTTAAGCATAATCCTCACCTCCGAGTCCTTAATAGAATTGAAACTTTCCGTTACGATAGCTAGGAAATTTTTAATTCTTGCATTCACTTTTTTTTCACTTCACTTATGACCAGAAACACACCAACAGATAAAATGGTGCAAAAAAAATGGAACAGCATCAAATAATGAAGTCATCCCTATGAACGAAAAACAATGAATGAAAGAAAGATGCAATCCCAAGATGCCAGGGAGAGATGAGAGGAAAAAGGGAGTGATGTGCAACAAAACTGGCACAACATGTGGAATTGGAGAGCTGCCGCATCCCCCTCTGGAGGAGCACAAGGGACTACAGAAGCAGTTTTTAAACTTTTAACTTTGTGGGGGGCCCTGTGGGCAAGGAATCACTACTCAAAGTCAGAGAGCCCGGTTTAAGCAATGTCTAAGAGTCCAACCTCAAAGCAAAACAGGAAAATACAGAAACAAGTGTAGATCTAACAGATATAAAATTATGATTTTTTTAAATTCCCAAAGTAGAAAATATATAAAATTCGAAATCTTAATTTTAATGGCAAGGTTGAAGCTCTGTAAAATTTGGTTTTATTTCTAAAAGAAAAAGTGATATTCAAAACTCCAGAAAATCACTTTGTCTTTTTTTGCTCCTAATGCAGGCTCTCTTCTTGTCTGCAAATACCAATGATTAAATTGAAGCCATCAATTGTCATTACTAGATTCTGTACGTGTGCTGCTCTCATAAATGTAACTAAGTATATAACCTAATTTTTAGCTTCCAATTTCAAATTCCTTCCCATTTAGAAAGCGTTTAAAAAAAAAATGTAAACTTGCATTTTGCTTTCTCGATATACATTTATGAATTTGCTAATATTGTTTAATTTTCTAAACAGTTGTGGACCCCATCAGTAGGCACCACAGACCACAGTTTAAGAACCGAAGGACCAAAGAATTAAGTGCAGTGCCCTGGGTTGAAATACTGGGGCTAAGAAGAATGGACAACTGAAGTTTAGACAACAGCAGAACAGAGAACAGGAATATTGTACTCTGGTCATGTAGCATTGGAAAATGGTAAGCCACTCCCATCTATTAATCAAATTCACAACGTTCTTTATAAACTCGAACAACAGAAATGTTTTCAGTTCTCACAAACTTTACATCAGGTTTGAAACTGTTTTACTTTTCATTTCATGTGGCAAGAAAAGCCGGGTAGGAGTTTATAATGCTATACTCGAGGAACCGCGAGACCCGTTGCATTGCAAATGCTTGTTTTTGTAAGCGATTTTTGTTGCCATATCTGAGCCCACTTGCTGGGCTGAATATCAACATAGGACAAGTCTTGGGGACAAAGATTATGATTAACACTCACCAAGATGTCCCAGCTGAGTGTATTTATGAGTACCGTGCTCATGGTACCCCACTCTAGACTGCAGATGGTGGACAGCAATTTTGGATGACGTTTAACTCATCTGCACCACCTTCAATCATCAATCTTCAACAGAACGTTGATGGTCAACAGGCTGCTTCTAGTCACTTTCACTATCCTGACTTGCAGTTTAGATACTGATGTAGTAAAATCAGCAGTCAATAGCTGTTGTATGTGGTGGTGGAGCAACCACACTGACAAAGTCAGTGAATGGCTCTGCTACCTCGTAGCTCCACCAGCAAGTGAAGCCCTTCTGTTCCTCTGAACTCTCACCCCTGTCAAGAGTTTGAGGCCCTCCTCCACTCTCAGGCCTCTGCCTGCGCCTCATCCCTGGTGTCTAGTGGGAGAGCTCTGCTCTTCTACTAGGGCTGCACTCTGCCTCTTTTCTCTTTTTTCCTCTTTTGCCTTTGTTCACTCTGTGTGCTTTCCCTTCCGTGTTCTGTTCCTTTTGTGTCTTTCGCTTTCTGAGTTTCACTCTCTCCACCTCGTTTTTCTCCCCTCACTCCACTCTCTCCCTCTACCCCTTTTCTCACTCCCCCGCCACTGCTACCCCTGCGGCCCGCCCCCTCCTCTCTCACGCACTCTATCCCCCACTGATGCTGATCCGTGGCCCGCCCCCTTTTCCTGCGCCGTTTTCCGCTCCCGCCTCTCAGCTGTCCTCTCCCCTCCCCCTCCCTACTTAATGGTGGTTGCTCTGCAGCCGTGCCGCTGGCGCGCCAAAGGTGCGCCTAAATCAACACCGTCTGCGCCCATCCACAAACTGAACGCGACCAGCGCCACGACCCCTGGTCCTGCCACCCGCTGCCTCTACACAGCAGACGAACTCATCGCACTCAACCCAGGACGCAACAACAACTACAAGCAAGCAGCTCCAGGCAACACACACGGTCCCTTCAGCTGCTTCCGCTGCTGTCAAACCTGCACCACCACCAAGACCCGGATCCAGCACAACCCACCCGCAACAACTCACAGAACCCGAAAACCCTGAAGTGCATCCTCCTCAACGTCCACTCCCTCCATAAACAAGCCACTGTAATCTGGGACCTCCTCAACAGCACCACCCCAGATGTCGCATTCCTCACCGAGACCTGGACCAACAACACCTCAGGCCCAGACATTGCCATCGCATCCCCCAGGGATACAAGGTCATCCGTAAAGATCACCCCAGCCGCCCTGGAGGGGGAATTGCCATCGTCCACAGGTCCAACCTCTGCCTGAACACACACTCTGAAGACTCCAAAGAAGCCACTAACCTGATGGATCACCTCCACTTCAAGCTACACACCAGCCTGACATCCACCATCAGGGGGAACCATCATGTACCACCCTCCCGGACCTCGCACACCTTTCGACGACTCCTTCACAGACCTCATCTCCGCACAAGTCACCGCAGCCACCAACTACACCCTGCTGGGAGAAATAAACTTCCACCTTGAGAAACCACAAGAGCCCAACACCGCATCCCTCCTAGACAACCTCCACAATATAGGACTTCTACAGATCGTGACAGAGCCAACACACTCTGCAGGACACACCCTTGATCCCATCTTCACTACAGGAACCTCCGCTACCTTCAGCCACACCACGGAACTCCCATGGACAGATCACCGATGCATCCACTTCACCTTCAACACACCCACCATCACCAGACCCCAACTCCAGCCATCGCATAGAAACTGGACAAGAATAACCGACGATCTGCTCACCGCCGCTCTTGCCATCACCCCACCCACCATTACACGCAACGGTGATCCAAATACCGCAGCACACACCTTCCACAACTGGATCACCGACTGCGCCAACACCACAACCTCCCAAAAAGAACAACAACATCCATGCAAAGAGAGCCAGCTGGTTCACCCCCGAACTCCGGGAATCAAGACGCACCTGGCGCCGCCTTGAGAAAATCTGGAGCAATACTATATCCCCAGAAGCCCACAGCAACTTCAAAGCCGCCACCACCAGACACCATCAACTCATCAGAAACACCAGAAAGAAGGCTATCCAAGATAGGATCTCCTCACAAGCACACAACTGCAAGGAACTCTTCAGCATCATCAAGGAGTTCGCCCAACCCAACAGAGAAACAACGGACATCCCACCCTCACAGGATCTATGCGACAGACTCAACACCTACTTCCACCACAAAATCAAGACCATCTACAACAGTTTCAACAAGGACAACCCACACGCAGAACCCCCTCGTCCAACCACTGACACCAACAAACCCACAATCTCCACCTGGACACTCCTCTCCACCGAAGATAATTTGAAAACCATGAAGTCCATTCACTCTGGGGCCCCCATGGACCCATGCCCCCATCACGTCTTCAACAGAGCTGTAGACACCATAGCCTCCGAGCTCTGCCTCACCATCAACTGCTCACTAGCTCCCGCCACCTTCCCCGACGACTGGAAACATGCCAAGATCAACCCCCTCTTCAAGAAATCTTCAGCTGACCCCATTGATCTAAAAAATTTCCGGCCCATCTCCCTACTCCCATTTCCTGCAAAAGTCATAGAAAAAGCAGTCAACAGCCAACTCACCACGTTGTTAGAAAGCCACAACATCCTCAACATCTCCCAGTCCGGATTCAGGTCAAACCACAGCACCAAAATAACCATCCTGGTCGCAGTAGACGACATCTGCTCCCTACTGGACATGGGAGAGACGGCAGCACTCATCCTACTTAACCTCTCGGCAGCGTTCAACACAGTCTGCCATCAAACCCTGATAAGAAGACTCCACGAAGCCAGCATCAGAGACAAGGCCCTTTGCCGGATCCAATCCTTCCTCTCCGGCAGAACGCAATGAGTAAGACTCACCCCCTTCCCTGCAGAACCCACACCCACCACCTGCAGAGTGCACCAAGGATCCTCCCTCAGCCCCATGCTGTTCAACATCTACATGGCCCCGCTAGCCACCATCATCAGAAGCTACAGAATAAACCTCATCTCCTACGCCGGCGACACCCAACTCGTCCTCTCCTTCTCCAATGAACCAGTCAAGGCCAGACACAACTTCCACGAGGGCATGAAAGCAGTCGCCAACTGGATGAGAGATAGCTACCTTCAACTCAACACAAACAAGACCAAAGTATGCATCCTGGGTCCTCAACCCAACACATGGAACGACTTCTGGTGGTCATCAACCCTCGGAAACCTGCCCACCCCCACCAGCCAAGCCCGCAACCTCAGAATCATCCTGGACTCCAACCTCAGCATGAACCATCAGATCAACTCAGCCACCTCCACCTCCTTCTGCACCCTCTGCCTCTTACGCAAGACCTTCAAATGGATCCCCCTTGAGCATAGAAAGACAGTCACACACGCCCTCATCACCAGCAGACTGGACTACGGCAACGCACTGTACACCAGAATCAACAAAAAATCTCACCTGCAAATTGCAAAGCATCACGTTCAAAATCCTCACCTATGCACACAAAGCTCTCCACCACAGGACTCTACGCTCAGGCCAGCTCTCTCTCGCAGAAGTACCCTGCATCATGAAAACCATAACAGGAGGATGCTCCTTCTCCTACCTCGCTGCCACTGCCTGGAACACCCTACCCAATCTACATCAAACAAACCATCTCTCTCCCCAGCTTCACGAAGGAACTGAAGACATGGCTTTTTTAATCCACCTCTGGTACACGCTACACCCCCTCCCCTGCGCCATGAGACCCTAACGGGTGAGTAGCTGCGCTTTATAAACTCTGATTGATTCATTGAGTGGTGTCCACATCATTAATGCATGCACCCAACAGGAGAAAGGAGACATCATCAGACATTCAACAGGAGTCAATGGTTTCTACTCTTGGTCCTATACAGTACTGCAAAACATGATCTCCTATTTGATGGTAACCTCTCCTTTGTAAGCCATTTACAATTAGCACAGTACTACTGAATAGAACAATGGGCCCTGTGCAAAGCATCTCTGTCATTCATTTTGAGAGAAACGTTTCCATGCAGCACATTATGCATCACTGGTTATGACTAATATAGGCTCATTCTCATCACAAGTATATCTGCTTCAGTCTCACTAAAATTCAATTTACATTGAACATTTTTGCAGAAATATTAGCTATATTGTTAGCATCTGGCAAGGTGCTCTAATTGTGAATTATCTTGCTTTCCTATAAACCGTGATGTAATATTTTAAGGCATGCTAATCAGGAGTCTGACCATCATAAGAGGACTGCATTCAGCATCTAATCTACCTTGCAGGAAAGGAAAAAATACTGATTGAAAGATGATATTCTCAGAAATAAGAGTTTGCTAGGTTAGTGTAGAACCTTTGTAGTAGAATAATATATAGGTTTAATAAAAAAAACTATGTGCCAAATATGGTGTGTTGTCTTCTGTACTCTCCCTCGTTTTTGCAGGTGTACATACAAACGCCATCAAGTGCAGTTGTAGATTGTGGTTCTCATCACCAGGGAACTAGACCACATTACAAGCAGCGTTCTTGAGATTAACCCTTCCTTACCGGTAAGGCACGGTTGTCGATTTAGCTTAGAAGTCCAACCTAAATAACCAAAATTACAAAACGAATCTATATGATATTAGAACGGCAGGAAAAACAGAACTAAACTTCAAGGGTGGAGAAATTTAATGAGCCAGTCAGGGTAAACATAACCAACTAAGATGAAGGCCAGAGACCGTTATCTGTGCGCACCCAAAAATAAGGGGAATTCTCTCAGTAGAAAAAAGGAGATCAACAATATTAAAGAAGGAACTCAAGGGAGTAGCAATGCTGCTGCTGTGCCAATGTGGGCGCTCTACTTTTGTTGCTGTCTGTTTGGAACTGTGCTAATAAAGTAAAAACATTTCTCATTTTTACAAGAAATGATGGACTAGAACAAAAGATACCCACATTTGAAAAAGAACATATATTTTTTACGCATATATCAAAGAACACTATTATCTTTACTTGTCAAAAAATTATTCCAGTCACCAATTTTCAGAAGTAGGAAGGTAAGAACCCCCACTTTGAATTGTTATCTTAAGTCCTCTACCCAACACATGGGGTCAGACAGGAAGGAAAGATGAAGACTTCTGAGACAGAGGAGACACATATCCAGACGTCTAAGGGATCAAAAGTAGTGCAAACTGTAAAATAAAGGCATTAAAAATGCAGCAGGTTTATGATAATCCTTCAAGTAGACATTGCCAGCGAAACAAAATAAGCTGCTTGCCAAAAATGTTATTGTGCTGCCCTTTGTTGGGGCTGTTCTAGCTCCTTCATTGTACTGTGAAATTAAAGGTCATGTCCTTTGTCCAACGTGTATTCGAGAAGACCATGGTCGCCCCAGCTCCTCGGGCACCCGTATTCCTGACAATGCTTAGCGATTACACCCCCTTGCCAAGCACCATATCACATTCCAGTCCTTTTGTTGGAGCAGGTGCTCCATTATCCAGCCTGCAGGAGAGTCAGTGAAAGGCTGCTTATTGCCGCTGTCGGCTGAGTGGAAATCTGCAGCCTGGCTTCCATGAACAGCAAGCTCCAATGCTCCATGGAACTCTTCCAGGTTAAACTCTAATGAACTGCGGCCCTCAAAACATCAAAACTATATTTAAGATTATAGATGCTTATTTTACAGTTTTTGTTTTTAGCACCAAGCGTTGTCTTGAAGCCACTTTACAGCTTTATTACAACCTAAATTGTTTGACTTGGTATCTCTGGCAGTTTATGTGGGATATTAATTGGTATAGGTTTACACCTGCACAGTACCCGCCATGAGCCTGTCCTCTGAGAAGATCTAGCAAGTTTGTGTCCCTTTGGATATCAGGAACAGGGCCCTGCATGAAGGGATACCAGGTCGTAGAGAAGTGAATGAATGTTTCAGATACAAAGTATGCCAAAAAGCACTGTGCTTGGCCCATCTGAATTTAGTCAGACAATGGATTTTTTTTTCCTTTCTCAGATTCCAGGAACAGTAGCTTAATTGGGCCCTTTCATCACTTAGATCATCTCTACTTATCCCTTTTCAACATTGACGTGCACACCCTAGAGTCTCAACCTATCCCCATCCATTTCTAGGGAGGCCACTTAGAAGACTTTCTGAAAATCGGCAGAGCACATAACTACTGTGGCCAGATCTTCAAATCTTAGGTCATCATCAAGTGGATGGGAAGAAGTGTCAGTAGGCTTTACGGAACTAATGCAAACATCTTCCTCCAAGGCTCATCACATATGCTCAAAACTCTGCCACTCACCAACATCAGATCTTACAGGACCAATGCCCTCTATTCCAATTAGGATCTTCATATCAGTGTCTGCACACTCCTTTAAAGTTATGAAGTGCAGGTAGTTTATCCTTTGCAGTTTTACAACTTCATTTAGAAAGCTCAGGGCACAGATCTGGTCAAGTGATGGTGAAAAGGAAGGAGGAGATGAAAACAGAAACTTGAATCAATGGCCAACTAATATGTTAAGAGAGATGACAGCCCCAACGCATGTTGAAAACTTTCTCTTCACTCACATTAAGAATAGCTATGGGCAAAGGAAAGGACATTTTGCTTTTTGGACTCAACAATAGAAGACAAAAAGTCACTACTGTGAAACGTCCAGAAAACTATCACGATCTGCTGGAGAATCTATCTGGCCTCCACATCTTTGGTATTGGAAAGTCTCTGCAGCTCTTCAGCTCTCAAGGCAAAATGGAAATTTAGGTATGGAGACTGTTTTATCAGTCAGTTGAACAGAAATGAGCAGCAATTCTGCCATGAGCTACAAAATGTTCTACTATGGGGAAGGAAAACACACCCCCACCCAAGAATACATCCAGAGCTTTTTCTTCAGTTGAGAGGGCTTGTCTACTTGTGCTTTCCCTAATGAGATTTTTCTTGCTGTCACATCTAATTCCAGTGCTTAGCATTTGATAAGAAAGGTGAATTCAAACTTTCATTCGGGTACAGAACTTGTTATCACTAAAAGTTGAGTAGTGGCAGTGAGGACGCAGGGGCGAGGATGAAATATTTCAGAAAAACACAAGGCATTATGAAACTATCCTCTACATGCAAACAAAAGAGCACTTTGATCAGCCAGATTATCAAACGTGTGAAATCTGTGTGAAGGGCGGGATGCAGCATACACTTGGCTTCACTTATTGCAATAGGATGTCCATCAGTGTGATCCATCAAGGGGGTGGTATGAGTTTGCATATAAAGAATTCAGTACTCACACAGCAGGGTAAATGAGTAACATTTTGCACTTCTGCAACTTCTGTTTTTGTGTATCTAAGCTTGGGTGAAAACCTCGATAGAATAATATTGATCATCTGGTGGGCCCAAAAGTGAGACTACAGGAAAGACAAGTCTTATAGTAGCTACAGAAAGGTTTTAATAAGGAGGATCAGAGTTTAGCAAACACACCATTGAGAAACTACGTGTACAGATGCGGGTTATCAAACTACTCTGAAAGCCAGAAACGCCCATTGTTCATGAGATAAATTTACATGTGGATTACAGTCTATGTCCAAACATGAAACTGTGAATTGCACAAACATAGAAACCCACTATTTTACCAGACTCTGGGAATACATTTAATATGAGGATCCAAAAGACTACGGCCCTCATTATGACTTTGGCGGTCTTTTCAGAAGACCGCTGTGGTGACGGCTGCCAAAAGACCGCAGGGGAGGTGGCAATCTGCCATCCAGATTATGACTCAGAAACACAAAACTGCCAGAAAGCAGCCAAAACAACAATCTCTCCAGACCTAACAAAGGCAAGAAACAGTCTGTTCCACCATCATCCCCGCCACGCCTGCAGCACACCGCCCTCCAAATGATGACCCACGAATTATCACAGCAGACACTCAAAAGCGGTTACCCATTGTCGGTGCAGACCACTGTGGTCGATTTGGCCACTCCACACCAACAGAAGCCAACATTGGCCAGACTGAAAAACCCACACCTGACACATACACACACCCACCAACAGCACTATAAAACACACCCCTACACAACCCACAAGTCTTTGCAAACGCGAAAACCTAGCTACACGTTGCCAGCCCAAACATTAACAGAACTGCTCACACAAACCACAAGCACCTATACACCAGTCACACATCACACACCATACCTCAACATCTAACAGACAACAGCACTGGACACAATCACTACTCCACAGCATCCCACATATACACACAGACACACACCCTGCATCCCGACAAAACATTCCACCCTGTGCACAACACACACACACACACACTACACCCACTACACAATAGGCATGTCCCTACAAAAGAACCCCCGTTTCACTGATGAGGAGTTGCAGGTCATGGTAGACGAAATCGTAAGGGTTGAGCCACAGCTGTTCCGTGCACAGGTCCAGCAGATATCCATTGCCAGGAAGATGGAGATATGGTGGAGGATCATGGGCAAGGTAAACTCCATGGGAACCGATCCTCGCACAAGGGACGACATAAGAAAGAGGTGGAACGACCTACGGGGGAAGGTGCGCGCAATGGCATCCAGGCACTACACTGCCATCATGAAGACTGACGGTGGACCCCTACCTCCTTCCCCACAGTTGACAACATGGGAGGAGAAAGTCTTAACTATCCTGCATCCAGAGAGCATCACTGGAATCACTGGAAGGCTGGACACTGGTAAGTCACCATTACTACCCCACCACCACCGACACCTGCATGGCATGTCACCCCACCACCCTGACTCCTGTCACCCCACTTCATCCCAAACAGAGAACCACCCCCATCACAACCCTCAATTGTGTACCCCTGCATGCCCTACCCACTGCAAGCACACCCCTCCAGGCTCAGCATGCACACACAACAGTAATGCAGGGGCAGCACGTAGCACTACCAATCCCACAATCCATCACCATACACAAACCAAAGGCGTAAGAACAACACCCATCCCATAGGGAAAGCCAGAAATGCTGAATATGTAACTGACAATGACTTAAACAAATCTCATAGATGTCCACAGGTACCCCAGCCAATGTCAGCTGCCTGCATGTGCCATGTCAACCACCAGAAGAATGCTCCAGTGATGACAGCAACTCTGGATGTCTGGAGCTCTCTCTGGCCCATCTGGGACCACTGGTCAGGCAAACACCACAGGCAACACCCAGTCCACAACAGCACCCCAGATCGGTCTCCAAAACCACAGACGCCACCCAACGTCCCCAAACCTCTGTCCCCAGGACACGTCAATCAACAGTATGCCCACCTGTACAGGGACCTGAGTCAACACCACGAAGGCAAGACGATGAAGGTCCTGGGAGTGGGCACACAGTTCAGGGGGCACATGCACAGGGGGCCAGGGCCAGTGGGAGGATAGCTGTGTGCCAAGGGGTGGGCCAAACTAGGGAACTGACTGCCCAGGAGGCACTCTCACATGTCCTGAGACCTCTCATGACCTCTGTCAGGAGTTCGAGGCCCTCCTCCCCCGCAGGCTTCTGCCTGCGCCTCATTCCCAGTGTCTAGTGGGAGAGCTCTGCTCTTCCACTTGGCTGCCCTCTGCCTCTCTTCTCCTTTTTCCTAATATTCCTCTGTTTCACTCTTTGTTTTTCTTTTCCTTCCGTGTTCTGTCCCTTTTGTGTTCCTTTAGGCTTTTGCTTTATGCGTTTCATTCTCTCCTTGTTTCTTTCCCCTCTCACTCCGCTCTCTCACTCTACCTCCTCTTGCTCTCTCCCCAGCTGCTGCAGCCCCGCCCCCCTCCTCTCTCTCTCGCGCTGCACCCCGGCGCTGCTGCTCCCGCGGCCGCCCTCTTTTTTCGCACTGTTTTCCGCTCCCGCCTCCCAGCTGTCCTCTCCTTCCCCCTCCCTACTTAATGGCCGCCGCTATGCGGCCACCCCTGCTGGCGCGCCTAAGGTGCAAAGGAAAGCCCGTCTGCACCCGCCGGCGCCTGGACCGCGCCCAGCGCCGGTACTCCTGGTTCTTGCTCCCTCCACCACCACAACGCACGACATTGCAACGATGTCGCTACAACGCCATCACCCTCCACGCGCTCAACGCAGGCCGCTCATCCACATGCCATCAGGCCACCCCATGGCTCACCCGCAGACCCTTCTCCTGCCGGAACTGCACCTTCACCAGCCTCCATGCCAGCAACCCGCCCGCCAATGCAGGACGCAACTATCTCAGATGCATCCTACCACTCAGTCCACAAACATGCCATCGAACTCTGGAACCTACTCGACTCAGCCTCCCCAGACGTCGCCTTCCTGCCAGAGACCTGAATGAACCCCTCCTCAGCGCCCGACATCGCCATAGCCATCGCGGACAGCTACAAGGTCACCCATAGGGACTGCACCAACAGACCAGGAGGAGGTGTCCCCATCGTCCACGGAATACCCTCAGAATCACAACCAGCACCGAAGACACCCTCAGTGCCACAGAACACCTGCATTTCCAGATCCACACCGATCCAAACGCCACCCTCAGAGGGACCCTCGTTTACAGACCCCCCCAGACTCCGATAGCAGTTCAGCGACTCCATCACCGACATCGTCAGCACGCACACCCTCGCATCCACAGACTACATACTCCTTGGGGACCTGAACTTCCACCTTGAGAACACCAACGACAACAACTCCACCACCCTGCTCTACAACCTCGGACTCAAGCAGCTGGTTACGACACCCACCCACTCCGCAGGACACTCACTCGACCCCATTTTCTCTGCCAGCAAACATGTCTCCTTCAGCCACACCACCGAACTCCACTGGACCGACCACCGCTGCATCCACTTCACCTTCGAGAAACCCACAACGGATTCCCCACCGCAAATGGAACAAGGTCACCGAAGACCAGCTGACCACCACCCTCTCCCGGAACCCACCAATCGACACCACCGACACAGATGCCCGCAACCTCAGGCAATGGATCGATGACTGTGTCAGCACTCTCGCCCCGATCCAGAAACCTTCAAACAGACAAACCAACAGAAAGGCCTTCTGGTTCACCGCCGACCTCCAAGAATCCAAGCAAACATGCTGAAGACTCAAGAAGAAGTGGTGCCAAGAACAGACACTGGACAACCACACAACCTTCAAGAACGCCATCCGCAGACCCCACCAACTCATCCGAACAGCCAAAAGAATGTCCTTAAAAGAACACATCGACAACAATGCACACAGCTATAAGGAGCTCTTCAACATTGTGAAGGAACTCTCCAACCCCGGTTCCAACGTCAACGAAATCCCGCCATCGCAAGACCTCTGCAACTCCCTAGACACCCTCTTCTACCGCAAGATCGCAGACATCCATGACAGCTTCAATACCCAGACCCCCCCCTTCAACTACCAACACCACAGATTCACCGCCCCCCAGCCACACCAACCTCCTGCTCTACTGGACCCATGTCAACGACGACTACATCATAAAAATCATGAACACCATCCACTCCGGCTCTCCATCCGGCCCCTGCCCTCACCACATCTTCCACAAAGCAAGCTCCGTCATCGCACCCCAACTCAGGAAGATCATCAACAGCTCCTTGGAGACCGCCATCTTCCCAGAGACAAAGGACCCCAAGAACCTCCAGGCCATCTCCCTACTCCCCTTACCGGCAAAGGTCATCAAGAAGATTGTCAACAAACAACTGACCCTCTTCCTCGAGGAGAACAACACTCTGGACTCGTCCCAATCCGGATTCCGCAGCAACCACAGCACCGAAACTGCCCTCATCGCTGCCACCGATTACATCAGGACCCTACTTGACAATGGCAAAACCATGGCCCTCAACCTCCTGGACCTCTCGGCTGCCTTCGACACCATCTGCCACCACACTCTATGCACACGCCTCAACGACGCAGGGATCCGCAACAGAGCCCTGGACTGGATCACCTCCTTCCTCACCGGCAGAACCCAGAGCATCTGCCTCCCTCCATTGTGCTGTGAAGCCACCAAGATCATCTGCGGCGTACCCCAGGGGTCGTCCCTCAGCCCGACCCTCTTTAACATTTACATGGCTCCGCTTGCAAACATCGTCAATCACACAACCTCAACATTGTCTCATACGCCGATGACACCCAGCTGATACTATCCCTCACGAAGGACCCCGCCACTGCCAAAACCAACCTCCATGAAGGAATGAAGGCCGTCGCCGAATGGATGAAGAACAGCTGCCTGAAACTCAACTTTGACAAGACTGAGGTCCTTATCCTCGGCTCCACCCCCTTTGCCTAGGACGAATCCTGGTGGCCTGCCACACTGGGAACTGCACCAACACCCACCGACCACGCACAAAACCTGGGGTTCATCGTGGACTCATCATTATCAATGACCCAGCAAGTCAACGCGGTCACTTCCTCCTGCTTCAACACCCTCAACATGCTTCGGAAGATCTACAAATGGGTCCCCACCGGAACCAGAAGGACGGTCACCCAAGCCCTCGTAAGCAGCAGACTGCACTACGGCAACGCCCTCTACGCAGGAACCACGGGCAAGCTCCAGAAAAGACTGCAACGCATACAGAATGCCTCCACACACCTCATCCTGGACATCCTCTGCCACAGCCACATCACAGCCCATCTGAGAGACCTGCACTGGCTCCCCGTCAACAACAGAATCACGTTCAAGCTCCTGACCCACGCTCACAAAGCACTGCACAACACCGGACCAGAATACCTCAACAGGGGACTCTCCTTCTACACCCCGACCCGCCAGCTTCACTCCCCTGACCTTGCCCTCACCGCTGTTCCACACATCCACAGAACGATCGCTGGTGGCAGATTGTTCTCCCACCCCACTGCCAAGACATGGAACACTCTTCCTATCCACCTGCGACAGACACAGGACCTTCTTACCTTCAGGAGACACCTCAAGACCTGGCTGTTCGAGCAATAGCGGCACCTCCCTGTCCCCCCCTAAGCATCTTGAGACCCTCACGGGTGAGTAGTGCGCTTTACAAATGCTATGATTGATTGATTGGGAGCACACCAGAAATCCCAGGACACGATGGGACAGGTACTTACCATCTTGCAGGAGATCCAGAGGCTGCAGGGGGAACACCACCAGGAGGTCATGAAGCAGTTGCATGCCTTAAATGCCAACATGGCCTCCACTGCAGGGGTGCTGAGTGACATGGCTACCATCATGCATGAGTACACAACACACCAGCGGGCCCCTTCCACTAGCCAGTGAACTGATCAGCCCTCCACATCTGCTGCAGCTAGTGGATAAGAGGACCTGCCACAGGACTTACAGGCCACCAGCATCCCTCCCTCTGCAGCAGAAGAACAACCCTAAACTACTGATACATTGCATGGGCTGAATAAGCTTGATCACTGTCACCATAACACTGGCACGTTTGACCACAGATGGAACAGTGTCAGGTCACATAATGCACACATTTGTGCTTGGCACAACACAGCAGTCACACAGCACTTAATTGTAATGGAGGTATGAACAGAAGTACAGTCTTACCTGCATGTCATTGGAAGTACAGCTGTATCAGATGTGTCCTGTTGTCCATATCCTCCTCCTCCCCATCTTTATCTCTGTGTTCAGTGTCCTCTGCTGCCACAGGTGCATTGTCTCTCCCCTCCTCCTGCAGGAATGGCACATGGCGTCTGAGGGCCGAATTGTGCAGCATGTAGCAGGTCACCACTATCTGGAAGACCTTCCCAGGGGCGTAGAGTAGGGATCCACCAGAAATATGGAGGCACCTGAACCTGGCTTTCAGTAGCCCAAAAGTCCTTTTGATTACTCTTCTGGTCTGACCATGTGCCACATTGTAACAATTCTCTGGCCCTGTCCTCAGATTTCTCACTGGTCTCAACGGCCACAATAGGTTTGGGTAGCTGGAGTCACCTGGAAGTAGTGAGAGGCACACATTACTCATGTACAATAGCACAGAGGACAACTCCAGGTGGCATACATTGACATACTTTGTCACTTCAAGCTCACCTATGAGCCACACTCTCTCTCTGGCTGTGCCATCATCTGTGGGACGCTGCTGTTCCTCAATACATAGGCATCATGCACAGATCCTGGAAACATGGCAGTAACGTGGGAAATGTATTGATCAGCAAGGCACACCATCTGGACATTTATTGAATGGTAATTCGTTTTATTTCTGTACACCTGCTCATTTGTCCTGGGAGGGACCAAGGCAATATGGGTCCCGTCAATGGCCCCAATCTCATGTGGAATGTGTCCCATTGTGTAGAATGCAGCCTTCATAGTCGGCAAATCATCACTGTGGGGGAACGAGATATAGTTGCTCATGTGTTTCAGCAAGACAGACAAAACTCTACTCAGCACATCAGAAAAAATTGGCTGTGACATACCTGCAGCCAAGCCCATAGTTACCTGGAAAGAACCACTGGCCAGGAAGTGGAGCACTGACAGCACCTGTACTGCATAGGGTACTGCTGTAGGACTACGAAGGGCAGGAATGAGATCTGACACAATTTAGTGATTGTAGCATTGTTGAGACAATAGGTGAGTATAATATGGCGTTCCTCCAGTGCAGCCAAGTCGACTAGGGGTCCGTACACGGGTGCATGCCTCCTCCTCCGCAGTGGTTGGTATGTAAATAAACCAAACATCCGAAGTGTGTGACAACAGGAAGGATGGACACACACCATCACAGTACACAAAGGGGTCTCATCCAATTCACGCAACCAATGATTGTAATTTGCACTGGTGTCCTCTAAATGCAAACGGACTTCTTCGAACATACATACTATTCATTTGCCATTGTGTCTCACAGATGCAGTCGGAGTTGTGTGTTGTGATTTGTAGCATCCCATTTTACATGTTCTGTCACCTACTCATCTGCAAGCAGTGCACTGGTATGAGATCTAATTTGAGTGCCATAGTCTACAACCAAACCAAAGTATGTAGCGGATTGGAATTGTCTTGGTGTCTACCATCGGTACATATGATGCACATTAAATTGACCGCCATGATTACCATCATCAGGAAATGGCACCCACCTGTCCTGCATGCAGGGATAGGTTGAAGTGACCTCACTCCGCTGGCATTTAGCCTCATAGCAGAGGGCAGTCTGCACCGCCGTGCAACTCCTCATTGTTTAACATGGAAGTCTATGGAGCAGAGGGGCCAATGATGAACACCGCCGGTGGTGACAGTGTTCACCGACACGGACGTGACCGCCATTTTATGTATCCCACTTCACTTGATTCCTGACTCTCACCATATCAACACCTCCACTACGTGTGCTGATATGTCCTGTGTCTGGAACCCACAATGTCCCGTGCTACAGAGGATAGGGCCCCAGCCTTCACATCTGGAGAAGCTTGTGAATGGGGTCCTACCGTTGTATGGACAATTGTACTGGCCTCCAGATCAACAGGTGAGCTCCTTTTGGGTACTTCGGATGCAATATGGTTGTATGTAGATGTATAGTTGTGCAGGCTGTGTGTCATTTCGGGACTGTATTTTTGCTGCATGCAATGTTTACGCAGAAGTACGAGTAATGTGTAAGGTTGATGTGGGATCTATGCAGTATGTAAGCCACTGTTGTAACAGAATGTAGTGTGGAGTTCATGGTGTCCTTCTGTCTGTGTTCCCTATGCAGGTCAGCGCTCACCAGAGAAAAGGGTTTTGGCATGCCATTGCCAAGGACGTGCGGACCCTGGGGGTACATATCCGGCAGAGCACCCACTGCAGAAAGAGGTGGGAGGACCTACTACTCTGGGCCCGGAAGACCACGGAGGCCCAGCTGAGGATGGCCTCCCAACAAGGGAGGGGTGCCCGTCAGACCCTGACTTCCCTAATGGCCCGCATACTAGTGGTGGCCAATCCTGGGTTGGATGGGGGTGCTTAAAGTCAGAACAGCAGCCACAAGAGGGGGAGTACGCAATGTGTGGAATTCTTTCCTCATGCCTGCCATGATGTTTGGGTGCAAGATTCTAGTTAGTGTCTGGCCCAATATGCCAGTGTAGCTAATCTTGTTTAGTCCTGCTTAGCAATGATGAGTGGTATGTACATTTGGTATTGGCAATTAGCTGGTATTCCATCTTCATTTGAGACCTACATCCTGACTCACCAGTGTTGTTGTGATCCTCTGATGTCCACTGCCTGGGTGTTGTGACCTGGTAATTGCACGTTGTGCAGTCACTTTGTCGGAATTGTGTAGCTGTGCCTTTATCAACAGGCAGACATGGCTTAGTGAGTTCCAGTAGGTGTGCAGATGGTAGTGTCTGCTGAGTTCATT
The DNA here is from genome assembly GCF_031143425.1 of Pleurodeles waltl. Lineage (NCBI taxonomy): Eukaryota > Metazoa > Chordata > Amphibia > Caudata > Salamandridae > Pleurodeles > Pleurodeles waltl. Next base: position 1,195,226,140 of record NC_090446.1, read on the forward strand.
TCTGCTGTTGTTTCCAGACAATTGTTAGGTATTGTGGTTGTTACTGCATAGTGTTAGTTCCAGTGAGTCATTGTGATGTGTATGCCATATGTGCTGCTATTGCTGTAATTGACCCTGTGCTCCCTTTCTTTCTCCCCCACCCTCTCTCCTTTTCTTCTCCTGTCCTTGTGTGCATTAGCATCATCTGGCAAAGTAGCAGGGGCACCGGCAAGTGGGGGAGCTGCAGCCCGTGGGACCCAGGAGGCAGTGTCAACTGACGTCGAGGGGACCAGTGGGTTGGGGGGCGAGGGGAGCGCCATGGGGAAGACAGGAGCTACAACAACAGACTCTGATTCCTCCTCCGATGGAAGCTCCCTAGTGGTGGCAGACCCCTCTCGGACCACCCCAGCTACATCATCTTCAGCCACCCCTGTACCAGCACCGTCCTCCCAGTAGACCCCCCCCCCCCCCACCCAGTTGCCGCTGCCCGCTCAAACAGGAGGGTGGGCGTCTCCTTCGCCGCAGTCACCTCAGTGCCCGGCACAGTCAGCCCTGCTGCCCTCACTGAGGAGGCTATTGACCTCCTGAGATCCAGCTCTGAAGGGCAGTCAACCATAGTGAATGCCATCCAGGGGTTGGCATCCCAGATGCAGCAAGGCAATGCCTACCTGGAGGGCGGTCACGGTGGCTTGGGTGCCCTACAGAGATCGTTTCAGGCTCTAGCCTCCTCTATAACAGTAGCCAGTGTCCCTGGTTCTTCCGTTCTCCCTCCAACTACCTGTTCCCAGTCCCAGAGCGCTCTCCCCCCACACATCCCAAGCACACAATCAGACCAGCATGCACCCAAGACAACAGACAGGACCCGCAAAGACAAGCACAGGCAACACAGATCACATCAAAAGCACGCACACATCCAACACTCAGGTGCACACACAACAACAGCCACTGCCTCCACTGTCTCCCCCTCCACCTTCTCCCTCACAATCACTTCAGCACTCACACCTGCAAGCACTGCATCCTCAGTCCCAGATCCTGCCACCTTTATAGCCTTGCCCACAGTCACCACTACGTGTATGAGAACAAAGAGGGTGCCCTATAACCCTAACCTGCCCAGGGACAAACAATATCATAAACATAAAGAACAGCAGGAAGGGACAAATCCAATCATTAATTACAAAGGATCAGTGATAAATCCTGATTTCTGGGGACAATTTATTTCCCTTATTTATTTCAATCATTTTGATAGCAAAGGTAAGCAGTGATTATTCGGTAAACATTTCATTGGCACAAACAAATTAACAAAAATATACATAACATTACAAACATTATAGAAAAATGTACATCACATTACAAATATTATAGAAAGCAACCCTACTCATTGGGTCGTGGCGGTGTCACTGGGAAGGGGTATGCCCTTCGTTTATTCTTTATATTGTGGTCACTATCAAGAAAATCAAATTGTGATCCACTGAGAGACAATGGCTGAGGGCTTGTGGTGCACCCAGCTGTCGAATACCTGACTATTTATTTCAACCGGTATTATATGGTGCATCTCTCTATTCTCTATACATTAGCTTATAGGCCCTCAGTCTCGCAAAAAATGGGTCGACGCGTTTCGGCCTATCAACTCATGGCCTCATCAGGACACGGGAAGGGCAGTGCCGCCTCTCTTATACTGTTGATAGTAGGGATATTTCCAAAGCGCCCCGTTTATAAGCTGATGGAAACTTCCAACACAGAGGTGAAGGAGCGCTTGATCGTTTCAGCCCGGCGGGAGGAGAACCATACTCCTCGCGTGTCCCTTCCTGCTATTCTTTATGTTTATGACCACAGTCACCACTACAGCAGACACCCAGACTAGCACACCATTCACCACATGCGCAGTCACCACCACCACCATCACAACCACATGCAGCACCAACCTCACTTGCAGACACCACCTCAACATACATGCACACAACCTGTTCGGCCTCTCCCACCCTGTCTGCCCCCCCAAAAACACATAAACGCTCCCACTCAGACACTCAACAGCCATCCACCAAAACTCAAGCACACTGTACATGCACCTGCAACCCAGTACAGCACACCTACTCCTCCTACAACCACTCCCTCTAACCTCCACTCCCAAACCTCCTCCCACAATCCACCCCACTGTACCTAAAAAGAAAATTCCTTTCCCGCCTTGACCTCTTCCCTCTTCCTGTCCCACCCCGTGTTGTCCCAAAATGTAAGGTCCGGCTCCCCCAGCCCAGTCCCTCCAGCTCCCAATCCTCTCATGGCCCCCCTGATGTTGCAGTTGGCCCTCCCCCCACTAAAAAGACTCCCACTACAGAGCACAGGGGAGCCACTCCCCACCCCCTAAACAGAGGAGCAAGAGCCCACCCCCTCCCAAACCAAAGTCCAAAGACCCCCCCCTTCCAAGAAGAACCCCTCCCCCACCACCTGCCCCTGAGGTGCCTGCTTCCCACATTGATGTCCCTGCGCAGTGGAGTCACCTGGGCTGTCAGGTGTCAAGCTGGGCCTTGTTTGTTGCCCTGTGGATTGTTTTTGACATTGGACTGGCCAATGGCCCTTTGTATATGGTTGCCTCATTTGTTGCGGGCACTATTCCCAACAGAATACAGTGGTTGGACCACAGGTATTTGTCCTGGTTTTCTTTACTTCAGGCTTATGTTGTTTTTGCTATTTAATGTGATTTGTTCTCCGTGTGTGGTGTGTGTTGTGCGTGTGTCACTCTCCCCTCCCTCTCTTGTGTGCTAGGCTGCTGTACTCATCATCATCGTCTTTGTCGGGGTCGCTGCTTTTGGACTCCCATTGCATGGTACAGCATTGACAGGACTTCCAGTTTGGGTTCCACGGCAGCCGCGGACTCCTCTGTGTCCCTGGAGGTGAGTGTCTCTTTTATATGGGTCGTTTCCGACAGGCTTTTCATGGCGGTGGTCGCACCCGGAAATCCTGGCAGTCTGCTATGTCGTAATATGGTGGGCGGTGAATGCTGTTCCGCCGGCCTGAAGATGGCAACTGCCATGGTCGGTGGCCGGACCGCACTGGCATTTAAAGCGTCTATTGGCTGTATATGGGAGGGATCACCGCCGTGGTCATAATATGGCAGTCTTCACCGCCAGCCTGGCGGCGGTACTACCACCATCGCCGGCGTGGCGGTCAACTGACCGCCAAAGTCTTAAGGAGGGCCTAAATGTTTATTTACATTTAATTAATTTGCGATGAATCAACAACAGTTCTCTAAGTCAAAAATTAGTGAAACCCACTTAGCGAGTCCTTCCATTACAACCTATTGCCAGGAGTGGTCAGAACTGCATTAATAGTCATCAGAAAAAGGCTTACTGGCCAACTGCAATAAGATATTTGAAAGGGGAAGGTTTTTTTTGCGTTCGGGAAGGGGATTGGTAAACATCGGGTCCAGTAAGATCTCATGCAATGCTACAGTAAAGGCTCAAAGATGGCACATATCAGTGCAAGCATCACAAAGAAAGGATGAGAACACACTGACACAGCAGAAACGAGCAAGCGTACTTCAATAATCTTTTGTAATTTTAGCCACTCAACATGTTCCATTACTCTACCTCAGCACAGGCTTGTATTAAAGATTTTGGCATAAAAAACCTTCAGAAAATAGAGACATTCACAACAAAGTGGTTTATTTTTTCATCTGTCATAGAAATTGACTTTTTGAGGCGAATGAGAAATCATGACAATTTATCCTCTTTTCAGTTGCTCACCCAGAAAGACAAACATATTTGCTCGAGACTCACAGTGAGAATAGGACCCCAACACCATCAACGCAGGTCTGCATGCACTATTAGTATAAAGGAGCACGACAGACTTGTATTGGCGACCAATGCCAACAACAGAAAGATCAACAGAAAAAAATATGGAAACTGCACAAAAGAATTTCCCTTAACAAAATCATGCGTTTTTAGAAAGTGATGTGAGGTACACTTAGAATTACACTCCCGCCCCCACCCCCCCACCGAGGGATGTGTTCGTTCCAGTGGAGGGGGAGCATATGAGAAGTCAAGCAATTACACCACCTAAATATTTAGACTCTGCAAGTTACGTTGTGGCTGGCATGAATATAGACGTCTTTGTCCACTAGAGCAAAGGAGTTTTGCTCCTGCCAGATCCATTTTATTGTAGCAACTGTCCATCAAAATACATCTGTACCACTAACAACGAAGACTGGCTCGGGGCATTAATCAATCTGCCAGTGATAAAGTGGTACAAGTTTAATATTTACTATTTCCAACAAACATGTTTGTATTGAGAGTGGAAAATGCCCATTACAAAATCCAGGAGATTATCTGACCTACCATGCACTGCCATCCACAGCCAAATAGTCAGGAGAAAGGATATATACAAACACAAATCTAAACTATGTTTCCGAGAGAGATGGGCGGCATTGAGGCTTTAGAGAGAAAAGCCATTGTGGAGAACTATGATTATAGATAAGTAACTTTTTCTTTTTCGCCACAGGATTCTCTCTGAAAGTTATAATCAGTGAAAGTGAGAAGCAAGCCTAAATCCAATAACAGAGGAAGAGAATCCGAAACATAATACAAAATGTCTGAACATTTATATGCAAACAGCAGGGAGGCTTGAACCATCAGGGTAACTGTCTTGGAGGAAGAATCGAAATAGGAATGATTTTCAAAATTGTGCAGTGATTTCCAGGTAGCAGTTCTGCAAATGTCTCGGCCTAGAGCATTTGTCATTACTGCAGAAGTAGCTGTCTTCCCTTTGGTGGACCAGGCTTTAGACTTACCTGGCAATGGCTTATTCGTTTTTGGTAGCAAGCTGCGGTTGAAGTAAATGACTATTTACCAATGGATCCGTTACGAAAAGCCAAAGCCAGTAGGAACAGCTGCATAATTTACAAAAAGGGGTATGAATTACAAATGGAGATTTGTTTGTGCACAGGTTAAAAAGGGGGTTCTTTACTAACAAGAGCAAAACATTTAAACCCTTCGCTGCCACGCCTTTTCCCACCCTCAGGTGCCAGGACTTTTTTGGGGCTATTTGGAGCAATCCGCGCTTAGGCACAGCATCAACAAGTGGTTTGCGGTGCTAAAATCACCATCTTCCCCGCTTTCAGGAATAGGCAGACTTGAATCAGAAAACCACATTTTTCAACACAAATTTGGCATTTTACTGGGACATACCCCATTTTACTATTTTTTGTCCTTTCAGCCTCCTTTCAGTTAGTGACAGAAATGGGTGTGAAACCAATGCTGTATCCCGGACAGCTAAACATTTCTGAAAAGTAGACAACATTCTGAATTCAGCAAGGGGTCATTAGTGTAGATCCTTCAAGGTTTTCCCACAGAAAGTAACAGCTAAAATAAACACATTTTGAAACTGAGGTGAAAAAAAAGCAATTTCTGTCCAGGTTTTCTTCTATGACTTTTTCCAGCTATGCCAGATTTTTACTGGGACATACCCCATTTTTACTATTTTTTGTGCTTTCAGCCTCCTTCCAGTTAGTGACAGAAATGGGTGTGAAACCAATGCTGGATCCCGGAAAGCTAAACATTTCTGAAAAGTAGACACAATTCTGAATTCTGCAAGGGGTAATTGTGTGGATAAGCCTAATCCCCGCGACAGGAAACGCAACATGGACACATCACATTTTTACATTGAAATATAACGTCTTTTTTGGAAAGTGCCTAGCTGTGGATTTTGGCCTCTAGCTCAGCCGGCACCTAGGGAAACTACCAAACCTGTGCATTTTTTAAAACTAGACACCTAGGGGAATCCAGGATGGGGTGGCTCTCACCAGGTTCTGTTACCCAGAATCCTTTGCAAACCTCAAAATTTGGCAAAAAAAACACTTTTTTCTCACATTTCGGTGATAGAAGGTTCTGGAATCTGAGGGGAGCCACAAATGTCCTTCCACCCAGCATTACCCCAAGTCTCTCGATAAAAATGGTACCTGATGTGCATGGGTAGGCCAAATGCCCGCGACAGGAAATGCAACATGGACACATCACATTTTTTAATTGAAAATTGACGTTTTGGAAAGTGCCTGGCTGTGGATTTTGATCTCAAGCTCAGCCGGCACCTAGGAAAACCTACCAAACCTGTGCATTTTTGAAAACTAGACACCTAGGGGAATCCAAGATGGGGGTGACTTGTGGGGCTGTCACCAGATTCTGTTACCCAGAATCCTTTGCAAACCTCAACATTAGGCAAAAAAATACCTTTCCCCAGAAAGAAAGTGGTGATAGAAAGTTCTGGAATCTGAGGGGAACCACAAACTTCATTCTACCCAGGGTTCCCCCAGGTCACCTGATAAAAATGGTACCTCACTTGTGTGGGTAAGTGTGGGAAGTCCGGGAAGGTGTGACTTGCGTGGATCTCCCAGTGTTTTCTCACCCAGAATCCTCAGCAAACCTCAAACTTAGCTTTAAAAAAAAATCTAATTTTCCCCAAATTTCAGTGGGATCACCGCACCGGCACAATTTCCTACCATCCAACGTTCCCCTCAGTCTCTTGATAAAAATGATACCTCACTTATGCAGGTGGGCCAAGTGCCTGTGACAGGGAAGAGCCAAAAACATGTCGAAATTGAGGGGGGAACCAAAGCGGGTCCGAAAGGGCAGTTTGGAAAAAAACATTTTTAGGCTGACAAGTGGGGCAGACTTTTTATCAGTATAGATGCAACAATGCTGGTTGGTAGGAATTTTGTGGATTTCTGCAGATTCTGGAGGGTTTAATCACAAAAATGTGGGGAAAATGTGTGATTTCAAGCAAAGTTGGAGTTTTGCAGGGCATTGTGGGTAGGAAAAAGGTGTGTGATGCATGTGAAGCACACCACCCTGGACTCACCCAGATGTTTAGTTTTCAGATGTGTCTAGGTCTCGTAGATTTTTCTACATGGCAGCGTCCCAAAGTCCAAAAAGTGTATCCCTCACCATTCCAAATGGGACGATTCTGAGAGTTAGACAAGCTCTCATTGCCCAAATGTAAACCCAAAAGAATCAAATGTCCTCTTTCTTGCCGTGGGATAAGATGTTTTAGTGTGCGGGGGAGAGCTGAAAGACTGTTACCCCCTTTAGTTGGGGGTGGGGGCATAATCATGCCCATACTTGTTGGTAGCCACCACCCCACTATTTTTTTTTAATTCCCTGGTATCTAGTAGGTTTTCTGCTCCCCGGGGGAGTGGATCGGGGGTAATTGCCCAATCTGTCCACCGGTGGGCAGAACAACTTTTTCCCCATTTACTTGGGGTGGGGATATGGCCATACCCCCACCCTCTTTTTTTTTTAAAAAGAAAGCTTCCTTGGTTTCTTGAGGGCTTTCTGCCCCCCTTAGGGGCAGATGTGTCTACAAAAATAGGCTGATCTGCAGAAATGGCCAACAGTAATGGCGCCCCCGTGGGGAGCAACCCTTGCCCAAGGGGCTGCCCCAAACAAAACACACACACACACACACACAAATCCCTGGTGCCTAAGTGGTTTCTGCCCCCCTGGGGGAAGATCCGCCTAATAGAAATAGGATGATCTGCCCCCAAGGGGGTCAGAAATGGCCTAAAATACATTTGCCCCCAGGGGAGCGACCCTTGCGTGAAACTAACATTAAAAAAAATCCCTGGTGTCCAGTGGTTTCTGCCCCCTCTTGTCAAAAGTTGATTTGTGGCAGCCTTTACGCACAGACTCAAGAGTGTGACATCACAGGCAGTGTCGTGATTAAACGGAGATTACCCCTTTCTCACAGAAACAACATGTCTCAATCAAACACAGGCAATGAAGAAGATACAGTAAAGTTTCAATAGGTTTTATTTAGCAAAACTGCAATCTGTGATAAGTTGCATGGGCTGCAATGATTAGGATAATAACAGTGCAAGAAACAGAATGGTAAAGACAAGAGTCATCAATACAAAGACCCCCACCATCTTGCAATTGACATTAAGTGGCATGCAATATAATATATGTCCTAGTACCCTAATGTCATGTGCCTAATCTCTAACCTAAAAGAGAGCTAGGTGTGATAAACCTAATCTGCCAATGCCATGTCCATGAGAAGAGCCCCTAACCCTCGTTACCTTGGAATGAGGTCTCTAGCTCAGACTCCGTAGGGGCACAAAGACTGGGTCAACATCAAGGCGGCGTGCAGCATCGATAGCAGCAATGGCATCTGGTCGGACTCCCTCTGACTATCTAAGTGAGGAGTATTTATACAGATCTGCTTGGACCCCCGACGTAGGTCTATTCCCAAACAATAGATAACAAGACATGCTTGTTTAGCTTTGTCGCTTGATACGGACGCCTTAGCGCAGTGGCACTGACAACGCAAAACTAAAACATGGGCCTATCTAAAAACAAGAAAGCCATCTTAAAAGATCTAATTAAATAAATGTGTTAAAACAGAGCAAGCTAAGTAGGGTAAAAGTCACTAGGTGACAGGGGCACTAGTCTGAAAGCCAAAGGGTAAGCTAACTCTTGTATCCCATTAAAACAAACTAGGATTCACTACACAAGAAGAGCTAGTAATGGATCCAGAGTGAGCAAGTGTTCCATCATATGTGACAGGGTGGTGTGGATAGTGGCTCAAAATGTGTAAATTGAAGCACAAGTCCAGGATAATTGAGTAAAGTTCAGCTGAGCATTTATGGCAGCAGTGTGACTGGGAAGGATCTACTTTAGCTGAAGCGTGTGGAGTTGTGTAAATGCGGTGTAAGTATTTATAGTGTAACAGTTTATGGCGACGATTACTGGAGATAAGTTTAGTTTGCACACAGCAGTAATACCTTATTTTGTATGAAACGGAGTGCCCAAAGTCTCACTCACATGTGGTGCTAGATTTCTACTTACCAATAGGCCTTAGATGTAGAGAGGTGTAATACAGTCAGGAATTTAAGGGAATGTTATCTGGGGCCATGGTGATCAGTGGAAGGGAAAGGAATTCTCTTGATTACTCTGGGTAGGCTGGTAGGACAGTACTCAGGCCCTCATTCTGACCCTGGCGGTCTTTGACCGCCAGGGCGGAGGACCGCGGGAGCACCGCCGACAAGCCGGCGGTGCTTCAATGGGGATTCCGACCGCGGCGGTAAAGCCGCGGTCGGACCGGCACCACTGGCGGGGTCCCGCCAGTGTACCGCGGCCCCATTGAATCCTCCGCGGCGGCGCAGCTTGCTGCACCGCCGCGGGGATTCTGACCCCCCCTACCGCCATCCAGATCCCGGCGGTCGGACCGCCGAGATCCGGATGGCGGTAGGGGGGGGTCGCGGGGCCCCTGGGGGCCCCTGCAGTGCCCATGCCACTGGCATGGGCATTGCAGGGGCCCCCGTAAGAGGGCCCCTACATGTATTTCACTGTCTGCTGCGCAGACAGTGAAATACGCGACGGGTGCAACTGCACCCGTCGCACAGCTTCCACTCCGCCGGCTCGATTCCGAGCCGGCTTCATCGTGGAGGCCTCTTTCCCGCTGGGCTGGCTGGCGGTCTGAACGAGACCGCCCGCCAGCCCAGCGGGAAAGTCAGAATTACCGCCGCGGTCTTTCGACCGCGGAACGGTAACCTGACGGCGGGACTTTGGCGGGCGGCCTCCGCCGCCCGCCAAGGTCAGAATGAGGGCCTCAGTGTGCTATGTAATCGATGTAGGGTGAATCTATCCATGTGCTTTGCATTCTGTCCCTCTAGTAGCAAGGTGACAGATTTTAAAGAGGCGTCTCTGAAAAGATCACCAACGTTGTATATCTGATGTGCAGTTAATGAACGCTGAGTCAACCTTTCCCGGGTAAGTGGGAGCCATGGGTTCCCTAATAATGGAACGTGAGGACAATACTTGGTATCATGCCCCAAATAGTGAAGTAATTCGGTCCACGCCCAAAATGTAGTGGGGAGTGTTTGTATGACAGCCAAGCTTCTGGGAAGTCCCTGTGGCAGCAAAGTGGAGAGGGAAAAAGCTTGTGTTCAGGTTTAAGATATTGGAGTCTAGCATCAGGGTGGTACTAAAAAAAATGCAAAGTGTGCCTGAGCTACTAGCTGAGTGTAGGTCAGAGACTGCAAACCCACCCCGGTCGTAGGGGATCGCCAATGTGTCCCAGCGTATACGAGGGCGTCATCCAGCCCATATGAGTTTGGTGAGGAGGCTTCGGAGAGTGTCAAAGAAGCCATTGGTCAGGGCAATAGGGATATTGAGGAACAGATATAAAAAGCGTGGGAGAACTATCATTTTAATAATGGCAATCTGCCCGGCCATTTAGAGCGGCAGCTTAACCCAACGCTCTATCGGTGTAGTGAGTTTAATGATCGCTAGGCCATAATTCAGATGAACTACTTACGTGCTCTCTCTGTGGAGATAAATGCAGAGATATTTAGGTGGATCATCGCACCAATGTAGGGGTAGTCAAGAGAGTAAGGGGTCTGTACAACAGTCAAGGGGAAAAGCTCTGATTTACTCCAGTTTATAGACAGTCCAGAGAAGGTGGCAAAGAGTACCCCCTCTCTTATTGGGGGGGGAGGGAGGGAGAGGGGGATGAGAGAGAGGGAGGGGTTTAATGGTGGGATTCTGGACAAAAAAGAGGATATGGTCGGCGTAGAGGGAGGCTAATAATGGCCCGAAGGAATTTTAGACCTCGATCTAAATGACGTTCTTGTAGATAGCGCACAAGAGGATCCATAGACATGATAAAAAGAAGATGAGAAAGCCGGAAACCCTAACAGGTGCCCCCTGTTAGGGGAAAGAACTCTGAAAGTGTGCCATTTATCTGAAGGCATGCAAGTGGAGCTGTATAGAGCAGTATGATCAGGTCCCTGAACGCTCTAGAGTTTCGTTAGGGCAGCATGCAGGAAAGACCATTCAAGAGAGTCAAATGCCTGTTCTGCATCTAAAAGCGCTGCTACTGCAGGAAGATCTGGGGATATTTGATTAATGACTGCAAATACAGTGTGTAGGTTGATTGCTGTGGAGCGATGATGAACAAACCCAGACTGCATAGGGGAAATCATTTTGTTCATTGGGAAAGAAAGAGGTGTAGTGAGAAACTTAGCAAGGTGTTTTGTTATTGTGGTTTAACAGTGACTGTACGACGTGCAAAGATGTGGGGGTTTGCCAGGTTTCAGTAATAAAGTAATAACAACTTTTCTAAGGGTGGGAGGGAGGATACCCAGTTGTAAGGATTCAGCATACACCTCTAGTAGGTGGGGGGGGGGGGCCGAGATGTCTTTGTAAGCCTTATAAAAATCACAGGTGAAGCCGTCCAATCCAGGGGCTTTCTATCCACTTAGGGCGTCAATGGCCTGATAGACATCCTTGCATGTAATAGGGAAAGCCAGAAACTGTTGCTGAACTGTTTATAACCATACCATGATGATTTCAAAGAGATAACCCTCCAGTGCAGCAGCGGGCATTTCGTCGAGGGAAGTATACAGGCAGTGATAATAAGAAGTAAACTCAGACACTAAAGCGGTGTTGTTAGAGCTCATCGTGGCATTTTCCTGGAGTAACCTATTGATATATGAAGGTATAGTGAGTACAAGATACAGGCCAGCGTTCACCCAGGCCTCTCTCCCTCCCCATACTGGTGGGCCCTAGCATATTTACTTAGACAGAGGAGTATCCCACAGGTTGCCAAATCATAAAATTACTGCAGCAGTGCAGAGTGAGCATGTAGGGACATCTGATCTGTGTGGGAGCAGGTCTGACTGTCTAGATCTTTAAGCGGTCACTCGATCTTGGCTAGATCAGTCTTGATGCTACAAAAGACTCCTGCATGTTTGGCTATGCAGACCCCCTGATGTATTCTTTAGATGCTTCCTCTAGTGTTGAACAGAGCTGGTGTTCAACGTAAAAGATTCAACAATGGCATCGTGGATTTCAGTGTTAAATGCTGCGACATGTAAAGCGTTTACTGGAAAACGCCAAGTCTTGGTCCTTGGATAGGAGCAGGGTACACAGAGTTTAGCTGTCACAGGAAAATGGTCGGATTAAGTTTGTGGGTGGTAAGTAATGTCAGTGAGCCACAGAAGCAATGATGTAGAGGGGTCCCAGTGGTTTATACGGGTCCAGATATTGTGTGGGGCTGAATGGAAGGTATATTCTGACATGTGTGAGTGGTGGGTATGCCACGCATCCGAAAGATGAAGGGTATCTAGAAGATCTAAGAAGATATACAAAGAGCGAGGCTTGGTGACTCCTCCGGAGCCAGTGGAGTCCAGAGTGGGATCTCAAGTGATATTAAAATCTCCGCCAAGGAGAATATGATCTGCGCAAAAGCGGCCTAAACGAGTCTGGAGATTGGAAAAAAATTCAGGGAAGTTGACATTAGGAGCATATACAGGGAGTGCAGAATTATTAGGCAAGTTGTATTTTTGAGGATTAATTTTATTATTGAACAACAACCATGTTCTCAATGAACCCCAAAAACTCATTAATATCAAAGCTGAATATTTTTGGAAGTAGTTTTTAGTTTGTTTTTAGTTTTAGCTATGTTAGGGGGATATCTGTGTGTGCAGGTGACTATTACTGTGCATAATTATTAGGCAACTTAACAAAAAACAAATATATACCTATTTCAATTATTAATTATTACCAGTGAAACCAATATAACATCTCAACATTCACAAATATACATTTCTGACATTCAAAAACAAATCAAAAACAAATCAGTGACCAATATAGCCACCTTTCTTTGCAAGGACACTCAAAAGCCTGCCATCCATGGATTCTGTCAGTGTTTTGATCTGTTCACCATCAACATTGCGTGCAGCAGCAACCACAGCCTCCCAGACACTGTTCAGAGAGGTGTACTGTTTTCCCTCCTTGTAAATCTCCAATTTGATGATGGACCACAGGTTCTCAATGGGGTTCAGATCAGGTGAACAAGGAGGCCATGTCATTAGATTTCCTTCTTTTATACCCTTTCTTGCCAGCCACGCTGTGGAGTACTTGGACGCGTGTGATGGAGCATTGTCCTGCATGAAAATCATGTTTTTCTTGAAGGATGCAGACTTCTTCCTGTACCACTGCTTGAAGAAGGTGTCTTCCAGGAACTGGCAGTAGGACTGGGAGTTGAGCTTGACTCCATCCTCAACCCGAAAAGGCCCCACAAGCTCATCTTTGATGATACCAGCCCAAACCAGTACTCCACCTCCACCTTGCTGGCGTCTGAGTCGGACTGGAGCTCTCTGCCCTTTACCATTCCAGCCACGGGCCCATCCATCTGGCCCATCAAGACTCACTCTCATTTCATCAGTCCATAAAACCTTAGAAAAATCAGTCTTGAGATATTTCTTGGCCCAGTCTTGACGTTTCAGCTTGTGTGTCTTGTTCAGTGGTGGTCGTCTTTCAGCCTTTCTTACCTTGGCCATGTCTCTGAGTATTGCACACCTTGTGCTTTTGGGCACTCCAGTGATGTTGCAGCTCTGAAATATGGCCAAACTGGTGGCAAGTGGCATCGTGGCAGCTGCACGCTTGACTTTTCTCAGTTTATGGGCAGTTATTTTGCGCCTTGGTTTTTCCACACGCTTCTTGCGACCCTGTTGACTATTTTGAATGAAACGCTTGATTGTTCGATGATCACGCTTCAGAAGCTTTGCAATTTTAAGAGTGCTGCATCCCTCTGCATGATATCTCACTATTTTTTACTTTTCTGAGCCTGTCAAGTCCTTCTTTTGACCCATTTTGCCAAAGGAAAGGAAGTTGCCTAATAATTATGCACACCTGATATAGGGTGTTGATGTCATTAGACCACACCCCTTCTCATTACAGAGATGCACATCACCTAATATGCTTAATTGGTAGTAGGCTTTCGAGCCTATACAGCTTGGAGTAAGACAACATGCATAAAGAGGATGATGTGGTCAAAATACTCATTTGCCTAATAATTCTGCACTCCCTGTACATTGGTGAGCAGGATAGGTACACCAGCCAGGTCCCCCGTATACCAACAAATATTTTTCCTTGGGGGCAGAGTCAACGGCGCGGCATACAAATGGGATGCTTTTGTAAATTAGTATGCATACCCCATGGGAATATGAGCTGTAACATGCAAAGTAGCAGTTGACGCCCCACTGTAAGAGCAGTCAGTACAGGGTGATAAGTGAGTCTCTTGGAGGAACGCCAGCTTTATGCCATGCCTGTTTAGATAGGATAGAACCTGCTTTCCTTTCCTAGGGTTGTTGAGGCCTCTAATGTTCCAGGTCACGCGTGTTACAGGAAAGGAGTGGGCACTATTTCCTCGCAACATCATAGTGGTGGTAATGAGTGTATTTGAGATAGTTAAGGTGAAGTGCCTAAAATTTCATTTAGTAAAGTAAATGACAGCTTCCTGCATCATATATAACACAAACAACCCATCCCAACCCCCCACCCACACCAGTAAATGTGATATCCAGTTGATCCCAAAAAAGAAGTGAAAAACCAAACAAGTAAACATGATGGTGTACACCTCGAGAGTGCAACAACGCTCCATGAGGAGGGGAAAATGCTCAACTGTAAAGTGGTTCTGTAACAACGTAAATACAGCAGATAAATATAGGTAGTATATTCACAGTATTTGCATAGTTCCAGCGTGCACCGAAGTTCCAGGATAGGACGAGTACCGCCACCAGCGCCTCTGGGAGCCTGAGCACAAATCAGTCAGTTAAGGTGAATGGGTATCCTGGGAGCCCGGTGGCGAAAAGGGGGAGGAACCGGCACACGGCCGCACGACCCACAAAGACGAACCCAGTCTGTGTTGTTTGTAAAAGAGAGCAACATCGGCAGAAGTGGTAAAGATATGGTGTTTGCCCTCCATCTGAATGCGCAGTCATGCCGGAAAAAGCATAGCATAGCAAAGGCCGCACCTTTGGAGGGTCATTTTGACTTTGGCGTATTTGCGATGCACCTCCTGAACCATTTGCGTGAAGTCTGGAAAAATAGAGATGGCCATGCTTTGATATTGTAACGATCCCTTCTCATGGGCCAGTTACAGAATGGTGTCTTGATCGTGGAAATTAATCAGTCTGGCGATTATGGGTCGCGGGTGTGCTCCCGGAACTGAGCGATGACTCGTCGTTCTGTGCACTATCTCAATGACAAAAGTGCTACTGAAAGAAAGGCTCTCTGCTAAACAGGTATACCAGCAGCTGTTCCACAAAACTATGAATTCGACTGGTGTTAGTGATCTCTGCCACTCCTGTGATGTAGATATTACGGTGCGAACGTGCATCCAGGTCTTCATTTTTGGTGGCTACCGCTTTCAGGATAGGCTCTACTCTCTCTAGGTGCTTTTGAATGTCAGTGTGGCTATCCTCTATATCTGATATTCAGCGTCTGCGCCATCCAGTCTAATAGTGTGTCGACCCATACGTTCATTCATGCGATCAAGCCTCGTAGTCAAGGAATCGAGTTGAGAGTCAACGGCTTGAGAGTCAACGGCTTGAGAGTCAACGGCTTGAGAGTCAACGGCTTGAGAGTCTAGGGCTTGTGAGTCTAGGGCTTGTGAGTCTAGGGCTTGAGAGTCTAGGGCTTGAGAGTCTAGGGCTTGAGAGTCTAGGGCTTGTGAGTCTGCGGCTTGTGAGTCTGCGGCTTGTGAGTCTGCGGCTTGTGAGTCTGCGGCTTGTGAGTCTGCGGCTTGTGAGTCTGCGGCTTGTGAGTCTGCGGCTTGTGAGTCTGCGGCTTGTGAGTCTGCGGCTTGAGAGTCTGCGGCTTGAGAGTCTACGGCTTGTGAGTCTACGGCTTGTGAGTCTACGGCTTGTGAGTCTACGGCTTGAAAGCCTGCTTGGAGCTCAGCCATGATTGCAGCAGTGCCATCAGGTGGAGGAATTGAAGTAGTGCAGGACCCGGGGTCCCAATCTGCAGGACCTTCCATGTTGTGTCATCTGTGGGTTTCGCTAGTTCCAAATGACAGTTGCCTCTGTTAGGATCACTGAGTCCCATGATAATGTCTCTGAGGTAGAGCAGTGGAGCGTGACAAAAGGAGCGTTCAAGTAAGTGAAGCAGCAGGTGGCACCGGAGTATTTATGGTAGGGGCATCGAGGTAGAGAAGCCTGTAGTTGATATGTGTTATCAGTCCTGTGGAAGCAAACCTCACCAGAGTGGTATGTAATGCATCTGAGAATGCAGCAAGTACTGCAGAACAAGCCACAGTCAGGCCTGACAGTTATACCGGGTAGATATGCAATGCTGTAGTGAGCAAGTAGCATGTGGAAACAAGTCGCACAGCCAAGTGTCAAAGGGTAGGTGGCTCGAGGGTGCAGCAGTCTGGCCACGCAACCAGGTCTAGAGAGGGGCTCCTTTGAGTGTAATAGTTGAAAGGAAAGACTGGGGCCCTTGAGGACGTTAGTCTCATGACTCACTGCGGTGTCCCACAATGTCTGACTGCACAAGGTCTGGCCGCGGTAAGTCAAAGCGAGGCAGAGGAAGCGTCAGGAGGAAGTCGTGCATGTTGACAGGAATGCACCTCAAGTCAGGAGCAACCCCGCTCTGGATGGCCTCCGCAGCAGCAAGCAGGAGGCGGAGGAGTCAGATGTCTGCAGGCTGCCCCGTCTCAGAGCCAGCATGCAAGGCCCAAAGTGCAGCTCAGGGCCGCCCACGGAACAGAGCAGCATGCCCACCAGATCCCAACTGCGGGAGGAGGGTGGAGATGTTGGCTGGTCGCCCCGCACGCAGGCCCAAGTGCAACTCAGGACTGCACACAAAGCAGAGTGGTCCACCTACCAGGCCTCTCCTTAATCTGAGCACGCCACAGCCCTGCCCTCAGGCTCACCCGCGGCCCCTGTCACTGTGGGGCCTCCGAAGGTTGTGTCAGTCCACAGCAGCCGGCACTGTGTGTAGCAGTGGGCTCGGACCAAATACTGCAGCCCGACTAAGCATATATGACCCCAGGCACTCCCGGAAGCCAGGTCAGGGCAATTGAGGGCATTTGGGGTCCGGATGCAGCCTGCATACGGCGAAGTTGGGCAGAATTCCCCTGAGCTTTGTGACTGAGCAGCCATCTTGGTCGCCGGTCAGGCCAAGCCCCCCATTAAGGGATCCTTGAACACCAGAATTTTGCATAAAGATACTTGGCAAGAACATTTTATAAGGGTAGCAGAATCAGACCTGCCAACTCACACAGTGCCATACAATTTTGGCTCCCTTCACACAGTCACCCGGTGGGAGCCAAAATCACACTGTGGCAGGCAAGGCAAGCTGGAACCCACTGCAGTGTGAGTGTATTTCCTGAGTGACTTTTGAGACTGCAATCAGGCAATGTCCATTAACAGGTGTACAAAAATCACCGGAGATCTCCAGCAGCCTCAAGCACGTTTTGCTCTTGCTTTTTTGGTGGAAGGAAGAGGTCGTTGCGGGTAGGGGACAGGGGCAGAAGGCACTCGAGGGACATTCTCAGCAAAGACCTGCCCCCTCCAAGGTCACACCTCCTCTTCACATGGCCCATTTTGTGTGCAAGTTGGCAGTTCTGCAGAATGTATTATAGTAGAGGCCAGCTTTTGCCTTTTAAAGAAGACAAGTCAGTGTTGTTCAATTTTTGAAAATTCTCATATTCACCTGTTCTCAACTGCTAGGAGAATATCTCACAACTGAAAGCACAGAATAATCTTGTCCACGGTCAATTTGTTTTAAGTATGACCATGTGGTGAACTGCCCATACTTTAAGTACATAGGAGCCAAGTGGTCAAGGTTAATAGGCTTGGATTTATCATCTTTTCTAACATCCTGGAAAGAAAATTTGGCCTGGATGGAAACCTTTTTTTTTAGCTAGATGGATATGTGAAGCAGATCTGGATACTACTACTGACAAGGCCAGTCTACAATAATAAGGGTCCTCGGTGTCATGCAATGCAAGCATGGAAATTACTTTCAGATTTAAGGAAATTGAAAATATAAACAAATATCCTTGACCAGTCACAGGTTGTTTTCTCTGAAACAGCTGAACCTGGATGAGTAACCTTGGCATTTTACATTTTTTTGGTGGTAAATAGGCCAATAACTGGTTACCACAGGCGGTGAAAATGACTAAGAGCAATGTGTTGTTTAGTACCTACTCACAATCTTGCCACAGATGACTGTTGTGTTCTTGTATTTTCCAGTTTTGAAGCTGGTAGGTGGACTGCAGAGATATTGCTACTGACATTTCTCAATATTGTCCAATGCAAAAATGTTTGTATTTTCCTAGCAAGAACTCTATATCCATTATACTCAGCTCCTCCTGCTCTTTGTATAAAATGTCATGGCGATTTTGCGTGACAGAAAATCAGCTAATCACTGGGAGAAACTATTTGAAAGTCAGATGCACTAACAAACTTCACCAGATTGATGCAGTGTTAATGCCTAATCCATGTGCATTTCCCTGGGAATAATAACTTCTGGCCTTCCTAACCCTCTAGCCTCTCCCTAGCCCTCTCTGTCGTGTTTAACTTGCGTAAAGTGACACATTCAAACATGTTCCTCTTCTCACCACATCACAACAGGGATTTGAGTGATGCATCAGCCATTGGGATCTATTCTCTCCAGTTTTCCTGTGTTTGAGACCAAAGCAGTTCTTATGGTGGCCAGCTGTGTAGTCTGGTTGTCAAGACAGTGAATACACATGAGACCATGGAACCCAGAAGAGAGTAGACTTCTCTAACCATTGGCCACGTCTTCAGATGATTACAGTGATTTGAACAGAAGGCAGTCTGCCTTCAGAAGGTAACACTCATACACACTGTATGTTTATACTGGCTCCAAGGTATTGGCTGCAGGGTTGACTTAGCAGTACTGATCTGAACACTACCTCATGAAGAAGATTCAAGATTCTCTGCATGTCCTGCACCATTTTTAGTTTGGATGATGCCTTGTTAGAGACAACTTAAGATACCTCTGCAATGGAGAACTGCTTTTTAAAAATACCCGATGGCTGATGCGAGGCCACAAGTGAAGGCTCTGTCATACAAAAAAGCTTTGAATCGCAGAAACTGTCTGCCCTACTCCAGTTGGGAAGCGAAAGTAGGCATGGGTTATGTCAATGGCACACATCCAGTCCCCTTTGCATAGATAAGGCAAGATCTGATGAAGAGTCAAATATTTGGTTGCCTTCTTGATATCCAGAGTTGGGTGAAACTGTTGTTTATGGATTTTGATTTGGATTAAGATATAGTCGGTAGATGTTTTTGTTCCAATTGTACTGAGGAACTTTCTTGAAATGCTTTTTGCAATCTTTAAATTATTTTTTTTACGTGTGAGTCTTAGACTTTTCGCAAGGGGACACTCTGCACTTTACAAGAAGTGAAATTTAGCTGTAGATTTGTTTTATTCTACTTCCAACTGAGAGTGTGAGCCTTAGACCATTCTTTTCCAGACTTCCTTTCTTGCCCACTGCTCGGCATTAGGAAGGTTGTTTCGTAGTAGGGCGTTGATCTACATATATTCCCACAGGCCATCTTGAGGACTATTGGGGTTTCAATAAGGTGTGCTCTCATGTTTTCAGAGTAAATGTTGGAAGACAACCCTTTATATAAGAGAGCAGGATGCGGGCCCACATATCAGGTACACCTGCAGTGCACAGAAAACATGCCAAAGGCAAACCCCTCTGTGGACTCCCACACGCAAACTCAGGTTACAGTCGTGGGTCATCTGTGTAGATCCTGCACAGTTTTCCCATAGAATGTAACTTGAAATAAAAAAATAGGAAAAACTGGGTAGCAATAAACAGCCATT
The DNA here is from genome assembly GCF_031143425.1 of Pleurodeles waltl. NCBI lineage: Eukaryota > Metazoa > Chordata > Amphibia > Caudata > Salamandridae > Pleurodeles > Pleurodeles waltl. The sequence continues at coordinate 1,195,245,762 of NC_090446.1, forward strand.
TATGACAATGTTTTGATCTGTAACTTCTAACAAAAGCAATACACCGGTTTGTTAGTTGGAGTCTTTTGGTTGTGGAGATATATAGGCTCTCCAAATACACTTGGTACCAAGAGCCAAAAACTGAGCTGCACCTTACAATGGTCTTTCATTTTATACAGAGTATGCAGCAATTCATATGGTAAAATATACAATGAAAAATGTGTATGAAGGAAACCTATGTATTTCTGAAATGAACATGTGAAGCCGAGTTGTGGAGCTTTGGTTATTTATCCATCTATGAAAGTGTGTGTGCCCATACTAGCATGTGATTCAGAGGGAATTTTGCAAAATGCCTTCTAACTTACACACTGGCTTTTATTCGGAAGGCATAAATGCACAGAAATCCTATTGGTAATAACAATTGTTCCACTATTCTATAGTGCCACACGTCTCCCCAATAAAGAAGATGTCTCACTTTTGTGGGTGGGCCTAGAGCCCGAGCCAGCAGAGGGTTCATCACACAATATGGAGACATCAACATTTTCAAAAAAATTACCTAATTTGACAATGGGGGTAGCTGCGGTATTTGGGCCAGGGATTGGGTCCACCTAGAGAAACCTACTAATCTCACACATTTCTAAATAAGGAACCAAGAGATCAGGGAGTACAGGGTTGTACGCCTTGCATGGATCCCATGACGTTTTCTTGCTGCAATGCTTTGTAAATCTCAAACTTGCCTAAAATCACACATTTACTTGCATTTTTATAGCGTCATCTTCCAGAAACAGCAAGAATCCACAAAATGTTTATCACTCAGCCTTCCCACACTTTTCCCAACAACAATCCTACCTCACTTGTGTGGCTGGATCTAGTGCCCCGCAAACAGAATGGATCAAACCAGATTAAAGGGAGACCTCAAAGAGGACTTCCATTGACCTTGGTTTGATGCATTTGTGTTGTGGGGTGATTGGGTTCAAAGACATTGTGGGATCCATGCAAGGTAAACACCCTGGAGACCCCTGGATGCTTAGTTTTCAAAATGACTGATTTTAGTTGGTTTCCATGAGTGGCAGAATACAGGCCCGAATAGTGCAATCATTCATCATGTCAAGTAGGAGGAGATTTGGTTTTACTCCTGCTCTGCTGGTCCGCTTGTCAAAACTACTCAGAATCATAATTTCCTCTTGCTTGTCACAGGAATGGGGCTCTGCTCCCCAGGTGGGCAGAAAGACTGCTGGGGTTTTAGGGCTAGAGGACAGGCCCAACACCAGGGTGATCCACCCACAAACCATATTTTTTTCTACCATAAAACATATCACTGGTGTCTAGTGTGCTTTCTACACCGCCAAGCCCAGATTAGGGAAAGAAGGGTTTTACACCTATCCAACCCCACAGAAGACAGTACTAGTATCTGAGCCCATAGCGGGGGGAAGCAAAGGGCCCATGCCCAGTGGGACTGCCATCCCCACTTCAACAAATAGTCTTCTTTTTTAAGTTAAAAAAAAAATGGTGTCTATTGTACCTTCTTTCACCCCTAGGGGCAGACTGGGGGCGAACACATGAATCTACCCCCGGGAGGATAGAAATACTACTGGGGCATACAAACAGGGGGTTACCACCCCCCCCCCCCCCAAAAAAAACAGGAACCCAACAAGCCTGTTGTCTAGTGGGCTTTCTGCCCCTCCCCGGGGTGGGGGGGGGGAGATTTTGGCAAGGGACAGCACCTGCCCTGGTTGAGGGAGGGCTGGCTCCCCCCTCACAAAAATTGTTGACTCTATGAAAAACCCTGGTGTTTAGTGGGCAGATAAGAGGTGAAAACTTAATTCACCCCCTGAGGGGGGAAACAGAAAGACTGATGGGAACCCTGGTGTGGGGGGAGCACAGGCACATGCCCAGGGAGGCGCTCCACCCAAGAGCAAATAAATAAATAAACCGTAATGAGAACCCTAGTGTGTAGGGGGCTTTTTGTCCTCCAGTGGCGGGAGATTCTGAATGAATAACCACATCTGCTCCCCAGCAAGGCAGAAGGCTTATGGTCCCCCATCGGTTCATTTCACTTTCACTTTGTGTGGGCATGATGTCAGTGTGCAATGCGTGCCGACTGTCATTTCCTTCTTTTAAAAAAAAACAAAAAAACATCCCAACTCAAAAGCTCAAAAAACCCAAACTTCTCTTGCAAGGATACTTAAAGCCCTCTGCAGCATCAGTCAATAATGGACAGATGAACTGGTGAGGGAGTGCTGGTATCAGCCCACTCAAAAGGTTAAACAACATTTGTAAGTTTTCAGTCGTAGGGAAATTCTGCCCTCCTGTTGACAAGGTCCAGATTACTCTATGTTCAGCAACAGAGAACTTTACCATTTATTTCAAGTATTTGGAGAAGTTAACATTATTAGTAGGCCATCAGTGGCCGTATTACAGAATACAACACATTCTTCTTATTTGTGCCATGCGCACCTTTCAGAAGGTGTGCCCAGGGCTACAAGGAGAGTGTGATGTATTATAGTGAAATCGCTGCCACCTAGTGCAGCTATGAACTCTTGCTGCCCTCGGGTAGCGCATTTAAGAGAAATACAGAGTAGCTGCTTAAGCTGCTCTATTTTTCTCTGTGCAGGTGGCACCCCACCTGCACATTTAAGGGGGATTAGAGATCTCCTTACAGGTGGGTGCAGTAAGTGACTGCACCCACCTGCAAAGAAATGTCTGAAGCGTTCATGGGACCCCTTTTCTCCTCCCCACAGAGGGCTGCCTTTAGAAGGCGCACTGTAAGTATGCCAACTTTTTATGGTGCACTTTCAGTACGCCTTCTAAAGGCATGTTTGCCTTTGCGCCCATATCAATAATATGGCACGGGTGCAGTCAAAGGTATTCCCTCATTTGCATGGGGCCACGTCTCCATGCAAATGAGGATACGCCCTCTGATGATAGTACTGCCGCTATATGTGGGCCTGCGCTATCAGTATTACAGAATGAGCACCACAAGCATCTGTGGCCCCTTCTGTAATACAAAAGTACCCGGGGCATGCAAAGCAGGCGCCAAGTGCCCAGACACATGCAAAGCCATGCAAACACCTGTTACACTCCTGGGGCACTTTATATAATACGGCCTTTGGTTGTGAAGGGAGACAAAGTAGTAGTTTTAGGTGACTTTAATATACATCAGATTACAGTTAGACCTGACATCCTTGGCGTGGTTTCCCCTGACTTTCTGCCTTCAGATCTCCTGTTTTGCTGACCTCGTTTTTGCTGGCTTTAGGACTCTGGGCACCTTAGCACTGTTAATCGGTACTAAAGTGCATGTGCTCTATGCTTAAAACATGGTAACATTGGCTTATTCAGAATTGGCATATTTAATTTACTTATAAGTCCCTAGAAAGTGTACAAACTGTGCCCAGGGCCTGTAAATGAAATGCTGCTACTGGGCCTGCAGCACTGATTGTGCTACCCACTTAAGTAGCAGTTCAAACATGTCTCTGGCCTGACACTGCAGAGGCTGCGTGAGTAGTTTTAAACTGCCATGTCGACCTGGCAGGTTAACCCTCCTGCCAGGCCCAAGCCTTCCTTTTTAATATAAATGTCACACCCCTCAGGTAGAGCCTGGAAAGCCCGAGGGCCAGGTGCAGTTTATTAAAAAAGTAGGGCATGTACTTTTAAGTTTTACATGCCTTAGTAGTGAAAAACCCCTAAGTTTGGTTATAACATTGGGATGACCTTATTACATTTTGTAAGTGTAATTTCCGATTGGGAAGAGATGGAGCTCAACGTTTGCTGTCTCTGGAATCACGAGTTAAAATCACAACTCATGGTGAAGTCTGATTTTATATTGTAATTCTGAAAATGCCACTTTTAGAAAGTTGGCATTTTCTAACTTTAGCCATTTGGTGCCTTCTGCCCGTCTCTAAATACATGTCTGCAGTGAGTGACAGCTGGGTTTATGCATTCTCTCTAGACAGCCAGGAGCTTAGATGTGACTGATGGATCATACACATCCTGATTGGTAATCCTGGGCAGGATGGGAGGGAGGAGCTGATATTAACACTTGAATAGGCTGTGTCCTGTCCCCACACAAAGGGCTGCATTCCCCCCACATCCACTGTAATGAGTCTGTAGCCAGGGCGGGAAGGGCAAGGACCCTGTGCACTTACTTCAAAGGTATCTCTTTGAAGTCTCCCCCATTTCTAAGGAACAACTGCGTTTAAGTACTGGACCTCAGACACCACCAACTCAGTGCACTTTTGGACTTGTGGATACTCTATCAGGAAAAAGGGCTGCTGTGCTGAGAGGACTGCATCTCTGCTGGATTGTTACTCTTCTGGACTCCTGCTCTGTTGTGCTGACCTGCTGCCCTCCTTGTCTGGGGGTGGGAAGGACTGGACCTGCATCCCTCCAACCCAGAACCAGAGTGACTCTAAGGGCCTGCAGGCTTGTCTCCTGTTTTCTGAAGTCTTGTGGACACAAAATACTGCCAACTCACCTGCTACAACACCTGGACTTTGCCAACTTGCTGCAGATATGCAGATTGCAACCAGCGTATTTCCCTGGTTGTGTTGATCGGTACCGGCACATCGGCCCTCATTGTGTGGATCAGAATTGACAAATCGAGTCTCCAGTACAGAACGACCTTGGCGCATCGCCTTCGGAACCGCAACATCTCGGAACAGACACATCACTGTTGTTGCGTGGAGAAAGTCGACACATCTTCACTACTGCATGGAAAGGATTGATGCATCACGTCCACTGCGGGTATGACATTGATGCATCGATTCAGTCTGCTCACGCATCTTCAACATTGACGGTACTTTTGTTCAACAGGCCTCATGGGGTCCCTGCAGCCGGCCCACGCTCCATTATGATTGGCCTGAACCCTTGATTTTGTCCTGTATGGCGCAACCAGATATGTCCAGTCGGCGCTTTTTGCTTCAAAGAGCTATTCTGCAGTTTAATCTTTAAAAATTCATAACTCAAGTTCTACTTACTGGATTTTAGTTGTTTTGGTCAGAAGTTATTAGATTAAGTTCTGTTTTTCTAACCAGCTGTGGTATTGTTTTGTATGGCGCTTTCACTGTTTTGCTGTTTGAAGTTTTGCACAAATACTTAACACACTGCCTCTTAAGTTAAGCCTGACTGCTCTGTGCCACGCTACCAGAGGGTGAGCACAGGTTAATTTAAGGTGTGTTTGTGACTTACCCTGACTAGATTTGTGGTTCCTGCTTGCTCATGGTGCATACCTCTGTCAACCAGAAACCCAATTTCTAACAGTAATCATGAAAAATGAACCAAAAACCGATGGATGAAGAGGGCAATTTAGAGATTTTACAGGAAGTACTGCACCCACATATACAGAGTGGCACACTGTTGATTAGATTTTAGGTACAGTTAAAGAAATGTCAACCAAAGATATGGACTGATCACTAGCTTATCTTTTTAGTGAGGGTGGAACAGCCATTAATGAAGCATAGTACAGATAGTAGAGAAATATATATGGGAGTAATAAACAAGATGGATACTACTAAGGTGTGTGAGCTGTTTAATAATCTGTGGGCACCAGGTGTCTTCATTAAGTATGGGTTAGGTATATGGATCTTTTTGAAGCTATGTGTCCGATACTTTTGATAAAATTGACTCGTAGCCATCCAAAAATAAGTAATTTAAGATTCACTAAAGTGAGGAAATGTGTGCTTTCGGCTAGAGCTGTTAACTTTGGGATTGTGCGACCAGGTTTTAATCTCAGCCTCAACTCAAACTCCATTCACTCTGGGCAAATCAATTAATCTCCCCATGCTGAAGAAAAAACGCATACATATTAGATTGATTACAGTCACCTAAACTATTGTTTTGGAAATTGAAACAGTAATTTATTATTCATGAATGATATTAGACAACAAAGTATTATTTTGTTAACTTTTTGTTGATCAATAGTTTTAAAAAGAAACCATTTCTAAATGTTCTTACCAAAAACATTTTGAAAACTCAGGGCAAAGGAATTTTGAAAAGCCAGTTAACCTGCCTTAAAACTGACTAATGGTATTAACTGCATAATTATTTTGTTGCAATCCTAAACACAACACTGTGCAAATTGGTGAGTAGTCTTTTTATTGGCAGTAGCCGATAGTCATTGGTACTAAAGGATACAACAAGTCTTTTAGTGTTTTTTTAGGTAAAAATAGTAGAATGAATATAGCTGTTTTACACTAATGAATTTCAACTTGATAAACAATTATTGCTCTATTCTGATTAGTGAATCTTTACTGAATTAATTGCAAATATATTTTAAATTGCTGTTGTAAAATCAGATGATCTTTCAGTTTCTAATTTAAAATAAAGTTTGTTGGGACGGAAACATCCTCTGCATAGAAATGGACGTGCACCCCTGCTCTGAGTGCCCTACTGTATTGCTGTCTTCATCCCGCATGCTGAATTTTATTGCTCCTGGCAGAAACGGATCATGAGTGTGCGCCATGACATTGGCCTGCCTTGCGGATTCTGGTCTTGTTAGACCAGGAGGGGTGACCCAAGCACTAGCCTCATACTGGTGGAAGGCTACTGCCTTCAGGAAGGGTTAACCAGGACAAGTGTGCTGGAGGCAGCATATCATGCAGTGAAATCAGTAGGAGTGAACAGGTCCTTTTTAACCTTTGTCACTGGAGTGAGGCCTACAGCTAAATCATTTTTAGGTTGAGCGTGCCAGTGCTTTGACCTGTTGTAATTATTGTGGGCCTTTTAACTACACCCATCTCACGCCCAATGCTTTCATTCATTCCTGGGCTTGCCTTTAAAAAAAATCACTTGATGTAATTGGTAAATGCTTTACGTTTGCCACGCCTTGCAGACTGCCCCTGTTATATGGATTATTGTATGATTGACAATATACTTCAGCGTGGGTGAACTATTTTTTCTTTTGTATCTCCCTTTCGTGATGCATGGCAGCCATGGTGCTCACAGCGTGAACAGGCACAACAGTGTGAACTCAATCGGTCATATCGGAGCGCTGGTCACATTGTTCACAGTTACCTAATCAAATAATTTCTTGTGGCTCTCCACTCAAAATACTTGAAATTGGTAAATGCTTCACGTAAAACAGGAATCCTCAAAGGGAAAGGGGCTCTCCCGGCACAGCGGGTGAGCCGATACTACAATATTCACTGCACTGGGAAACTCGCCCCATAATGCTTTGCTGGGCATTACTTTTACAAAATATTTTTGCTCATAACTCAGCCTCTGGTGGTCCTAGGGCAATGGGACTGCCTACAAAATGTTCAGCACAACATACTCTTTCTGTCTACATAATTTCTGGGTCCCCGCGCTAGGTTAGTGGGGAGCTCAAAATAATAACCCCTCCCACCATTCAGTATCTTTCTTTTTCTTTTTAGGCACTCTCAAGGCTTTGTTTTACAGCTGGGAATAGCTTGTGTTTTATGGGCATTGTTTAGAATATAATTACTATATGTCTGCTATCCCTGAAAATGTGTTATGCACTATGGCCTCTAGGGGCTAAGTATATGATTAGACTGCATTATTTAATGCCATTTTCTTTTTGTGTGGTTAAGCCCTCTAGGGGCTAACTATATAGTCACATTACCATATTTCTTACAAATGCTGTTTTCATTGTGGTATCCTCTAGGGGCTTTTCTAAGCATTACAGTCATATCAACATACTAAAATATAAACCACTATATCATCATGATATGCTGAAGCATACTGTTTATGTGGTCATAAAACCCTGTCCAAAAGGTGCTGGAAGGTTACTGGGGCACCATGTAGCCCAAGGGGTAGGACTTTGAAATGATAAAGACCTGAAGCGGTTGAGAATGGGGTATTCTCTTTTGCATTTCCAGACAAGGGTTTATGCCAATAGCTCCTTGTGAGGTCCAAAATGGCAATGAAGGCTGCTTTCTCATATCGTTCTATTTGTGGCATTACTTTTACAAAACATTTTACCTGTGGTGGACCTGGGACAATGGGACTCCCTTCCAAACATTGACCACAATGAGCTCTTTCTGGCTACATCAACTCTGGGTCCCACACTATGTTAGTGAAGACTTCAAAATTATAACCCTACCACCCAGTCATTACCTTTTTAAGATCTCTCATGGCTGGAAATGTTGTTTTACAGCTGGGAGAAGTTATGGTTTGTGGGTCTTGTTTGTAATATCACTGCAATACCCTGCTATCCTTGAAAATGGTCAATGCACTATGCCTTTTAAGGGCTAAATATATGGTCTCACTGCAATACTTTCTCCCATTCTTTTTTCATGTGGTTATGCTCTCCAAGGGCTGACTGTATGGTTACGTGACCATGTTTCTTCCAAATGCAATTTATATTGTGGTGTCCTCTCAGGGTTGTACTGAGCATTGCACTCAACCAACTATAATATCCACGCTACCTAATGGTTTGCAGGGCATTACTTTACAAAACATTTGTGCTCGTAACTCAGCTTGTTGTGGTCCTGGACAATGGGACCACCTTCAAAATGTTTTTTCTGTCTACATCATCTCTAGGTCCCCACACTAGGTCAGTAGGGACCCCAAAATAATAACCCCTCCCACCATTCAGTGTCTTTTAGACTTTTTCATGGGTACAACTTTTGTTTTATAGCTGGGCGAATTTTTGTTTTAAAGGCCTAGTTTTAATATCATTGCAGACGGCCTGGAAACCCTAAAAATGCCCTCTAGGGGCTAAGTATATGGTTACACTACATTATTTTCTCCTGTCTTTTTCATGGGGTTATGTCCTCTAGGGGCTAACAATATGGTTACATGAGCATGTTGCTTACAAATTACATTTCTGTTATGGTGTCCCCTAGGGGCTGTTTTGAGCATTACAGTAAAATGCCAAAAGTGTATTTCAGATAAAGGTTTATATGATAATTGTGTATGTTTAATAATCTCTCCTTATTACAATTATGACCATGATTCAGGCAACTTAACATCTTTATTACACCACACTGTTAGAACGCTCTTGATATGTTTGTGTGATCCTTCTAGTTTATTTCTACTCTGTGGCCCTCTTATGTCTTTTTGGGGGAATTGAGTTAGCCTGCCAGCAACTCTGATGGTAGGGTGTGAAAGTGGTATTCTATTGGAATTAGCATGGCAGGTTTAAATTAGGATGCAAAATGGCAACATTTTCATTGTTTTGCTACAGACAGAGGAAGATAAATGGAAGTGTTTTAGTTATATGCATGGCCACTTAAATTATATGGCAGAAAAATACTTAATTATGAGGCAGGGTTGACTAATTTATGTGGCAAGAAAAATCCAGTTATTAATTTACAATGCCAAAACTCTAACTCAAGCAAATGCAAGAACTATTGCATTGCAAATGTGTGTTAAAGTTCAGCTGCTGTGTGCTGAACTCACCCCTTGGCCTACATCGGTTTGGTATGTAGTGGTATGCAGCGAATGAGTGTTGTATCTGCACTGTGTGTGTGTGCATCGGAAGGGTGCAGTACAAGGACCATACATATGCTGGGTGTATGTGTGCGCCTGTGAATGGTACAATACACAAAGGATGTAGTGTTGTACAGTGTGTGCATGGTGGATGACTATGCTGGTGCATGTGTACCAAGGTGGGGTACAAGACACAAGGGACACAGTGGCAGGCAGTGCACACAGCTAAATATATGTGCTGGATGTATGTGTGCATACGAGTGTCAAAATAAACGAATGATCCAGTGCTACACAGTACTTACATGGTAAATGTATGTGCTAGGTATAGGTGTGCCTATGAGTGGTACAGTACATGGAGGATACAGTGTTATGCAGTGAGTGTATGGTGTATACATACACTGTGTGTAAGAGTGCCTGCAAATGGTACACTGCATGGAGGACCCTGGGTTCCATTTTGGGAGACCCAGGCCAGAATGGTGAAAGCACGAACAAGTAGAATAATCCACTCAGACAGATTTGTGTATTATTGCATTCCTGTAAGCTGGGTGGGACATACACTGGGGAGAGTCAGGCTTTAAAGGATGCTTCTTGATTCAGTGAGAGGTCACAAGGAAGGGGCCTGGGCATATCCCAGGGAGGAGATGGGGCTGATAAGAGAGTTATAAAGGTTAGGGCTGGGGGCCCTAGGCTAACCTTTTTATGCACATATCACTGTTGCTGACATCCAGGGGTGAAATCTAGTCATTCACATGGCCCGTGTTTCTACCAGCTTTGGAGATATTTTTGCTGTAACAGACTGCAGTTTAAGAGGAAGAGACAGTAGAGGAGTAGACACTTCAAAAGAAGCAGAACCCCCAACATAAAACCTCAAAGACTTAAAAAAATAAAACTACATGACATTTGGTGTGTGGAAATGACAATATATAAAGAGGAGTTTGAGACCCCAAATCTGTCATCTGCCACAGGCACTGGAGAAGTGAGGATGCTGAGGAAGCACCTGCATACCATCACCCAGGAGAGCCACCCAAGACAGGATCCTCACTACCACCAGAAGAAGAACTGGACACGTACCCCACTGGAGTAACAGCAGACATCCTTTGGTGGCTTCAGCAGTACAAATGCAAGTGAGACTCCACACCAGCTGAGTGCAGCTACCCAGGCTGCATGCATCAGATTCACCTTAACTTAGCTGCAGCCACTGCAAGTCCCTGCAGATGGGGTGCACTCAAGAACTTCAGATGCTTCATGATTGCCGATGTGGGTGAGACTGCTTCTGAGCCAGTCGGTGCTGGGGGAACTTGCTGCTAATAGCTGTTTCTGGAATGCTGTTGACTTTAACTTAGAGTCATAGTGGACTCCTGCGACTCGGTCTGCTGGTGGGGCATTGTTAGAAATGGGGTTTCTAATTGGCTAGGGTCTGCACCTCAGCCAGGCAGAACCCACCACTCTAGTCAGGGTGATTAAGTTACACACCAAAGATAACCCGCGCTCACCCCCTGGTAGCTTGGCACAGAGCAGTCAGGCTTATCCCCAGAGGTCATGTGTAAAATGTCTGTGCAACACACTCATGCCACTGACACAATAAATAAACCACAAAAGTGACTCCACACAGGATCCATTTGAATGTAAAACATAGGCCAATATGACATGAATCATAAATACTGTGCATCCCTTGTAACTACTCAGATGAAACTCGTCCTGGACAATGTAAGGTAAAACAACATTTATCAGGAAATACTTAGGCAGGTAATACAACAGTAAATGCTTTGCCAAGTAGGCATTTGTCAAACATCACACTGAGTGCAATAAGAGAATGGCTTCTATGTTGAACACGTCATGAAAACACCATTGCAGCATACTATGCAAGCGCATTATATAATACTCGTTATCCTGAAGTGCAAGGTATACAATGACATATTGTAACATTGAGGGCATATAATGTAGCATGTAATGAATAAAACACCTGACTCATCAATACTGTGCACCATAAGCACATCAGTAACCATGGTGAATACTTCGGTCACAAAATGCAGATCAGGTTGTGAAGGAAGCACAGGAATCACCAACTCTCACCATAAACACATAAGGCCACAGTACATCTGCCCTCCTTTTCTATGTTATACAGTAAATAACCCAAAAGATAGGGCACAGGAACACCTGTGCACCTAAAAAGGTTATTACAGTAATTTCTGAGTTCCTAAGTAGAGCAAATTCCCAGGGGGGCCTCAGTCGAGGACTCACCCCATACAGCCACCAACACGGCAGACAAGTGCCCCAAAGGTATGTGGTAACCCATGGGAAAGAGGCACAAAAGTAAAACACCACAGCCTGTGAACGTGCTGTGCAATCACAGGGTCCAACAGTACCTGACTTCCAAGGCACCAGGTCAAAAAAATGAAAGGCACTGTGGCAGCCTCCCCCTCCGAGGGGTAAAGGGGTCCCAGTGTTGTTCCGCAAGTTGGCTGGGACAAGGAGCGCAGCCAGTCTCCCGTCTTGCGTTCGGAGGGGGGGGGGGGGGTTAAGCCTACTACCGCTTCCACGTGGGAGACCTCCAGGCTCCCTTGCTGTGTGCCATTCTCCCATGCACTAGTGTAACAAGCACCCTCGTCACCCTGGTAGCGGGTGGCCAGAAGTGACCCTCCTGGGAGCCGCTGCAGGGATGTCCACTTCTGTGGCGATTTCCAACAGCCTGGGCAGTGTAACTCCGGTTCAGGCACACGCTGCTCCAAATGGAATGCAAAAAACTGGGCACCGCTGCTCCAGTACCAGATAAAGCACTCACCATGCACTGGAAGCAGGGTCAAACAGTGGTTGTTGGTCAGACTGGCAAGGTCCACAGCTGTTTTCCAAGCAGTCCAAAAAAGGAGTCCCCTTGACTCATGAAAACCCCTCACAGGGATAGGGGAAAGGGAGGCAAGTCAACAAGCCCTAGAGAGCACTGAGGGGCACCAAAGGCAGGAACACAGGCACCAGGCCAGAATATAAGGCAGCAAGGGCAAAGTGGCAGTCCCTTGTGCAGCCCAGCAAGTAACAGGCAGCAGACCAGTCCAACAAGGCAAGCAGTCCAGAAGGTGGTTCCTCCTGGCAGCACAGCAGTCCCTGGTAATGTGCAGCATGTAGAGCCCACACTACTTCTCACAGATCACAAATTATCACTTAGTCATATATAGGGGAATTCCTAATTCTAACCTATTAGAGGAGCAGCACTCGCAGTAGTGAGAAACAAAATAGGCTGTTTGTCACTACTAGGACATGTAAAACATAGAATTATGTGTCCTACCTGTTACATACACAGCACCCTGCCCGTAGGGCTATCTAGAGCCTACCTCAGGGGTGACTTAGGTGTAGTAAAAAAGGAGTTTAGGCCTTGGACTCAACATCATCTCTTGCTCACCAAAGACCCCTTTTACACCAAACTTAACTTCTGCAACAGCATGACTGACGTAGCCAACTAGATGAGAGAAATGTGCTTCAAACTGAACTCCAACAGAACCGAGGTACTGATCTTTCAAAAGGACACATCCGCTTGGAACGACAGTTGGTGGCCGGAAGAACTTGGACCCACACCGATTAACCACGCTCGCAACCTTGGCAGCATAGTCTAGGACAACCAGTTGACCATGAAACAACAAATCAACGCTGTTGCCTCCTCCCTGTTTCTGCATGCTCCGCAAGATCTTCGGATGGATCCCACTAAATACCAGAAAGATCATCACACAAACCCTCGTCGCCAGCTGCCTGGACTACGGCAACTCACTTTACACCGGCATCTGCCACCCAGCTCCTCAGAAGACTCTGGACATTACAGAACGTGACAGTCAGACTCATCCTTGACTTCCCCAAGTGTACCCACATCACTCCTCACCTCAGGAAACCCCAGTGGCTTCCTGTCCAGAAAAAGATGCCAGTTCAAGAGACTCAAACCTACCTACAAAACCCTCCACAAACTGGGACAGTCCTACATCAACCACCGGCTGAACTTCCATCTCCTCTCGAGACACCTGCACTCTTCCTCACTCACCCTCGCACAAGCCTCCATCGCACCCGCAGTTGGAGCCGAGCTTTCTCCTTCATTGCCGCCAAAGCCTGGAATAACCGCACCCTCCTTGGCAGTTTTCAGAAAGTAACTCAAGACCTGGCTTTTCGACACAGCACTCTCAGCACCCAGATACTTCTTGGGGTGATAGTGTTGCGCTTTACAAATGACTGATTGATTGACTGGCATTAGTTTGAATTACTAAGTCAAGGTGGCAGTAATCTATCCATGCAGGCACTGCAGTGGCAGGCTTGAGACAAGTTTGAAAGGCTACTTCTGTGGGTGGCATAATTAGTGCTGTAGGCCCAATAGTAGCATTTAATTTACAGGCCCTGGGGATATGAGATACCACTTAACAGAGGGCCTACAGGAAAATGAAATAAGCCAAACAGGTGTGAGTCAATAATACCAAGTTTTAGGGGAGAGAGCACATGCACTTTAGCACTCATTAGTAGTGTTAAAGTGCCTAGAGTTGTAAAACCAACAAAAAGAGGGTCAGGAAAATAGGAGGAAGAAGACAAAACGTTTAGGGATAACCCTGCAAAAAGGGCCAGGTTCAACAGGCATACTCTGGATGTCACCAACAGTGAATGGGGGAATCCACAATCGATAACACGAGGGGAGAGTAGGGCAGGGAATCACCCAAAAACACTAGTGGTCCGACCTCAGGGGGAATTATGGGATTGGTTATGAATGTCATATTTTTCCTTTGTGTTGGTTAGCTGTAGAAATAAAATTCTTCCCTTTCCATAAAGGTACTTGGCTGGACAATGATTTACGGGTGCCGCTGTGTGCCTTTTCAGTTGTGAGCCTGTGTTCACTATCTTATATTCATACCTCCCAACATCCACACCCCACTCTGCTTATGCCTTTCCCCCCCACGCACACACACAGGGAGTCTTGGACTGCTAGGAACACGCTGTCATGATAGTTGAGTGCAGAAAGGGGTACTTGGCCCAGTTACTAAGAATCCAAGTAAGGGACATCAGGAGTACCTGGCCTAAATCCCCCCACCCCCCGTCTGGTTGGGCGCAGTAACCCCCTGTTTGCCCCATGGCCTTCTGAAAGGGGTTCTAACAGAGTTCAAGTGATCTGTGAAATATGTTATTTTTTCTTTTCAAGCTTGAGGATCTGATTTGCCTGGAGACCTCTATTTTGTCCTGATGATGGGCCTAAAAAAAAGAAATTACGAGGGAATTGAAGCGTCAACTTTCCTGAGGACTTACCTATTTGAAAATCTGTAACGTTGGATTGCAGGATTAAATGTCCAGAAGGACATGCTCTGTTGTATATGTGGAGTACTATACTGTATATTTTTTGTAATTCTTGTAATGTAATATGTCTATTGCTATCTCTTAATATTGGGGCTTCTGTTATCCATGCTATGAGGACAACACGAAGAGCTATACAATAAATATTTAAATGTTTTTTGTAAAATATTGAACTCTTCTAGATTTTTTTTTCTCTAAACAATGTTTATTGAGTATTGAGTTCCCCTTTTGGAGCAACAGTGTTACTTATTTTTAAATAGTATTGAGATGTCTTAAGAGGAAGGAATAACCTCCATGTTAAGCTTTTTAGCTGATCCACTCTGTTGGTAAACTAACCAAAACCAATTACTTTTTTCCCCCTTTTTTAATTTTTGGATGCTCTTTAAAAGGGTTATGTTTAATGTTTTGGCCTGCCAGACTTTGGAGTTGTGGAGGAAGCATGCTGTAAGGAAAGTTCAGTTTTGTTCTCATCTGATTGTAAAGCTTTGTAAAGCAGTGAATGTTTAGATCAATCTCTGAAGTAGAAATCAGAAGCAGTTCCTCAGCCTAGGGGTGTGCGGGTTATGGAGAAAGAGACAGCATCTTGATACTCTTCCACAGTCTAACGCTCCACATTGAGACAAGCATTTAACACCAAAGGTTTGACTGTAACCTTCTGGGCCATATTGAGGAGCTTTTGGTATCAAGTAGCACCAGGAGGTTAGTTTGGACCAATCAGATACTCTTAACTAGCAGAGGGTACAGCAGAATCCTTTGTTATTCACTGAATTAAGTGTCTTGAGTTTGAGTGCCTCCACATTGAGCAGAATCAGCAGTTAAAACTGGTGTTGGTCTGGAGACCTAGGGGGGCTGGAGCAGACTTGGTCACACCAGGGGTAGATGACATGGAATCACGCTCCCGCTACTCGGTGAAAGAGGGATCCCTTGAAGTACTTTTGCATGTCTCCTCTCGAGTATTTTGCATGCGGAAAGAAAAAAGAGAAATTCTACTGGGGTGGATAAATTATGATTTTTCTTATCAGACCAGATCTTTCTATCGCAAATACAAAACATCTGGAATATGGGTGTTGGCATCCTTAAATCCTTTGAAAAATGCACCATTTCCTCACCGAAGAGATGTTTGAACATATCATTACAACATTTATTCTTTCACACATTTACACTACGATAATGGCGACTACATGGTCCTCCCCAACGAACCTTTTGGGAACCTGCAGCAAATGCAAAACAAGGCAGTCAGAGTTGTAATAAGACATACTCCCAAAAATGCCATTCCATTCTGTGATAAGACAGAAAAAAATTACCCCAGATTATTCTATTACTATGTTTATTTAGCTACATATAGTGCCAAACGTCATTTCTGTATTGTAATTTGATTTATGATGGGTATTTTCATTCAGAAAAGTCATCTTTTAGAAGTTATATTATGTTGTTAAACAGAAAGCCATTTTTTCAATCAGGTACTTTAGTATTAGCTATTCTTGCATCATTTCGTTCTTCATTTTCGTATTGGTCAAGTGGTGCTCAGTATAATCCATCTGCCTGCAGGTCATGTACTATACCTGCGGAGTGTTTATTGCTGGCAAGTGTTTTGCTTTTTCTGTATTTATTTTTTAGATATCTGTGTACAACTGACAGAGTCTTAATTTAACACTGGGCATTACATTTGTAGCCGCCTTACTGACTGAAGGCCTTCAAGATGATGTTCAGAAAGGCTCCATCTTTATTTGTTCTCTGACATTTGCAATCTTTCAACAAATAATTTGCAAGGATGAATGTATAAGACTATAAATCAGCATACGCAGTGACTGATTGACAAAGGTGTGCAGTCATTCTGCACAAGTCCTTGTTGGTCTCTATTTTGTCAACTGTGCATTTTAATGCAAGTTGTGCGCTTTTCCATTTAGAATTACTTCATTGCTTCAGTGTTTTGTGTAAAATCAAGCCTCTTGAATGCAGTTATTGTTTGTTGATGAATGCTCGAAAGACAGCACTATGAATTGTACTTAGCATAGAGGCAATGTTTGTTCTGGCTGTCACAAATAGTAACTTGATGGTTTTTCAAGTAGGTGGGAATGAATGCTGATTGTACAAGCCTACTGGTGTGAGTGTAAGGTACAATAATGTGAAATCAAATTGTAATATAAATGTATATAAATCAAGCTGAGTACTTATCCTTGATACCTTTCCATTGCCTCCTAGCCTCTTGAGAGTCACACAATATAATACCTAAGTAAACCTCATGTGTTCCAAAATTCACCTAGTTATGATTATTACCATGCCAATTCTTGGAGGAGTTCATTTTCCCTCATATTGTAATGCGCAGCCACTAAAACCAGCAAGGTCTGTGGCGTTGAGAGAGAAACAGCTTTGAACAGTTGTCCTTCAAGAAATCTGTTTAACTCTCAGTCGCTGTTTGGGGTGCAGTTCAGACTCTCTTGTGCATGAGAAATAAAAACTGAAGAGATGTACAGGCACAAAATACTCAGAATCAATGAAGTACTCTTACTCACTAACTGAATGAATCGTTTGAGCAACTATTCATTAAAAGCAATAAATAAAACGGTGACTTCATGGTTAACTTTTCCCTTTCCTAAATTTAATATTGTGTCTTTGATGCAATTTGCTTATACAAATAGTAACGTTCAAATCATTGTCCGTATTCATTTCGTTTATTTTTTTGGTACCCAATTTGAATATTCAGAACCATTGAAAAATCAATAGATAATTTAAAATGTAGACCTTTGAGTTATTTGAAACAAAAAGGGAAAATCGCCACACTGCCAGCTTGATTTAAAGTTTTCTACAAATACTGTCTTACCTGTATTCGCAAGTGCACACAACTGACTTAAGAAGTGTGTTGCATCTTCTGCAGTGACGGGGATTCAGAAAGACAAACATTTCCACTACATTAAAACTTTTTCAATAAGTTAGGATGCCACTTACCATTTTGCTCCTCCAACTCATTTCCAATGTCGTGGCCCATTTGCTTCTGTCTGCCCAGGATCGCAGAGAGAGCATCCAAACCTGCATCTTGTTCTGCAATGGAATTATGAACACACCAGGGAATCCGTCAATACCTGTGTCACTTTATAAAGCAAACCTTTTAATCTTAAGAAACTTTCCAATTAAAGGAAGGATGCATAGGATTTGGATCACCCACAAAAATGTTGATGACTCCTAGGTCCAGCCACCTTCTCATCTGATGCACTGACAGAAGTGTAAGCAGGGCTCTATTTCATCAAGTAAATAAATATATACTATAAATACCTACCCTAGAATTTCTTTGAGATGTAAATTAAAATAAAAGTCTCATCAAAGTCTCTATGGTAGCTAGCACGCCTTCATACTTTATTTTTTAACTGGGTGAGTTGAACATCTCTGCGAAGAACAAAAGCTGGTCTTCAAACTAAGAATTGCTGGATAGTTCAAATTAGAACCAAAGATTACAACCACTAATTTATAAAGCTTCATGCTAAATTCTCTGTGTGGAAAAAGTAATTGCCCACAATATTCTTATCCTGACGTAGCACATCCCTGGCGTGCTACTGCAGGTGCAGAAGCTTGGTAGGCAGTATATTAAGATTCCCAAGTTGATTTGTTATGACTGCCCTTAGACAGCTCACTTCTAAATAGAAGAATTGATAACATGTACTTTATTTAAAGTGGTGGCATTATATATATCTAACAGAAACAGAATAGTAAAAGGCTCCAACTCTGACCATTGAGAAAGTACAGGTTATTCAGACAGAAATCCCTACCTCCAGAGTAACAACATATGACAACACCAATACCTGTCAACCTCTTGACTCTTCAATGAGAGTGATGTTTGATGTTGAAGAGGGTGATACCATTACAGCGAATGGAGAATTAACAGTTTTTGAAGGGTTTGAAAACAGAGTGACCCCCACTGAATTCTTTAGATGCATTTTTTTGGTCAGGAAGGTGAAAAAATACATTAAGTATGACTGTGTTGACAGGTATGGGACTAAGGGTGGTGAAGGGGACAAACAGCAATACATGAGTGCTACAAAACATTTAAATAAATAAAGAACACCTTATTCACATTTGGTAACGCTCTTTCTGGTAGAAACTCCATATACCTGCAGACCCCTCACCTTGTGAATATTCCCCAGACATCAGACTGGATCAGGAAACTGAAAACTAGTACTCCTGCATGCTAGTAGGTGGTGTTGTGCGACTCCCCACCAATACTGTTCTGCTCAGGAAGTAACAAGCAGGCCACATATAGCCGCCACCCAGGCATGCTTATGTCCCTTGCTTTCCAAGGCTTTTCTGAACCCTCAGACACAGAGCCCAGCAGCAAATTGGCTTGACTAGTGTGCAGCTCTCTCGGTTGGGACCTTTTAAGATGGGAATAATAGTTCAATCCACAGAACAGGAAGTCTGGAGGGTCCTTGCAGAATCTGCGGTCAGATCAAGTATCCACCAAAAAAGTGTGTTACGAAACTTAAGTAACTTGTTCTTCTGATGGATGCTATTTTATTGGCAGGATCATCAAAGTACTATAAAGAAAAAGTTTACAAGTATATATGTTTGCAAGTATATAAATCCAACTTATCAGTACAAATGGAACTATTCATACAATTAGCTCATATTTACATTACCAGGACTGGCTAGGTTCCTTTAACTAACTTTTATAAAGTGAATATCCTTTCATACATGAACATATTTTTTTATCAGGGTTATTCAAGTTGTGTTCTTATCAAGGTGGTATATATCGAGAACTACCGGGGCCATCGCAAGAGTTCTGGCTTGACAATGCTCTCATAATCGCATGCAATATGCAACCGCGCTACTAATATAGCTAAAAAGACAAATAAATTGCGTTTGTGTTTAGTAAGCCCCATCATATTGGATAGTCACCTGAAGCAATTGGGTTTTTAGCTAACACATTGTCCCAGAAATATTTAAAACAAGGTATGTTGCAAACCTATGGATCTTATCTGCTATTTACATCTGGGACAACTCATAGCTTTACTGCCCCTGTAGCTTTGTAGGTGTGGTGGGTGTGATACAGAAGTCAAACAGATTCAGATAGTGCTGTATGTGATCTTTACATATAGTGAACATCTCCAGACTCATATTTATTGAACCCAAGATCTTTTCTCAAGTAATTTTCCTTTGAATGTATTTGCCCATAGAGTTAACTGACCCAGAGTTTTTTACATGCAATTTAGCATAGTAGCCCACCAGTCTGTGTTGGACATGTTCCAGCAAGGTGGAACATATTTTGGGATGACAATCAGAAAACTAATTCTTACTTTTGCTATTTAGTATGGCACTTATGTGTAGATTCTGATGGATAATTATAACCACCAAGTCCTCACCTTTTGAATATATAATAAAGGACTACCTCTCCGGTGCTGGGTATGTGGAATGGCTTAAACCAAAACGTCATGCAGGAGTAAATAGGCAAAATGCTTATCCCCATGGACCTGACTGTCGAGGCAACAGTTTTCATGCATGTGTGCATTGATGCCGATGTAGCAGCCAGTCATATAGCCAGGCACTGTGCATGCTAGCGTAGTAGTAGCAACCTTGGTTCAATTGGAATAAGCCCTCAATCCTTCACATGGCTGCTTCTCAGCTACTACGTAGAAGATTAGCACTAGAGATGCTTTTCTGCACTGTCTTGCCCTTCTTTGCTCCAAAGAAGCCCAAAAAAGTTGATTGTCCACCTGATGTTCTTTGATATATTCAATGTAGAAACAGGGCTCTCTTGAGGTCAAAAAGATGTCGTTTCTTCTCCTCTTTCAAGCAGTGAGGAGGGGTAAAGAATGTTGGAAGAGTGATAGCCTGCCTGACATGGAGAGAGACCTTCTCCTGGAATGCAGCTTGAGTTCCGAACTACAGCTTGTCTAGGAAGATCTTAATATAAGGGGGCCCAACTGAGAGAGCTTGCAGCTCACTCACATGACAAGCTGACATGATCGCAACCTGGAAAACTGTTTTTATGGTAAAGGGACATAGTGGACACTGTGCATTGGCTCAAATGAGACACACATTACAAAAGTGAGAATCAAATTGAACTCACACTGCAGCATCGCAAAATGCTTCGGTGGCAAGTGCTGTAAACCTTTAAGATTTCTCATCACAACAGGTGATTTAAACAAAGGCTGATTCAGCAACCTCAAAAAAGTTAAGAGCTGACATATAGGGGGTCATTCTGACCCCGGCGGTCATGGATCGCCGGGGCCAGGGTTGGCGGGAGCACCGCCAACAGGCTGGCGGTGCCCCGCAGGGCATTCTGACCGCAGCGGTTTGGCCGCGGTCAGATGCGGAAAACCGGCGGTCTCCCGCCGGTTTTCCGCTGCCCAAATGACACCCCATACCGCCATCCTGTTCCTGGCGGTTCGCCCGCCAGGAACAGGATGGCGGTATGGGGTGTCGTGGGACCCCTGGGGGCCCCTGCAGTGCCCATGCCGATGGCATGGGCACTGCAGGGGCCTCCGTAAGAGGGCCCCACTTTGTATTTCAGTGTCTGCTTTGCAGACACTGAAATACGCGACGGGTGCCACTGCACCCGTCGCACCTTCCCACTCCGCCGGCTCAATTCTGAGCCGGCGTCCTCGTGGGAAGGGTGTTTTGCACTGGGCTGGCGGGCGGCCTTTTGGCGGTCGCCCGCAAGCCCAGTGCAAAACCCAAAATACCCTCAGCGGTCTTTCGACCGCGGAGCGGTATTTTGGAGGGGGGAACTCTGGCGGGCGGCCTCCGCCGCCCGCCAGGGTGAGAATCACCCCCATAGTCTTTAGCAGTGTCTAATGTTAGACCTGGCTGGGTCAATGATAAAACAAATAACACTTCAGACAGGTTGGCCTGTACTGGGTCAATCTGATGGTTGCACCAAGACACAAACCTGTTCACGCAAACATAAATTTTGTAGACGAACACCTGGCTGCAAGACTCACATCAATGGGAAGATCAAATGAGACTACCTGTTGTCACTAAGGGCCAGATGTACGAAAGGATTTTACCCATTCTGTGTCTATAGGAAAAAGCTTTTGTACATATGGCCCTAATTCTCCACCCATGGAGGGGCAGAGGCCCTGAAGCAGGACCCTGTCCTGTTGCTTCAATAGTAGATCGTACCAAAGTGGCAGCTTGACTGAAGGACAGATGTTCACACCCAGGAGTAATGGGGGCCACACCCTCCTGGCCCAATCCAGAGCCAACTGGATGACATGAGCCTTGTCAGTCTATCATCTTTAGAATCCCAAGCCAAGAGGCACAGAGGCAAAAAGCACCACTCTAGCTGGAATGTGTCTCAGAGAGAAAGCTCTTTTTGGGAACTAACTTGCAAAACACTACAATGTGCGTTTTCTGGGTGTGGCAAAAAGATCGATCCAGGGTTCTCCCCACTGCTGGAAAACATCCATCTCCATCTTTGGTTTTAACTGACATTCATGATCTGTTAGGCGTTGAGGACTGTGTTCGTCCATCCTGGTGTTTAGGGATGCCGCCAGATTATCTACCATCAGCTTCTGCCAGAGGCACAGAGCATACTGACACATGACCCAAGGCCCCCACTTCACCCTGCTTGTTGCAGTACGACATTGGTAGTTGTGTTGTCTGTGAGTATCTATACTAGACTCCCTCTGATGGGTGGTAAGAAGGCCTTCAATGCTTAACAGGTCCCCTGTAACTCCAATACACTGATGTGAAGGCGGGTTTCAACTGGAGACCAGAATCATCTAATTTCAAAATGTTCCAGATGGCCTTTACAGCCCAGTAGTGATGCATCTGACACCATAGTCAGCTCTGGCTAGGGTAAGGAGAAGGGTCTGCTGCTGGTCCAATCAAAGTTTAGCAACCACCACTGCAGGAATGTTGCCATCTCCTTCTAAACCTGGATGTAATCAGATAGGTTCCCCTGGTGCTGTGCCAAAGGGACTTGAGATTCCACTGCACAGCCCACCATATGGTGTGCCGGACAAGTAGCTGGAGGCCAAAAATCCCAGCAGCCTCAAAGGAGACTAGCACGAATGTCCTGGAGTCTTCACTCTGCAGGGGTTGGAAGGAGGTGGGGTTGGATGACTGGGGGTGGGGGCAAAATGTGACAATACTAAACGGTATCCGGGATAGCTGTGATGAACAGGAGAGTCTCTGAAGGATTCAGGTGTGACTTTGGAAACAGTGACTGTGAACCCAAACGATGTTAGGAGGTTCTCAAGCTTGTCCACGCCTGCCTGGGGTGAGACCGCCTTCAACAGCCAGTTCCTGAGGTATAGGAAGACTATTACACCCAACCTCTAAAAATGTCCTGCAGCCATCACCATTCATTTTCGTGAGCACCCGAGGGGCACTGAGAAAATGAAAGGGGAGAATTGCAAACTGGAAATGCTCCTTGCCTTCTGTGAACCGCAGGTTATACCTGCGGGCCTGCAGGACAGGAATATAGACATAATTCTCTTGTAGGTCCCGTACTACCAACCAGTCTCCAAGGTAGACAAGACCTGGGCCAGTGTGAGCATCTTGAAAGTGTTCTTTTACAGGAAGGCGTTGAGAAGGCAGAGATACAAAACAGGATCCATCGTTCTTCGGCCCAAGGAAGTAGCAGAAGTAACACCCAGGTTCTACTTCTCAGGACGGACCCTCTCTATGGCTTCTTTGGCCAAAATGGCCAGCACTTGTTGCTCCAAAATAGAAAGGTGTTTATCCATCAGCTGTGATGCAGGTGGTAGCAAGTAAGGCAGTGCAGAAAGGAATGGGTGTTTCCCCACTTGATAGGCTGGAGGACCCAAGTGTCTGAAGTTATGTCTTGTCATCCTTGAGGGAAATGTCTGAACCTGTCTCTTACAGGATAGATGTGTGTCTAAAAGGGCAGCCTAACTGGGTTTTGTGGTAGCAGTTTGCAGAGAGAGGGACTGAGCTGCATATTATCCCTTATACCCAGAATGTTGTCTCTGGCAGCTGAGGCCTAGGAAAAGAAATGGCTGAACAGACTGCTGTGCTGGCAGTGGCGTTATTAAAAACTCGTAGCACAGCCATAAAAGTGGAGAAAACACTGAAGAAATAGTCTAGTAGGGGCAAACAGCCCCAGAGAACGCGCTGTGGCACAATTCTCCTTAAAGTGTTCCAGGGCACAGTCTGCTTTTTCACCAAAAAGGTGAGAGCCATCAAATGGCATGTCCATCAAAGTTGCCTGGACATCCCTGAAGGAGCCCGTAGATCTCATGTAGCAATGCCACCGAAACATCAAACTTATATTATTGTGCAACCAAAGTAGGAAGTTGTATCAAGGCCAGACTGTGTAACAAATGTTGCTGCCTCCCGGCTATCCTGTATGGTTTGGGATAAAGACGTTTGTAGGTCCTTTGGAACTGCTGGCAGGATTTGATGAGCTGCATCCCATAGGGTATGACTGCAGCAGCCAAGAAGGCAGCTTGCATTAACTGAGCGCAAAGCAAGGTGAGCCAAAATGAATTTGCAGTTGCTAAAGGTCTCCATGTTTGCAGACTCACAATCAGGTGGCGCTGTAGGAAATGCATTAGAATCGACTCTGCTGGTGGACATCTGCCCACCAGACTCTTAAGTACGGTTTTGAGTCAAAAAAGTCTGGATCAGCTGGTGTCACAGCCACCTATCTATTAACAGGAGGACCAGAACATGGCTTTGCCCAAGTGCATAAGAGGGCATCCATTAAGGCCTCATTAAATGGTAGCAGACGTTCAGAAGGTGTCTGGCCAGACCTAAGAACCTTTGCCAAGACATTATTTTTTAACTTCATTGTAAGGAGCTACATGTCTGCAGCCCACTTTATAACTGTCACAAAAGAGGCACTCTTCTCAGTGGCAGGATCAGTGGGAGAGACAAGTCCAGTGTCTGGGGAAGTGTTCAGACCATTGACATACTATAATTCAGCATACCAACTGTCCTCTCCATACTGAGGGACGAATTAGTTACCTTCATAGTTATTTATCATTATTGCCACAATATGATCCAAAGAGCTAATGCAAGGTACGAGCTAAGGGCAAGGTGTCAGAGTCTGATGGATTGGTTATAGGCTTAACCCTCATAGGATCAGTGAAAGGCATCAGTCAAGAAGAAGGTAACTCTGAGTCAGGGACCACTATAAGTATCAGCACCTCATCTGGGGACGGTGGGGTCAACAATGGCATTGATGAGAAAAGAACCAGGAAAGGGAGTCAATCAATCAATCATAGCATTTATAAAGCGCGCTATGTACCCGTCAGGGTTTCGAGGCGCTGAGGAGGGGGGGGGGGGGGGGGGGGGAGCGCTGCTGATTTAGCGGTCGAAGAGCCAGGTCTTGAGGAGCCTTCTGAATGCGAGGAGGTCCTGGGTCTGGCGAAGAGATGTGGGGAGAGAGTTCCAGGTCTTGGCGGCGAGGAAGGAGAAGGATCTGCCGCCGGATGTCTTGCGCTGGATTCGGGGTACGATGGCGAGGGCGAGGTTGGCGGATCGGAGTTGACGTGTTGGAGTGTAGAAGTTAAGTCTGGTGTTGAGGTAGGAGGGTCCGGTGTTGTGAAGTGCCTTGTGAGCGTGGGTCAGGAGTTTAAAGGTGATCCTCTTGTCTACCGGGAGCCAGTGGAGTTCCTTTAGGTGAGGGGAGATGTGACTTCGGCGGGGTATGTCGAGGATCAGTCGGGCGGAAGCATTTTGGATACGTTGGAGTCGTTTGATGTCTTTGGTTGGGATGCCTGTGTAGAGTGCGTTGCGGTAGTCAAGTCTGCTGCTGACGAGGGCTTGGGTCACCGTCTTTCTGGTTTCTGTTGGAATCCACTTGAAGATTGTGCGGAGCATTCGAAGGGTGTTGAAACAGGAGGAGGAGACGACGCTGACCTGTTTGGACATGGTGAGGTCGGAGTCCAGGATGAAGCCGAGGTTTCTTGCGTGGCTGGCAGGGGTGGGCGGGGGTCCGAGGACGGAGGGCCACCATGAGTCGTTCCAGGCCGAGGGAGTGCGCCCGAGGATGAGGACTTCCGTCTTGTCGGAGTTGAGTTTCAGGCGACTGTTGTTCATCCAATCGGCGATGGATTTTAGTCCCTCGTGGAGGTTTGTTTTGGCGGTGAGCGGGTCTTTGGTCAGGGAGAGGACGAGCTGGGTGTCGTCGGCGTAGGAGATGATGCTGAGATGATGTTGGCGGGCCAGTTGAGCGAGGGGGGCCATGTAGACGTTGAACAACGTAGGGCTGAGGGAGGATCCTTGGGGGACGCCGCAGATGAGGTTGGTGGCTTTGGAGCGGAAAGGGGAGAGACGGACTCTCTGCGTTCTGTCGGAGAGGAAGGATGAGATCCAGTGGAGGGCTTTATCTTGGATGCCGGCTTCCTGGAGGCGGGTCAGTAGGGTGCGGTGGCAGACGGTGTCAAAGGCGGCTGATAGGTCGAGGAGGATGAGGGCTGAGGTTTCGCCGTTGTCCATTTGATGTCTGATGTCATCTGTGGCGGCGAGGAGAGCAGTCTCAGTGCTGTGGTTTCGTCTGAATCCGGATTGTGAGGGGTCCAGGATGGAATTGTCTTCGAGGAAGTGGGTGAGCTGAGTGTTGACGATCTTCTCGATGACTTTCGCTGGAAAAGGGAGGAGAGAGATCGGACGGAAGTTTTTGAGATCGTTGGGGTCGGCCTTGGGTTTTTTGAGGAGGGGTTGGATTTCTGCGTGTTTCCAGCTGTCCGGGAAGGTGGCAGAAGTGAAGGAGAGGTTGATGATCTTGCGGAGTTCGGGGGCGATGGTGGCGTTGGCTGAGTTGAAAACATGATGTGGGCAGGGGTCCGTGGGGGAGCCTGAGTGGATGGTGTTCATGGTTGTTATGGTTTCTGCCTCGTCCACGTGGGTCCAGGCGGTGAGGCGGCAGTCGCGGGAGGAGACGTCGGGGGTGGGGTCTGGCGGTGGACCGGTGTTGAAGCTGTCGTGGATGGTAGCGATTTTCTGGTGGAAGAAGGTGGAGAGGTCATCGCAGAGTTTCTGGGAGGGCGGGATGTCGTTGGAGTTGGCTTTTGGATTGGAGAGTTCCTTCACGATGCCGAAGAGTTCTTTGCAGTCGTGGGCGTTGTTGTTGATGCGTTCGGTGAAGTGGGCGCGCTTGGCGATGCGGATCCGTTGGTGGTGTTCGCGGTTGGCGTTTTTGAGGGCGGCGAGGTTGTCGGTGTGCGTTCTTGGATCCATTTCTTTTTGAGCTTCTGGCAGATGCTTTTGGAGGTGGTTAGATCGTCTGTGAACCAGGCTGGTTTTTTCTTTCCTTAGATGGCGGTGGGTTTCTTGAGAGGGGCAAGGGTGTTGGCGCAGTCGAGGATCCATTGATGGAGGTTGATGGCGGCTGTGCTCGGGTCGGTTGCGTCGGGTGGAAGGTTGTTGATGAGGGTGCTGGTCAGTTGGTCTTGGGTGACTTTGCCCCAGCGGCGGTGGGGAGGTAGCTGGGTGCGGTGTTGCTCTGTGGTTTTCTTATAGGTGAAATGGACCCAGTGATGGTCGGTCCAGTGGAGTTCGGAGGTGTGGCTGAAGGAAATGTGGTTGCTTGAGGTGAAGAGGGGGTCAAGGGTGTGTCCGGCAATGTGGGTGGGCGTGTTGACTAGCTGGCGGAGTCCGAGGTTGAGGAGGTTGGAGGTCAGTGATGCGGTGTTGACGTCGTTGGCATTTTCCAGATGGTAGTTCAGATCTCCCAGGAGGATGTAATCCGGGGAGGCGAGGGCGTGGGTGCTTGCAAGGTCGGCGATGGTGTCGCTGAAGGGGGCTCTTGGTCCTGGAGGGCGGTAAATGAGGGTTCCTCTGAGGGTCGTGTTGGGGTCCGTGTGGATCTGGAAGTGGAGGTGTTCGGCTGTCCTGAGGGTGTCGTCTGAGTGGGTGTGGATTTTGAGGGTAGCTTTGTGAGCGATGGCTATTCCGCCGCCGATTCCGTTGGTTCGATCTCTTCTGGTGATTTTGTAGCCGTCCGGTATGGCGATGGCGATGTCCGGAGACGAGGAGTCGTTCCACCAGGTTTCGGTCAGGAAAGCCACGTCAGGAGCAGTGGTGTCGAGCAAATCCCAGAGCTCGATGGCGTGTTTTCGTGCGGAGCGGGTGTTGATGAGGATGCAGTTCAGGTGGTTGGGGTTGTATGTTTCAGTAGTTGGATTGGTCGTTCTGATGCAGGAGAAGTTGCAGGTACGGCAGGAAAAAGGTCCTTTAGTGTGCTTCGGGGATGCCCGGCAGCATTCAGTGGAGGGGCCGGGGTTGAAGGCGCGGAGTTCGTCGATTGAGTAGCGGATGCGGGGGGCGCGAGGGCCAGGGGGTGTGGCGCTGGGCGCGGTCCAGGCGCGGACGGGCGCAGACGGGTTTGCCTCTGGCGCGCCAGTGGCGCGCCCGCTGCGCGGACGCGCAGCGCCAGCCATTAAGAAGGGAGGGGGAGGGAGGAGCAGCTGGGAGGCGGGAGGGAGCGGCAAATGGGGGCGCGAGGGGGGCGGGGCAGCAGGGAGGCAGCGGCAGGGAACGGGGAGCGCACAAGGGGCAAAAAACACTGAAAACGAGCAAAACTACAAGCAGTTACAAAGAGAAAATACAATCAGAAATACAATCAGAAATACAATAATGGCACAATATACGATCGGGGAGACAGCAATCAGGGGGGCACAAAGGGGGCAGAAGCGCCGGCGGCGAGGCGCGGAAAAAACGAAAAAGCCAAAAAAACACTTACAGGACGGCGGAAGCGGCACACGGGTCAAGTGAGCCCACTAGCCACCAGGGATGAGGCGCAGGAGGATGCCTGCGGGTGGAGGAGGGCCTCGAACACGCAAACGGCAGCGTGCTCGTGGGACAGAGGCAGAGGGCAGCAGGTTGGTGCTGCGGTCGTGGGGGGCGAGCTCAGGACCTGAAACAGGTCAGAGTTCGCTCACTCGCGACGCGCAGCGCCAGCCATTAAGAAGGGAGGGGGGAGGGAGGAGCAGCTGGGAGGCGGGAGGGAGCGGCAAATGGGGGCGCGAGGGGGGCGGGGCCGCAGGGAGGCAGCGGCAGGGAACGGGGAGCGCACAAGGGGCAAAAAACACTGAAAACGAGCAAAACTACAAGCAGTTACAAAGAGAAAATACAATCAGAAATACAATCAGAAATACAATAATGGCACAATACACGATCGGGGTGACAGCAATCAGGGGGGCACAAAGGGGGCAGAAGCGCCGGCGGCGAGGCGCGGAAAAAACGAAAAAGCCAAAAAAACACTTACAGGACGGCGGAAGCGGCACACGGGTCAAGTGAGCCCACTAGCCACCAGGGATGAGGCGCAGGAGGATGCCTGCGGGTGGAGGAGGGCCTCGAACACGCAAACGGCAGCGTGCTCGTGGGACAGAGGCAGAGGGCAGCAGGTTGGTGCTGCGTCGTGGGGGGCGAGCTCAGGACCTGAAACAGGTCAGAGTTCGCTCACTCGCGACGCGCAGCGCCAGCCATTAAGAAGGGAGGGGGGAGGGAGGAGCAGCTGGGAGGCGGGAGGGAGCGGCAAATGGGGGCGCGAGGGGGGCGGGGCCGCAGGGAGGCAGCGGCAGGGAACGGGGAGCGCACAAGGGGCAAAAAACACTGAAAACGAGCAAAACTACAAGCAGTTACAAAGAGAAAATACAATCAGAAATACAATCAGAAATACAATAATGGCACAATACACGATCGGGGTGACAGCAATCAGGGGGGCACAAAGGGGGCAGAAGCGCCGGCGGCGAGGCGCGGAAAAAACGAAAAAGCCAAAAAAACACTTACAGGACGGCGGAAGCGGCACACGGGTCAAGTGAGCCCACTAGCCACCAGGGATGAGGCGCAGGAGGATGCCTGCGGGTGGAGGAGGGCCTCGAACACGCAAACGGCAGCGTGCTCGTGGGACAGAGGCAGAGGGCAGCAGGTTGGTGCTGCGGTCGTGGGGGGCGAGCTCAGGACCTGAAACAGGTCAGAGTTCGCTCACTCGCGACGCGCAGCGCCAGCCATTAAGAAGGAAGGGGGGAGGGAGGAGCAGCTGGGAGGCGGGAGGGAGCGGCAAATGGGGGCGCGAGGGGGGCGGGCCGCTGGGAGGCAGCGGCAGGGAACGGGGAGCGCACAAGGGGCAAAAAACACTGAAAACGAGCAAAACTACAAGCAGTTACAAAGAGAAAATACAATCAGAAATACAATCAGAAATACAATAATGGCACAATACACGATCGGGGAGACAGCAATCAGGGGGGCACAAAGGGGGCAGAAGCGCCGGCGGCGAGGCGCGGAAAAAACGAAAAAGCCAAAAAAACACTTACAGGACGACGGAAGCGGCACACGGGTCAAGTGAGCCCACTAGCCACCAGGGATGAGGCGCAGGAGGATGCCTGCGGGTGGAGGAGGGCCTCGAACACGCAAACTGCAGCGTGCTCGTGGGACAGAGGCAGAGGGCAGCAGGTTGGTGCTGCGGTCGTGGGGGGCGAGCTCAGGACCTGAAACAGGTCAGAGTTCGCAGGGAGTGGTGCCGTAAGTCAGGAAACAAAGCTGGTGCAAAACCTGATATGGGTTCAAGGGGCACAGACAGTGCTGAGGGCAAACCTACCAGCAGGACTCCAACTGCAGGACTCTGCAGATCCTTGGGGCCTGAAGCATCACCAGATGAAGCTGGAAGCATGTCAAACATGCATAGCATGGCCTTTCTAAAAGTCTCTGTTGGCTGTGATGTCATCGATGGACCAGAAAATTCAGGTTGCACTGGGACCATACCCAGAATTGGCCCCTCTGGACCTTAAGAGCAAGACCGGGTCGCATGTGGGTGCTCTTGTAATCTCTCTGCAGTTCATGGGTGACAGGAAGGGGCTGCTCCCTGCTTCGATTTCTTGTGCTGCTTCTTAGACTTATCTGAAGATTTTGGCTGTGATGAGGACCTGCCACTAGAACACATTCGTGAACAGGTACAGGACCTACCCTTCGAATTTGACCGGTCATGCCCGGGAGTCTTGATGGCTGGAGACACAGAGCTTCATCTTGCGGTACCATATGGCCTTTGGGTTCCTCTGGGCACTGTCATTGCAGGCTCTGGAGTTGTGCTTTGACCGCAAGCATCACAGACACCATTTGTGGGGATCTGTCACAGATATTTTTTTGTGACAGGTTTAAGCCCTGTAGTTTTGGGAGGTGATATACTATTGTCTTTTGCACGCTGGAAATTAAAATTTCGGAGAAAAATATTCATAGAAGACGAGAGGAGTAAGCTCCGGTTCAAAGACTTAAGTTGCAGAAAGGAACTGACCTAAGTGTGACTTGGTGGCGCTTACATGTGGCTCACTTTTCATTTCCAGGGCGCAACAACTTCAGCACGGGGCTGCAGAAATTCACCTAAGGGCACACAGGAGGACTGCTTTTCAGTTTCTGAATCCAATCTGACGCCTGAGAGAATATTTACAAGGTGAGAAATCTGTGATTAGAAGTATCCGTTAGAATATGTGTTTAAGGAAAACATTACACAAAGAGGCAACAAACAAAACTGAAAGCTGCGGGCACTGCAGTAAACGTGATAGACAGATATTTTTTTAACAGGCTTGCTACATTTCTGCGCCACGTACGAAGTGGAAGCAAGCCGCAAAAGACTGAAAGAAATGGCAGTACTTGAGGTGCTTCACTTGACGCTTCTAGTTGGTTTGTATGAATACAGTGCACACACACGTGAGAAACGCCAGGCCATTGTCCGGTCTCCTTTTACTGTACATAGGAAGGAAGGCCAACGCTCAATCGGCTAATTTAATTGACAGACGCGCTTAAATTACGGTCCCATTTAGCACTCGGAGAACTCCCAAGTGGAGGCTTCTACCGCATGACACACGGCTCACATACTTCTCTTCATTGGAGTCGGGCTTCCAGTAAGCGGCAACTAAGTCTGATCCATATCCAGCCCCCGCTCTACAGGCACCGATGTGTCCGCCTGCAGTGGCCCAGATGGACTGCTAATTGCATTTTCACTTCGGTCCTTTTCTGTTCCCGAAGACGCTCAGACCGCGATGATCACCGCCGATAAGAGCTCGAGAGGGATTTTTTTTCATTTCAGGGCAGAGGACCGGCCTTCCCTCACTCTGGTCATTAGCTATCGAAAAGATGCAAGAACGGGACCTGGACATTCATAAACCTCTAACCCCGACTCCACCCTCTACCAGTCGCACAGACCGTAACAGTCGGACACAGAGCTGTTAAGTGACCTGCAACCCCCACTCGGTGTGCCGTGTGTGGCCACTCGGACCTTCCATCAGGGAAAAGGTCAGCGCAGAGTGATGCCTGTGCCTCTGGAGAGTGGAACACAGAGGCCAGTGGGCCTCCTCGGAAGAGGGTCCCCCAAGACCTCCATTTAGACTCAAACCAAGAAGACATTTGGGACAACAACTGGCAAGAAAAGTAACAATAATAAATGGAAGAGCTTGATTTTGTGTTGGGGACGATTCACCACACATACCACACAGGCCTGTGCTGGTGAGCCCCCACTTATCATTTAGTGTTTATTACACGCACTTTTGACATATTAATAAATAAGAAGCAATGCAGGTGATAAGAATAAGGCCAAAATGTGAAGGAAGCAAACATGAGGGCTGATTCAAAATTGATCATAGCACGAGGTAAGAGGCAAATATTCAATCATCTGTGGAACCTAAGTAGGGCATAGAGCAAGCAACGTGCCATCAGGGTGGTACGATAGTGCAGAATCAGTCTATCTTCTGGATTTTCTTTATATGGTTAGACATTAATTCACAGAAGTTGAGTTCATAAGTATGTATGAAAGTTGTGCTTCATGGTCTCACATAACGTAGCATGGTAAGGCAGGAAATCCATGGAAGGGAAAAAGAAGGTTGCGTCAAACCACTTGCCAGTTACAAACCTTCTGTCATGCTGTAAGGGTAGAGTGGGTAGAGCAGTTCGAATTAAAGTAGTCCAAGAATAAGGGGGAGCATCAGTACTGCATGTGTATATCCGGCCTGCACTGCTTGGTCCGCTGCTGTGGTGCATAGACCTCTAGCCAAACCCAGCCAGCGGTGCCAGGTAGAGGTGGGAGCTGGTAAATGGAGAGAGCCTTAGACCTAAAAGCTTAAGTTCAAAAGGATAAAGACGATGACTAACACATCCACTAGGATCTGAGATGACCACACTCATTCAGCACTACTCAAAACATTTTTACCAAAGCTCAAAACGATAAAGCCACAAGTGTGCCACATCCAATGTAAGTAATATGACCCTCCCAAAAATGGCCCTTGTGTTGGAATAAGGGCATACTAATAGGGCTAGAATTTCTAGAAACTAAATCTTCCCTGTTCACTATAAATCCTACTGAAGGCCACACAACCGCAGTGATAATCACACCAGGATCACGGGAGTTGCCAAGGTTTAAACATAGAGCTCAATACCGAAAAATATGTAAATAATTTAATCACGCAGTGCAGATATTGTTTCACAAGCATATAATTTCGTTGGAACAGGAAAACTTTGACACATCTGGAGGCATCAATCACAAGAAAACGTTTTCTTATACATAAATCTCTCTCTCAACCAGTCCATTCACGCGGAAAAAGTAAAGCTCAATCAAGGTTTCCAGCCAGATGGCAGAGAAGAACTTGGCACATTATGCAGGAGTTTTAGGTGAAGCATTCCCAAAGTGATGGAGGCAGAATGTGTTTGAAGAAAACCAAGTGGCTGGCTGGCAAATCTATTCAAGTGGCACATTCGTCTGACCAATGAGAAAGGCAAAAATAGTAATTGATGGAGGGGTTTCTTTAATTGATGGTACGAAACTGCAAACTGATACAACCCACTCTATTCCATTAGTTTTTATTTGCTCAATGTGCTTTTGTGGAAAGATATTAATAATATGTAAATCAGTTTATCCCATCTGGAAATGGACAGGTCAGCCTAAAGTGCTAGACTGTATAACCTCTGAGTGGAAACACAAACAACCCCAGGCATGTTTTAGTCATGTAGGGTCTCATCAGTCAGGTGCAGCTTCAGACATTATGGCACAATGGCTACTGGTCCTGTTCAACTTAGGTCAATTCACTGATAAAGATGGCTGGATTTGCTTAAACCGAACTTAACTATTTCAAATAGCTCTGGAGCATTTTATTCCATGATGAAACCTGCCTCGAATCCCTCAGGGAATACAATCACAAGTCACTAGTAATAGCAAAAGATGGAATTTGAACTGCAACTTAAACTAAGCAAGCCTTATTTCACAAGTGTTACCACCTGCAACCTATTCCATATTTTCAATATTACCAAAAGACACAGTAAAGAGATCACACCATCATCAAGGCCAGATGGCTAATTTCTGGAGGGAATTTAAAACATCTAATGTACTCAGATATAGCTGCAAGATCCAGGTAAGCAATATTTACACTGCTCTAGTGGGACACATTTATTTGGGATGGACTGCAGCCCTATAACTATTGACATTGCATTGTCATTGAATATACATTCAATGTCTATATTCCCCGTTTTCAGCGACTCCTTGATCTCAGGAAAAACACCAATTGAATAGGATTCTGCACTGCTTGCCCAACTCCCTCCACCATGGTCAGATGCACAGTTTAGAACTTAAGTGCCTTACTTGAATCACCCTAGAAATCAAGTAGAGTGGGGCTAGCTTCTCCGAGCTGCTGTCTTCTATCTCCCAACCAATCTGATATGCTGGCAGAGTTGCTCTCCTGCACTGCCATGGTTTCAGGGCTGTTTAATAACCACATTCAACATATGCCTAGTGGCAAATGTCTAGGAATTAACTTCACAATCGCAAAAAAAAAGAAAAGAAAAAAAGAGCAGTGTCAAAGCCAATAAGTCTCAATTTTGGGACGTAATAGCTTCCAACATGGATTTAAGCCTTGCAGCACAGAAACCAAATACTGCGCTGCAAGGCTAAAGTAGTAAAATAAATACATAAAAAAGCATTTGAAAGAGCTGGGTGCGTCAAGGGCAAGTGGGACATTTGCTAAGTCCACTTGGGCGCCACTGTATTAAGAACCTAATTAATAGCCATCTTGAAAAGTTGAAAAGTTACTTGTGAATCAGTAAAAAAAAAGAGCAGAATGATTTGATACAAATCTTGGTATATATAACCTTACCAAAGTTTCCTGAGATAACAGAAGTAATACATTACATGAATTGCATGACAGATTAAATTTGCGCCATCTGGGATTCAGCAAGAATTATGTACCATGTCAATAGTTGATGGGCAGTCACGTTCTTAGCAAAAAATCAAAGGGTAGAATGTGTAATCATCTGTATTATGTTTTTAACTTTTAGCAAACATTTTGAATAGTATCTGACAAAATGTAAGATTTTTTAAAATTTTACTTTGGCACACGGGATGTAGGAGCACGATAAAAGGAATGCAAAATGACACCTCTTTGTGGGACATTTCGTGGTGGGCAAAGTGTTGTAAATATGTGCTATTATGTTGTTATGGCATGTGAATTTGTGCGGCATGCTAATCACTCATGAGTGTATCCAGGCACTCAGCCCCCCAGAGTTAGTTGAAGAGCTAGGCCTCTAGATTCTTGCAGGATTCAAGAACCAAGGAGGAGGCTCTGATGTGTTGAGGGAGGTCGTCCCTAAATTTGGGGGCAATGTAGGAAAATGAGTGACCTCCAGTTCTGCTTTTGTAGATTTTGTTTGTAGATGCGGGGATTGTGTGAGTGTGTGGCTCATCAAAGGTGCCTGGCTTGCTGGTGAAAGTGTAGGCGGTTGTTCAGGTATGCTGGTTCAAAGGAACGAGTTACTTACCTTCGGTAACGACTTTTCTGGTGGATACATTAGCTACCTGTGGATTCCTCACCTAATGAATACTCCCATTGCGCCAGCTTTCGACTGAAATCTTCTTCCTAGCTTCTGCACGTCGACGAGGACGTCACAATTGCCCACGCAACGCCGTCTGACGTCATACAGACAATAAGAGGTCCTCGCCGACGTGCCGACATCAGTACCAACATTCTTTATGTGCCTGAGAATAATAGGCCATTGAGATGAAAGAACAATAGCAAAATGTTATGATATTCCAAATAAATACATCATTCTAATAACTCAATCCTTCTTTTTTTTGTTTTTACAAATCAATAAATATATGAACAATATATATCAACATGAATATATATACAGAATATATACAAGTCCTCAAAACCAAGAGGAGCACACTCAAGAATTACTTGGCTAGACCAGACAGGCAACGGGGAGGCGGGTGGGACCGGGAGGAATCCACAGGTAGCTAATGTATCCACCAGAAAAGTAGTTACCGAAGGTAAGTAACTCGTTCTTCTGATGGATACAACTACCTGTGGATTCCTCACCTAATGAATAGAGTCCCAAAGCAGTACCGCACTCGGTAGAGGGTGCCTGAATGGTCAAACCAAGAAATCCTGCAGCACTGACCGTGCAAAATGGCCATCCCTTCTGACCTCAGAGTCCAATCAGTAATGCTTCGCAGAAGTGTGAAGGGATGACCAAGTTGCGGCCTTGCAAATGTCAACCACAGGAACACCCCTAGCCAAGGCCGAAGTGGCCGACTTAGCTCTGGTGGAATGAGCTCTTATACCATCAGGGGGTTCTTTCTTTGCTAAAGAGTAACACATTTTAATGCAAAGAACAACCCACCTGGAGTGTGTTCTCTCTATATAGAAGCTTAGCGCCCTCCTTGGATCTAAGCGGTGAAGTCTCTCTTCTTCCTTTGAAGGATGAGGCGGAGGATAAAACGTGGAAAGAGTAATCGTCTGGGACATATGAAAGGGTGAAACAACCTTAGGAAGGAAAGCAGCCTTGGTCCTCAACACCACCTTATCCCCATAAAAAGATGTATAAGGGGGTTTTACAGATAGAGCTTGCAACTCACTCACTCTCCTTGCAGAAGTAATTGCAACCAGAAAGACCGTCTTTAGGACCAATAATCTGATGGGGCAAGAGTGCATAGGCTCAAAAGGGGACCCCATAAGGAAAGTTAGAACCAAGTTCAAATCCCACTGAGGCATAACGAAAGGAGTAGGAGGGAATTTATTCGTGAGACCCTTCAAGAACCTAAGTACTATGGGGGATTTAAACAAAGAAGGCTGGTCTGGAAGACAAAGAAAGGCTGAAAGAGCAGACAAGTATCCCTTAATCGTAGCCACTGCACAACCCCTCTGTGCTAGAGACAATGCAAAAGATAAAATATCCGACAAGTGAGCACGTAAGGGATCAATCTGACTCTCTCCACACCAAACCACAAATTTAGACCACCTATTAGCGTAGATAGATTTAGTGGAGTGTCGCCTGGCTGCTAAGATAACATCCACTACGTCAGGCGGGAGAGAGAAAGAACTCAAGTTGCCCCGTTCAATCTCCAGGCATGAAGGTGCAGGCTCTGGAGGTGGGGGTGTAAAACCGGCCCCTGTGACTGCGAGAGGAGGTCTGCCCTGAGAGGGAGACGGAGCGGCGGGCACAGTGAGAGTTGGAGAAGGTCCGTGTACCATACCCTCCTTGGCCAATCCGGAGCTATTAAGATAACTTGGGCCCGGTCTTGGCGTAGTTTCCTCAATACTCGAGGAATCAAGGGTATGGGGGGAAATGCGTAAAGCAACTGGTCGCACCAGGTCATCTGAAACGCATCCCCCAACGCTCCTTGTACCGGATACTGGAGGCTGCAGAATAACGGGCAGTGCGAGTTCTCCCGGGTGGCAAACAGATCTATCCGAGGAAACCCCCACATCTGGAAGATTAGACGGACTTGATCTGGATGGAGGCACCACTCGTGATCGGCCGAGAAATGGCGACTGAGGCAGTCCGCACGTACGTTCAAGACTCCGGCCAGATGATTTGCTACCAAGCAAATCTGATGGTCCTTTGCCCAGGACCATAGCCGAAGAGCTTCTCTGCAGAGAAGGTACGACCCTATCCCTCCCTGTTTGTTTATATACCACATCGCTGTAGTATTGTCCGTCACGACCTGAACCGACTGACCGCGAAGGGATGGGAGGAATGCCTTGAAAGCCAGACGTACAGCCCGTAACTCCAACAGATTGATATGAAACATCTGTTCTACTGGAGACCAAAGTCCTTTGATTTCCAGGTCCCCCAGATGAGCTCCCCACCCTAGAGTGGAAGCATCCGTTATTAATGCGGCCACTGGCGGAGCTTGCGAGAACGGACTTCCTCAGGAAAGATTGTCGTCCGCAATCCACCACTTCAAATCCGTGGCAGCATCTCTGGAGATCCTCACCAAGCCTTCGAGATCTCCTTTGTGTTGAGACCACTGCCTTCGGAGGCACCACTGAAGAGCCCTCATGTGCCAGCGAGCATGCGTGACCAACAGTATGCAAGAAGCAAACAGACCAAGCAGACGTAGGAACTTGAGGACCGGAATAACCGCTCCAATTCGAAACTTTGGAACCAACGCCTGAATGTCCTGAATCCGCTGAGGCGGAGGAAAGGCTCGGTTCAATGTTGTATCCAGTACTGCCCCTATGAACAGGAGGCGCTGAGAGGGCTCTAGGTGAGATTTGGGCACGTTCACCGAAAAACCCAGGTCGAACAACAACTGGGTTGTCGACTGCAGGTGATGCAACACGAGCTCCGGAGACTTGGATTTGATCAACCAGCCGTCCAGATAAGGAAATACTGCTATCCTCTTCCTTCTGAGCTCCACTGCAACCACCGACATCACCTTCGTGAAGACTCGAGGTGCTGAAGTAAGACCAAACGGGAGGACCGCAAACTGATAGTGCTGCGACCCCACCACAAACCGGAGATACTTCCTGTGCGACTTGAGTATCGGAATATGAAAGTAAGCATCCTGCAAGTCGACAGACACCATCCAATCTCCATTGTTCAGCGCCAAAAGCACCTGAGCTAGGGTCAGCATCTTGAACTTTTCCTGTTTGAGGAACCAATTCAAGATCCTTAGGTCCAGGATTGGTCTCAACCGACCATCCTTCTTGGGAATAAGGAAGTATCTCGAGTAACATCCTTGACCCCTTTCCTGCTCTGGGACCAACTCCACCGCGCCCTTTGAAAGGAGGACTTGAACCTCCTGTTCTAACAACATGAGGTGTTCTTCTGAACAATAAGATGGGCAGGGCGGGATGGGGGGCGGAAACTCCCGAAAGGGAAGGGTGTAGCCTTTTCTCACAATGCTGGTAATCCAGGAGTCTGATGTTATGACCTCCCACTTGTGGAAAAAATTCAGTAACCTCCCCCCTACAGGAGTGGAGAGAGAGGGAATTGGTGGAAGCCTAAGGCTATTTCCCCTGCTGCACCCCTCCAGAGGATGAGGAAGAGGCAGAGTGCTGCTGAGAGGCTCCCCTGGTACGAACCCTACCCCTCCCTCTAAAGGATCTATAGGAGAGAGCAGAGGTGGGTTGTTGGAATTTTCCTCGAAAGGAGGAGGAGGAACCACGAACAAATCCTCGAAACCTCCTAAAATATCTGGAGGAAGTAGAAGAAGTGGCTTGCAAGCCCAGCGACTTGGCCGTGGCCCTACTCTCTTTAAACCTTTCTAAGGCCGAATCTGCCTTGGCACCAAACAGCTTGTCACCATCAAAAGGAAGGTCCAATAGGGTCGATTGCACATCAGAGGAAAATCCAGAGTTACGAAGCCAGGCCTGCCTCCTCGTAACGTGCAAAAACAACAAGTGATGGACGGAATGCTGAACATTGTCAAACATTCACCCCCAGTCACAGATCTGGGTTTAATCCATTGTTTTTTTGCTGCCCATGCCATTCCAGTTTGGACCCAGCCATATGCAAATCAGTCTTGACCCTGTTCCCCATGGGAACAGTCCAGCTCGAACTGCTAGGCCAGGTCTTCCCTGGACTGGAAACAAGCATCCTGGGACCGGTTTCGGGGTTTCACCCCTCATCAGCCAGGCTAGCTTGAATCCAGTGGCATGGGAAGCACGGGACCCACGTCTGGGCATACCCTTCCCACTTAGGGCGACAAATGCAAAAACAAGTGATGGACGGAATGCTGAACATGGCTTGGCAGTTCGGTCTGGACTGTTCCCATGAGGAACGGGGTCAAGACTGATTTGCATATGGCTGGGTCCAAACTGGGGTGGCATGGTGAGCAAAAGAACGATGGATTAAACCCAGATCTATGACTGGGGGTGAGTGTTTGACAATGTTCAGCATTCCGTCCATCACTTGTTGTTTTTGCTTTGTCGCCCTAAGTGGGAAGGGTATGCCCAGACGTGGGTCCCGTGCTTCCCATGCCACTGGATTCAAGCTAGCCTGGCTGATGAGGGGTGAAACCCCGAAACCGGTCCCAGGATGCTTGTTTCCGGTCCAGTGAGGACCTGGCTTGGCAGTTCGGTCTGGACTGTTCCCATGAGGAACGGGGTCAAGACTGATTTGCATATGGCTGGGTCCAAACTGGGGTGGCATGGTGAGCAAAAGAACGATGGATTAAACCCAGATCTATGACTGGGGGTGAGTGTTTGACAATGTTCAGCATTCCGTCCATCACTTGTTGTTTCTGCCTCCTCGTAACCACAGCAGTGCCCATTGCTCTAGCAACCGAGTCAGATGTATCCAACCCAGATTGAATAACCTGGGTTGCAGCTGCCTGAGCGTCAGAGACCAGGCTCAATAATTCCTGAGGAACCTCTGTGTGTGTGGATTTAATTTCGTCCATCAGAGCATAAATGTATCTTCCTAAAATGCATGTAGCATTGGTGGACTTCAACGCCATGCTACATGACGAGAACACCTTTTTGGATGACATGTCCATCTTCTTGGAGTCTCTATCCGAGGGTACAGCTGGAAAGGACCCAGGAGCAGATCTTGCTGAGCACGAAGCCTGGACCACCAGGCTTTCAGGTGTTGGGTGCCTGGAAAGAAAACCTGGGTCAGCTGGTGCAACCCGATACCTCCTAGCCACAGATCTATTGACGGCTGAAGAAGACACCGGCTTCTTCCAGACTTCCATAATGGGGTCCAGTAGCGCTTCATTGAAAGGCAAAAGCGGCTCAGCAGATGTAGAGGCACGGTGCAACACCTCCGTCAAGATGTTCTGCTTGGCCTCAGTCACTGGCAAAGGGAGGTCCAGAAAGTCAGCTGCCTTTCTGATGACAGAATGAAAGGTGGCTGCCTCCTCTGTGTACTCCCCAGGTGATGACAAATCCCATTCAGGGGAGGTATCCAGACCACTTGCAGTGTCAAGTCTATGGAGACCCTCACGAGAGTCCTCGATCTCACCTTCCTCCAAGGCTTGCCTCTCGTATTCCTGCTCTTCAAGGAGGCAGAGAGCAAGCCTCCTCGAGTGCAGCCTCTCCTCTATCCTCGGCGTCGACATGGCGTCCTCGGACATCGAAGAATGACGCCGATCCTCGGATCTGTCCGACGCTGGGTCTACAGGCACCATAGCTCTCTTCGACCCGGACGATGTGAAGTCTGTCCCGGAGTCGGAGGAGGTCTAGTCGGCATCACTGGCTGAGATATCGAAGCCGTAGGGGCCGAAGCCACCGAAGCCGATACCGGCGCCGAGCCCACGTTCCCCAGGGGGAGAAAGGGCATGAAGGGTGCCGGTCGAAGTGGAGCCGGAGCACCCATGTTGAAGGCCAAACGTCCCGAAGGACCAGCCGGTCCACCACCTGGAGCCATCTGTTGGAAGATGGAAAACATTGCATTGAGAAATGCGGTGCTATCAGCTCCAGGGGCCGGGAAAGCCGGGTACTGGGGCGCCTGGTTCGAAGGCGACACCGAAGCCGGTCTCGTCGTCTGCAAAGACGGAGAAAACATCTGAGGCTGCGGAACCTCGAACACTGAAGGAGGATGGCCCGATGACATGGGTGAAGTCGGTGAAGCCGGAGATGGTAATTGCGTCGTCGGCTGGGGAGTGATAGTGGGACTGACTTCCCAAGTCTTCCGACGTCGAGTTGCTGGAGACCTCGATCGAGACCTCTCCCTACTCGACCGGCGCCGTGATTCTCGACGACGCCGGGAGTCCCGATGATGCCGATGAGACTTCGGTGACGACGACTTTCGGTGATGTCTCTTCTTCTTTTTCGATTTCGCAAGAAAAAGCTTGGCCTCACGCTCTTTCAGGGCCTAAGGATTCATATGCTGACAAGAATCGCACTTCGTGGTCGGAACTAAGACACCACAAGCAGTCAGAATGTGGGTCCGTTACCGACATTGTACCACCACACTCACGGCAGGGCTTGAATCCTGACTTTCTTTGCGACATTGTAATATCCCAAAGTAAAATAGCCAAAAATACACTGTAACTGTCGAACAGTAGCTCCCTCGAAGATAACCGTTTCGAATGGCACAGAAAAAAGGGAACTGACGTCGGCGAGGACCTCTTATTGTCTGTATGACGTCAGATGGCGTCGCGTGGGCAAT
Source organism: Pleurodeles waltl (assembly GCF_031143425.1). Taxonomy (NCBI): domain Eukaryota; kingdom Metazoa; phylum Chordata; class Amphibia; order Caudata; family Salamandridae; genus Pleurodeles; species Pleurodeles waltl. Next base: position 1,195,287,720 of record NC_090446.1, read on the forward strand.
TGTGACGTCCTCGTCGACGTGCAGAAGCTAGGAAGAAGATTTCCATTGAAAGCTGGCGCAATGGGAGTATTCATTAGAAGAGGAATCCACAGGTAGTTGTATCCATCAGAATTGTGCAGTATTTTGTATGCATTCGTGAGAAGCTTGAAATGGCTGTTTGTGTACAGGGTGTCAGTGAAACTCTATAATGTGTGGTGATATGTGGGTGCTACATAGGAGATTGCGGATGAGCCTTGCTGCGGTGATCTGACTTGTTTAGTCTGTGTAGATGATGTTTGGAGATCCTAGTATAGAGTGTTGTCGTAGTAGAGTCTACCTGTGACGACTGCTTGTGTGATGGCACATCTGGTGTTCGGGGGTAACCTTTTGAACGCCTTCAATAGCAAATGTAGGATGTGGAAGCAGGAGAAGCAAACTGCGTTGACTTGTGCTGTCATGTTGAGTTTATCGTACAGGATGATTGCAGGTTTCTGGTGTAGGTACTAGCTCTTGGCATAATAGCTAATTCTCAGTGTCAGTGCCCTTTTAAACACAAAAAAGGAAAATATATTATGTGTGTGTGTGTATATATATATATATATATATATATATATATATATATATATATATACATATACACACACACACATATATTAGTGGTTGATGTACATATAACCTTTCAAAAGAAAAGTGCATCCAGCTCAGCTCCTTCTGGAAAGTTTCAGGATGATCCGTCAAGCGGAGGCCAACACAAATAAAGGTGGGGAGGGGGGTCTCAAAAGCATATTTCCCCATGTATTTTCTATAGACTTCTTCAGGGGTGTGGAATTTATTAAAATATCTACTTGTCCACGGGACAGGTTGCTTCTCAAATCTACTTGTCCTGTAAAAAGATCTACTTGTCCCTTTGGTGCCATGTAGTGTGGCGCCAAATTATAGCAGCAATCTCATTATGTAAGAGCTCTGATAATAGCCTCTCTGATTATGCCAGGGCTACTACCATAGTAGGGCTTGAATACTAGCAGTTTCAATCCCTACTGTAGCAATTTCCTTATTTTTCCACCTTTCTGCAGATCTGCATACTGGGGCTGGAGGAAGCAGTAAGCAATAGTTCCAGGGCTGGAATGCCTTTGAGTCTGCAAACCTACTAACCTGCATGTTTTAAAGATTTTCACCAGCTTCTCTCTAATATTTTCCCATAATAAGAAAGGTTGGACATTTACTCCTGACAATGGCAGAATTAGAACTTCTTCCATGGTTGGGAAGAAAGTGGCTGGAGGGAAAATGAACTTGCAAATGCTCAATAGATTTTCACATGAGCAAATCTACACATGCGTATTTACCCATGCTAAAATACAGTTCACAAATATTTTATAGGGGTACGACATATACCATGGGTGCACTTTTGTGACTTTCTTTAAGAATTTGGGGCCACATGTAGGTAGGTTCAGATTTGTGACCCGCAAATTGCGAGTCGCAAATCCGAATGTAGGATGGTGTCCCTGACACCATCTGTGATTCGCAAGGGCTTCGCAAATGCTCACCTCATGAATAATCATGAGGTGGGTCGCAATTTGCGACCCCCTTGCGAATGGCGGCCTCACAGGGATGGTGGCCTGCTGGAGACAGCAGACCACCATGTCTGTGACTGCTTTTCAATAAAGCAGTTTTTTTTTTTGTAATGCAGCCCGTTTTCCTTAAAGGAAAACGAGATGCATTACAAAAACGAAAAATGAAACGTTTTCGTTTCATTTTTTCAGAGCAGGCAGTGGTCCGCAGGACCACTGCCTGCTCTGTAAAAATGTTTACAGTGACATTCACAATGGGGAAGGGGTCCCAGAGGGACCCCTTCCCTTTTGTGAAAGTGTTAGCACCCATTTGAAATGGGTGCAAACTGAGATTGGTTTGCGCCCGCATTCGCAAAACAATCCTACATTGCACTGCGAGTCGCAATTAGGAAGAGAACACCCCTTCCTAATTGCGAGTCACAAACCCGTTTTGCGATTCGGTAACCAGGTTACCGAATCGCAAAACTGGGTTTGTGCATCGCAATGTGCTTTTTGCACGCTGCAAACAGCGAAAGTCGCTGTTTGCGACATGCAAAAAGCTACCTACATGTGGGTCTTGGTCCCTAATTAGGTCTGGTGTTAACAAAGACATTTTGTTTTTATTAAACTTCTATTTCTCTTCCTTTCAGCTGGCTTTACTGTGAGTGATCGCATTCTTCTCTTCCACAAGGAGCATATTGGCACACAAAGTAGTTTTGTTCAGTGTCAGGAACTACAGTGGCAATCAGTAACGTAATGAAACTGGAGGGTGCCCCTTTGCAAAGAACATGGAGGAGCCCCCTCTCCAGACTCACTCAGGGCAGGTGCTGTGCTGAAGGGGCCCCCTGGAGGGCGGCTGCGGGGCCTTTGTTATGCCACTGGTAGCAACATGTGCTTTTAGAGTTCAAAAACGTTTTGGGGGTTTTTTGCCAGTGTTTGTTACAATGTTGAGGACCTGGTAGCTCCCACAACAATAAAGTGTTACAAAAGCCATTTCAAAACAAGACACGCATTGATGAAACTAAAAGACTTATAAAAATATGTCAGATCGGCTTTGTCAGTGTTTGTTTATTTTCATGCTTCCCATAATCGTGTTGAAAATGGTTACACTGATTTTCCATTAGAAATATTTTTGGGAAATACTAGCATGCATCAAAACATTTTACTAAATGACACTTCATTTGCATATAATCAGAGAGCATTCTGGGAGCATTATACTTAGCCTCATAGCCTAAACTTTTCAAACATGTGTATACACGTTTTTTTTTTTTTGTACTTGAACCAACGTCAGTAGTGAAGTGTGACATTAAAACATTTATTTACAGCACTCACCCTAATAATGAAGGTTTTCAAATAATGAACCATAAATACAAGTTCGAACAGCATTATCTTTTGGAAACACATTACCTCAACTGCAGAGAGTTCCACTCTCTGTAAACAGGCAGCCAAAGGGTTTGTGCTGCAGAGGGTTGGGTCTACTTGTCCCAAGGACAAAGTAAACATAAAATCTTGTTGCCCTTGACCCCAAACAAGATGTCCCGGGCGTCGGGCGGTAGGAATTCCACATCCCTGCTTCTTTGAGCAGTGCTACCGCAAAAAACAGAACAGAATTACACCAAATGTAGAAGGAGGCTAGATCTTAGTCTGCAGATTGTGCTTTTTGTGATTTGGTGTAAATCCATTCAGTAGTTTTTAAGGTTAAAAAATATTTGTATATCTGGATGGTTGGGTTTAAGGGACTCTTAAAAGAGCCCCTTGAACCCAATTTTAAAAAATAGAGCCTTCTGACTGGCTCAGCGAGCTTTTTTTTAACCTTGGGTGAATTTGCTCTTGCAGGAGTCAGACTCCAGGAGGAGCAGCGCGCTCATTGTCTGCAATCAACATAAGAAAAATGTTGCTGGAAGCTATTCTGATTTTTTTTTTAATAATAACAAAAGGGGCAGGATTGGGTTACCCATCCCCCTAGGCCCCTTGAGTGAGGGCAATGAGGGACCGACCTGGGGCCAGTGACAAAAAAACAAACTGCAGTTTTCTGTAGGACTCCCGCAGTATCGCAGTAAAAAAAAAAAAAAAAGGAAACAGAAAATGTCAGTCTATATTTTTTTTAAAAACGTATATACGGAACGGCCATTAGTAGGGGCCTCCCTCTCCTCAAACACACAGTAGGTCCCCGGGAGCCCCAACCCCAGGGCTGATTTTTTTTTTTTTAAATGTGTTAAAAAGAAGTAAGAAAGGTCCCCTTTCCCAAGTCTGAGTAGGCCCAGGGTATCCTATCCCCCACATCTGAAATAAAAAATAAAGGGGAGGGCCAGCACTGCTCCCCCTTCCCTGGCCTTCGTAGACCCTGGGGACCCTATTAACCAGGGCTGATTTCCAAAAAAAACAAAAAAACAAAAAGTACAAAAGGGGAGGGTGGGTTGCGTGGTTCCGCTCCCTGAGCCTTTATAGGCCCCGGAGATCCCATCCTCCAGGGATGGCTCAGTGACTTTGTCCTGGGAAGCCCAACCCCAGAGTCGATTTCTTTAAAAGGAAATAAAATGGGGGGAGGGGTAATGCGCAGCCCCACTTCCCTAGCCTAAATAGGTCTCCTGGACCCCATCCCCAGAGGCTGAAATCAGAAAAAAGAAATGTACAAATAAAAGGGAAGATGGGCCCATGCAGTGGGGCCTGAGCCTCTATTTGCCCCGGACACCCCATCTACTAGGGCCAGCTCAGTGACAGTGTCCCGGGGAGCCTACCCCCAACAAAGTAGTTTCCCTGCCCTCACCAGCACAGGCAGAGAAACATACGTTTGCTCCCACCTGGCAGGAGCATTTTTAAATCTCCTCCCAGACGGCAGCAAACATAAAAGTATGCTCCCAGGCAGCGGGACATTTAAACATGTTCTTTCTGGCTGGGAGCAGACTTGTGTTCAGTTTCCCTGCTCTCATTTCTGCGGGAATTGAAACGGAGCACATATTGCTCCCACCTGTAGGGGAATGGGTCCCTGGGGCAAAAACAGGCTTGGAGATGGGGGGGAGGGGCATATGTTTCTCTTCTCCTTTTATAACATGCAGCCCCCGGGGCTTGGAGTCCCAGGAGGGCCTAATAAGGCTTGGGAGGAGCGGCACAGCCCCTTCCCTTTTTTTTAAAATTGTATTTGACCCTGAGGGATGTGGTTTCTGGTGCTTAATAAGGCTCAGGGAGGAAGGCTGCAGCCCCTCACCCCTTAGAATTTGGCCCTGGGTGATGGGGTTCCTGGGCCCTCCAAAGGTTCCAGGGGGTGGGGGCATCCATACCTCCTTCCCTGTTTAATTGTATTTGGGTCCGGGGATGATGTCCCCGTGGTCTTCAAAATCTCGAGGAGAGGGGCCAAGCAACCCCTCCCCTTTTATTGGAATTTGGTCCAAGGGCATGGGGTCCCCAGGGCCAATTAAGACTTGGAGAGGGGGTTGTATCCCCCCATTAATATATATGTTTTGGCCCAGGAGGTGGCGTCCTCAAGGCTCAATGGCCAACCCTTTGCTACGAACACCAAAGACTGTGCGCAGCATGGGACTGGAAGCCTCTTGGGGGTTTGCCACAGGGCCTAGTGGCAGGCCAAGCCCTGTCACCAACACCCCACTGTGTTAGGCCAAAGGCCATGTGCAACGTGGTCTTCACTGCATGCAGGGAACTGAAAGCAGGGCCAGGCTCTGCAGCCTACCATATGCACAACCAAGGACATGAGCGGCATGGGGTTGGCTGCCTCTGGGTGGCAGCCTGTGGAATATTGGACACAGGGCCTGGCTGCAAGCCAGGCCATGCATCGAACCCCATTCCCTGCACGACAAAAGGTTGTGTGCATTATGGGGCTGGTTACCTCCAGGTGGGATGGTCACAGGCCCTGGCCTGCGTGCACTGCGCATGGTTGGCTGCCTGTGGGTGAGTTGGTCGTAGGCCCTCCAGCCAACAAAGCAGTGTGAGGTTGTCTGCAAGCAAGCAGGGGGTTTGAAGCAAGCCCTGGGAACACCACCCCCGGGGCCAATCTGCACATTCGAGGGAAGGGGGCCACGTGGCCCCCCCTCCCCAAGCCTTTCTACGCCCCAGAGAACCCATCCCATGGTGCATTTTTTAAAGGGAGAGGACTGTGTGGCTCCCCCCCACACAGAACCTTTAAAGGCACTGGGGAACCGATGCCACAGGGCCAACTAGTTAAAAAAAAAAAGGTTGGGGAGTTGGGCCACGTGGTCACCCTCCCTGAGGCTTTAAATGGCCCTGGGCTGGCTCAATTACTATGTTCTGTGTGGCCCACACCCCTCGGATGGAGTAGTTTCCCTACCCGTACTGGCTACAAAACATATGTTTATTCCTGTCTGGCAGGAGCATTTTTCAAATCACTCTCCCTTCAGGTGGGAGTGAACATGCCTGCAGCAGCGCAGGCAGGGATGGCAAGGCTGGTACCAACAGATGGGAGATTTAAACATGCTCCTGCCAGGTGGGAGCAAATTTGTATTTTCCTACCTGTACTCCTGTAGGCAGGGAAACAGATATTGCTGCCACCCAGATATTGCTCTCACCTCTAATGCTGTACTTGTCTATAGAGTAATATAATAGAAGCCTGAAAGATGCCATCAGTGATGTCATGTTTTGGTGATTACATGCTGGATTTCAGAATCCTGGACCCTCACTGGGTCTGACAGACTCACAGAGGGTCTAGAATCCGTTAATCAACATTTTGATTCACAAATCCAGTAAAATAAACATAAATGGCAAAAAAGTATTCTGTAGCTATGCTTGGACAACAGCTACGCGTGGGTCTTGGCAACAGAGCAGCGGGTTGGAAGCAGGGCCCAGCCACAGTCCAGACTCTACAGCAAACCCCTACTTTGCACAGCCAAAGAGTAACACTGTAGTATGGTCCAATAATGCCATCAAGGGCTTCCGGGTGGTACTGTAAACCATCAAGTCGAAGGCTGAGTGGTTTGTCAATGTCACCAGACTCCTGAAATGGCAATACAAGACCACAATATATGTGGCACCTGTACGTATTTTTTACAATATATGTTTATTTTGGGGTGTCAATATATTGATGAAATCAGTATTTCACAGGTAACTGTGAAATATTCCCTTATTTCACAGTTCCCTGAGAAATACGGGTTTCGAAACCAATGCATGATGTGCTATAAAAGCACCAAAGCGTGAAATATAATTCTGTTTCATATTCCATGTGATATTTTAATTAGGGAAACTGTTCATCAACTTCTTGATTTCTAAGAAGGCAATTTCGGGAAAGGAGAAGCCTTGGATTTAGTCTGCTCAAAACTCAGTGGTATGGCATTTGAGGAGGGGGACCCTTTCCTCAAGCCTGTGAATGACATGGCTTTGGTGCAGCAGCGTGAAAATGTGAAGACTGCGAAGGTTTTGACGCCCCAGAAACTGAAATTAGAAACAGGGACCAGCCCGCAAATGTATTCCCACCTAAGACGTTCCTGCCAAAGTCTACTCCATACTCACCACCAACAGGACTTATAGGGGCATCTTTAATTCAGTGAAAAGGCAGAAATGCACAGAACAGGAATAAAGTTGCCATCCAAATCGCACACTCATCCTACCCATTTGGAAAGAGTTTGCACTGGTCACCAGACTCTCGCCCAGTTTCCTGACAGAAGATTGATAATCACCTTGTATAATTCTCTGTTGCTGCTGCTTGATCTCTCCAAACCCAAGACCCCTGATCTCCTCGGGTTCTTCCATGAGCCAGGGGTTGCTGACGCGCTGGGTTCCACCGCCAGCCATTAAACTGGACCTGCAACACAACCAGAAATTACGTGCATTATATAAGGGGAATCACAGTGCAGAGTTTTTGGTACACAGCTCCAGCATGTTGAGGAGAGGAGCACTACATTACGAAATAAAATAAGCAGCAAACACACCAGCAGTTCCCCTCCGAGTATGCACCCAGCATCAGGAACTCCCTTTCCATTACACAACATCAGAAACCTTTAACTAATGTCATGATTGACATCTAGGTGTAGCGTCATTACCGACCTAAATTGCAGTATTACTTTCGTGTAGAAGCTTATTACATCATTCCGAGGTGATATTACAGTGAGTGGTAGTAGAACTAAAAGTGCCTGAGCATTATACCATGACATCAACTTTACCAATAAAAGGGAAGATCAGGTTTCCAGAAACCTTTTTTCTGAGCCTACTTTTTAAGAACCAGTGGCTAATAAGACAGATTCCGATAGTAGTGTATTGCGCTGCAGGAGTTTAGTGAAGGGAGGAAAAATGTATGTTACCTCCTATTTTATATCACGAAGCTTGACTTCGGTTGAACGGCTTACAGCATCGGTTTACAACATAATATAAGCTGCATTTTTACAGGGGTGCCAACTCTTGCAGGGACTTGTCTTTTTGTTACTATGCAGCACGGCTCCAGTTAATGTGCTTACTACTTTAATAATGCAGTCCAGTGTTTTTAATGGCCGGTCTCGAGTACTGGCACGTCTCAGTTTCCTCCCATCGAGTACCAAAACTTCTCCTGGGGCAAGGAGAGTACCGGTACTCCTGGTGGCATGCAGGATCTGCCTCAAACGAGGCTACTGGAGTGTGTCTGTGAGCCACTCTGATTGTGACAGTCAATAGACAGAGTATTCTGGTACTGAGTTGGTTCTGCAGTCTTACATTCTAAGTGGCAGTGTAACAGGAGCAAAGAGATGTTGTCTGCAGGGCAGACCTGCCCACATTGGAACTGAGGAACCAGGTTCCAATCCCGGTAGCGGCTCCGCATTCTCTGCAAATCCCTTAAATCTCAAAATCACTTAACCACCTGTACCTTACGAACAAAATTATGCTTTCATGTAAAACTTCTGCCTCTCGTATAAAGCACTCTAATGTATTTGGGCCACGTTCGTGCTGCATACAATTGCAACAAGAGGTACCAATTAGGTCCCGCACATACGACATACAGGAGGATACTTGCCCTATCTCATGATAAGGGAGTAGCCAGAAAAACAAAATACCATCCCCTTACACATATTTATGACAATAAGTGTGCAACGTAAAGAGAGCAATCCCAACACCTCCTATGAAGTGTCATGGCAGTTGTATCCCTGGGGAAAATTTACAGAAAATGGTGCAAAATAATGAATACTATTGCATGATTTTAAAGGAATTTGGCCCAAAGCTACACATTTAACAATACTGACTTATTTCTCTCATTCGTTCTATCCATCTCCTTTCTTTCCTTTTAGGTGTCTTTCCTTCCTTCTTTCTATCATCTTTTTTCCTATTTTTATATGTACTTCATCCTTTCTTGACAACTTTCTTTCTGTCTATTCTCTCTATCTGTTCTTTTTGCTAGCTTTCTATCACTCTTCACATCCCTTTAGCATCATCATGTCCCTGTCACTTCTTTGTACCTTCTTTGCATCTTTTCATTTTGTATTTTTTCCATTCGCTAATTCTTTCTAGGGGTGGGTGAAAACTTTAGCTCAGCCGGCAGAGTTTGCAGAGTCTTGCTCACTCCACATTTTGGTTCGAGCGCAGAGTACAGGAAAGCCTCCGCCAACCGCTGAAGGCTGGAGAGTTTTCTTGTGCGCAACTCGTCAACATTAGGTTGGTGAGTGTGAATGTGCATCCCCTAGCGTGATTTTCAGGCACTAGAACACCTCCCGGTCAGGTTTCTCAACGTGGGCACATGCGGCAGATCTACTCCAGCAACAGAAAGTAGCAACGCCTTCTGGCGTGCCATGTGGTGCAGTTAGTACTGATTTTACACAGTGGAACAAGCTCCTGGTGCAAAAATTCATGTGAGCAGCCTGCTGTGCCAAATTCTGCACGCTCACATAACTCCATTGAGTTTTTTATGTAATCCGCTGAATTCTGTGGAGTGAAACTCTGCGAGTTCTGCCCAGGCCTAATTTTTTCTTTCTCGTCTTTCCTTCAGTCTCCCATCCTTTTACCTCACATTTCCTCTTTATTTCATTATATTTTTCTACTATCTTTCATTTTTCTTTTTTATTTATTTTTTCCTTCCTTTTCATTTCAACCCTTCATTCTTTCTTTTCTTCCATACTTTCTTTTGCATTTTTTTTCCATTTTTTCTGTGTTCTTATGCAACCTCTTTCTTTCATGGTTCACTTTTCCTTCATTCATTATTTTCATTTTAATTTCTTTCCTTATAGCTATCTCAATCCATTTGTATCTGACTTATTTGTTCTTTGAAATATTAATATTTCTTCTTTCTCTCTGAAACAGTTTTAGGCCACTTTTTCTTTTGGCCCTCCTCCCACAACTATGTTATTGTAGTTTATCCTTGCGGAATTAATTAGTTTCTCCTTCGGACCTGCACTGACCTTCATGCCAGAGATGAAAGCAAAGAAGTGCATTAAACTATTTAATCTGCCCCAGTAGCACCCCAAGCTGGAATATCGCGTGGTTCGCCATGCCCTTGTCTCACAACACACACAACATCCATTGGAGGTGTTGGTAGACGAGTGTTGCGTGGACAGGCCGAGTCGGGAGGCAGTGAGTTGAGGCACAGCAGAAATAACCGGTACCCCAACCGCATGTATAAAGCAAATGCACTGAATTGCGCTTCAAGTGTCAGTTGGAGAGCTCATGTGTGTTTGTGCCAATCCATCTGTCACAGGTTCACGTGTGGTCGCAAAGATGGAGGAGACAAACTTGCAGCTCTTCCCTCTCACTCAGTTTCAACAGCCCTGGGCGCCCCTGCTGTTCACCTTGCTGCCTGCCACTATAAATCTTTTTTTTTTTTTTTTTTTAAAGTCTGTTTTGCAGGTAGTAGGTGTGAGGAATATGGAGCTGGAGAAGAGTGTAGGTTTTCGAAAGTGCTTAGTCTCTGATACAGTCTACATACATGTAAGGGTGAACAGGATCGGTGTGTGCATTCCATTATTGCTGGCAAGAAAGCTCAGATAGCATAGCTTCAGCCTTAAATGTGTCCGACTCTGTTTGAAGCTTTCCTGTTAAGACTGCTTGTTGTAAACTGTTTTACTCATTAAAAACACAAGAACTTAACAAAATGCACTATTATAAGAATGAGTGAATGATTACCGTTTTAATGTGCTTTGGTGCTCACATACTGTACATAGAGTAGATTACCGCAACTAAATACCTAAATCTTCCGTTCCATCATAAAAAGATCTCCAAATGGAGGTACTCAGCTTGTGTGGAATTATCTTAGCAACCGAATGATGATGGAGCGGGCCACATTCCAAGGCCGTGCAATATGAATGTGGGATATTAAGGTTCCTCGTACCAAGGCCAGTTTTGTCAGAAAAGGAGCGCACGAGATGAGCTAATTTGGCTAAAACAGAACACAAGTCTTGTGTAGGTAGGCACCCGGGAATAGAATGAGGGTCTCATGGTGATAGAGATTACAATATTTCACGAGACTACATCCTTTCTGCAATGCTACATCTTCAACTTGTTTTTTGTGTTATAGGATGATGTTTGTATTGTGTCCTTTCAAAACTTGTAGCTTTTTTTTGCAATTCGGTGTGAAAACGATGCTGTAAACTGCACTTCTTGGCTCAATGATCATCAGCCTCTGACAGATGCCAAGAGATTCCTGATATTATTAAAATGCATGCCTCACAGCCACGCCCCCAGACATGGCCCGATCTTCCCTTCAAGGCCCATCATGATCAATTTTGTGAGTACAAGCACTTTTTTGTCTGACACTTAAAGCACTGATACAGCCCAAAGAACTGACCCGCAGGTGTGGCGGGGAAGGCAGAGAATGTGGATATCTGGCAAGGAAATACATGAATAATGTAGCCCTACCACACATTAACAGGAAATCACAACAAGTTACAGAGGTATTAAAAAACCCATCTTTTCACCTTGTGTCCAGAGCTTGTGGGGGAACTCCCCTGTGATTGACAGTATCAAACGTACAGCAGGTAGTACTTCATCCCAAACAAAATGTGATATACTTATTTATTCAACTTTTAAGATTGAAATAGTCCGATCTCCTCAGGCAATCTGTACAAATATCTCGCTCTGCACACGGCAAAAATACAGTGCACACGTGACTCCAGCTACCAAAGAACCCTGCAGCAGTTAAAGATGAGAGATCACAGCCTTCCGGGTTTACGAAAACTCAACTGGCTACCAATGAAGTCAAGGGCCCTAGGATTATTCACGAAGCGAACGGCCAAAATTGCCGACAAATTACAAAAAAAATATAGTACCAGTCTAGTCAAGAAATCAGTTCTGGAACAGATCTACAACTGGTAGTGCCATCGTCCAAGAGAAAATGAACAAGAGGAAGAGCTTTTTCAGGGCAGTCGCCTCAGCTGAGACACTGTCTCTCATAGCACATCTGCTACTGGCCCAACGTCCCGAAAATTGATAAAGGCGAATAAACCTTGGATAATTCCCCTTAAATATGACATGGCAGTTTTATGCACAAAATCGAGAAGCAAAATATCAACATCCACAATACTTACTGTTCCTAAATCCATGTCTAGGCACCTTGACGATATAAGTGCCATTAAGGTACATAAACATACATATATGAGGTGTTAAGAATAGTAAATGTATACTTACCAATGTATTCATACCTTACGAATATAATGGTTGTCAATATTTCGGCCACAGTATTTTGGTAGGACAATAATGATAACCTCACATCGCGGTAGACAATAAAACAAGCTTTTATTGTGGTAGAATAAGGATATAGCTATTTTTCTCTGAGTGCCAAAAAAACAGATGTAGAAAATGTGCTTTATAATTTAATGCAAATAGAAAATAAAATAAATACATCAAAAAACAAGACCAGGGGGGCATTGCAAAATGCCAAATAAGATGTATATTCTAAAATAGATTTGTGCAAGATATATGGCAGTTACCACTGTTGTATTATGAGTATAATCTTAATTCTTATAATAAAAATGTTAAGTCGTTTATGATTAAAGTGCCTTTAGTATTCCGAAAACCAATCCAGTAGCCAACACAGGTTTGAGCCCTGGCAGGTGTAACACAGGAGGCAAGACACCTGTTAGATACTCCCATTTACTCCAATGTAATTCTCTTGGAATGTTATCAATAATTTTGATCTTATCGTAATTACCATTGTTTCTCCCTTGAAACGGTGCTTTGTGCACACGGTGCCTTGTGAAGCAGGCCCTGTTTTGTTCATTTATCTGAACTTTGTGCGTATTTTTCCATGTGATTGTTTCGTTGTACTAATGAATGCCACACCTATTTAATTTTCGATGTAAATAACATTTAAAGAAAAAGATATATCCAGAGGCAACAAGGTAGCTAGAAAGCAAGACTATAACCATGCATTTGGCCGCAAAAGGAGGAAATGTAAAAGAAAAAGCCATACGGTAGCCGCCAACACATTTCCATGGTGAACAATATCATGAAGCCCATGTTCAGAGCCTTATTGAGCCACATTTAATGTACCAGACGTTCAAGAGCACGTCTGTTCTCGTTGTGTGGCTTGAGGATTTACTGGCCTTTCCTCGGCAAAGATAAGCAGGCCTGTAACACTGCATCCTCGAGCAGGGGACCAGTAAATGAGCTCCGCTATTATTTGGATCAGATATAGTCTTTACTAATACTGTTGTGAGCTAAATTCGATTTACAGCGATCGAGAGCCATCTGCTGGCAGTGGACGGGAACTTCCCTTTGCAACGCTACGCAATGTCTGCAAAACTCAAAATGTATTTCTTCAGGCTTTATAAAAAATAACATAAAATAAATACATGCCCGTCGCCGGTGCTGCAGAATTCCGTAGGGTACCGAATGCCAAAGCTTACGAGTTCTGGTTCCATCTCACGCCTCATCAACCACTCTACGCTTACTATTTATTTATGTCGCTAGTTCCTTTTCAGTCCAGATTTTTTCTTTTTCAATGCTTTCCTACTTTTCTCTTATTCCGTTTTTGTTCCATTCCTGATTTTTTAAATCTCTTTTTCTAGGTCAGTGTCTGACGATATAAGTACCGGTCCTCATAAAAGGGTATTAATTCCCATCGCCGCCAACCACCGGCATAAATTAAGCACTTCCTCTGCTTAGTCGTTTACATGGTCAGGGTGAACCAAGAATGAGTGAGTGGGAAAGGGTGTGATGAAAGCAGCGTTTCTATGAACTAAAGAAACCACAGCCATGCCAACAGCACTTCTCTGTTCACTTGTGTCAATTCTATCTCTTCTAGGGAAGAGGGAGCAGACCTTTGTCACAGGACTTGGTGATGATGTCAGAGGGTGGATTAGTTAAGGGTCAAGAAGAAGAGCCGATCACAGGTTGGGTCCACTGGGGTTCTACCACGCGCAAGTCTGAAGTATGTTGTCATCGTTTCCCATCTGCCCTCCTACAGCGCATTAGAGCTTGAGCGGTGAGGCCTGAGCCAGTCAGTCCTCCACGTGACTAAGCCGGTAGCAACATAAAGCTGCAACAGATATACGTGTCAGGACCAGCAAGGACCTATGCTGCCCTCGGAGTCAGCAGGATTTAAGTTGGGTTTCCAGCAGGAAAGCTACAATGACTGTCGCAGCAGACTCGCTGTCTGTTAATTGCCCTACATCATTAGCATCGTTTGTGAGCAGAACACAAGGATTCCATGGTGCAGAGGTTAGGGCTGAAACACAGATTCTCAGTGTGCAGCTTATCGTGGTCCAGGGTCACTGGAGCTTTGTGTTTATATTTTCAAAGTGAGGGTCTTTGAATGAGGAGTCTTCCAATAACTGCCCACGTTCTCTTTCCTCTTGAGAGAAACCTTTGTTCACGCAGGGTGTCAGACTTGGCATCCTTGGTGTGGTCTCCCTTAAATTTTTACCTTTGTTTCTCAGGTTTTTGATGTGTGCTGGACTCCCATTTGTGATGTTTTTGATGCCTTGGGCACTTTACCACTATTATCCAGTGCTAAAGTGCAAGTGAACCTATATAAAATATATGTGTAATTGGCTTTCCATGATTGACATATTTGATCTAATAATAAGTCCCTAGTACAATGCACTAGCGGTGCCCAGGGCCTGTAAATCAAATGCTACTAGTGGGCCTGCAGCACTGTTTGTTCCACCTACATGAATAGCTCTGTAATCATGGCTCAGACCTGACACTGCAATGTCTGTGAGTGCAGTTTTAAACTGCCAATTCGACTTGGCAAGTGTACCCATTTGCCAGGCCCAAACCTTCCCTTTTCATACATTTATGGCACCTCTAAGGTATGCCCTAGGTAGCCCCATGGGCAGGGTACAGTGTATGTTTAAGGTAGGACATATACTAATGTGTTTTATATGTCTTAAAAGTGAAATACTGCCAAATTCGGTTTTCACTGCGCCAGGCCTATCTCTCTCACAGGTTAACATGGGGGCTGCCTTTAAATATTATTAAATTGCAGATTCCCTTTGGGGGCAAATAGAAATCTGGAGTTTAGGGTCTTTGAACTCACAATTTTAAAATACATCTTTTGGTAAAGGTTATTTTTATATAGGGTGTTTGAAAATGGCACTTTTAGAAAGTAGGAATTTTCCTGCTTAAACCATTCTGTGACTCTGCCTGTTTGTGGACTCCCTGTCTGGGTCAGTTTGACAGTTGGGCTGTTTGCACCTCTCTTCTAGATGGTGACACAAAGGGAGCCGGGGTGTAGCCTGCATATCCTGATGAGCCATCTGTGCTGGGAGGGAAGGGAGAAGTGGTCACTCACACCTGAAAGGGCCGTGTCTGCCCTGACACAATGCAGTTGTCAACCCCCTGGTGTGTGACTGGGGCCTGGCCTTGGCAAGGCAGGATCTTACAAGCAAGAGAGACTTTCCTTTGAAGTTTGCCTACTTCAAAGGCAGAAAGGGGTATAAGTAGTGGATCCAAAACCCCTGAAAATTAGATCACTTCTGGATTCAAGAGGAACCTCTGCCAAGGAGAAGACCTGAAGAGCAGAGGAGAAGTGCTGCCCCTGACTGTGACTGTGCTTTGTTGGGCTATCCTGCAGTTGCTGATTCTGCCTGTGAAAGGGGACAAAGACTGGACTTTGTTGTGCATTCCTGCTTGAGAAGAATCTCCAAGGGCTTGAACTGAGCTAGCCTCCTATTATTGAAGTTTCAGGGCTATCAAAGACTTCCTCTGCCAGAACCTGGACTCTCTGCTGAGACTCCTGCCAAGCCAAGTGGTGCCCTATCAAGTCCCTGGGTCCTTGCAAGGTGAAGTTGGGAGAACCAAAGCTGAAATTCACGCACAGAATGGCGTGTGGGTAAATTATCGACGTACCTTCTGCAACGCAGCTGATAAACAACGCACAGTCGGCTTCACGGCTGAGCTCGACGCTCCACCTGCATCACGGCTGGGTGATCAACGCATCACAGATGGAGAAACGACATGCAACATCCGCTTACAGAGGCTGATAACGACGCAAACGCCACGCAGCACGTTTTTCTAACACCGTGCGCCTGGATTTTCCACGCATCATCCCTGGGAGTCCAAGTCTACCCGACTCTGCGTGGACCCGAAGTGCCCCGTCCGGAAAGCCACGCATCGCTCTCTTGCGAGGGAGAAAGATGACGCATCGCCGACCCGACCGGAGAAGAGAACGATGCACGGTCTCACTTGCGAGTAAGGAATAGATGCATCGCTACCCCTTTCCGACGCACGCTCACCCGTGTGGCTTTATTTTTTATGCTAACCAGGTACTTTGTATAACAACAGCATTCTCACTGTTTTCTAAGGATTAAAACTCTAATTCTTTTGAAAATTCATATGTTGACTTCTATATGTTGGATTCTTGTAAATATTATCTATTTTTATAAACTGGTGAAGTGTTCATTTAGTAGTGTTTACACTGTATTACTGTGTGTGTTGGTACAAATACTTTACACATTGCTTCTGAAGTTAAGCCTGCATGCTCGTGATCAAGTTACCAAGGGGGTGAGCGGGGTTAACTGAATGTGATTCTCCTTTACCCTGACTAGAGTGAGGGTCCTTGCTTGGACAAGGGGTAACCTGACTGCAAACCTAAGTCCCCATTTCTAACACAGGGCTTTAAAGATGCCCCATTTCTTCTCAATGTTCTAGTCCCACCTCTACAGCACAGAACCGCATAGTGCTGTGCTCTGCTCCCGGAGGAGTATCTGTTGGGAGTCACTTTTGCCAGAATCCCACCAGAACTGCTGCATGGCCTTCACAACCCTATATCGGAGGAGGAGGTGCTTTGCCCGAATAATACTCTTCCCAGTAATAAAGCACCCAGTCCTGACGGGTTCCCGACCCCCTCTATAAAACATGCTGTGATGCATTGGTCCCTCTACTGACCAAGGTATACAACTCCTTTTGTGAAACAGGAGTAGTCACACCCTCCATAATGAGCCTACACTGACGTAGTTGCTGAAGCTGAAAAAATATCACAGCTTTGCATGATATGGTTACATTGTACTTCGCTTCTTTAGTACGATTACTGGACCAATTCCTTACATTATAGCGTAGATAGAGCTTTTGTTCTGGAAACCTGCAAGATTAGATACGGTTTTTACCTTTCAATACGCTTTTTGTAACCAATACGAGCCACATATGTTTCATAGCTTATCACACAATTATGAAAGCATTACAGCTTTGCAGGATATGGCTACTTCCCTGTAATCTAGATCCCACATTATTGTCTTTAGACTGAAGTATCCACGCAATTTTCCCCCCATTTTTTTTTGTTTATTTGTGTTTTTATAGGACTTATCATGGCCCTTTAATTTGGCAACCACTACATACTAATTAAGACTTGGAATACCAGGATAAAATTTGAAAGTGGTGATAGTATACTGATTGGCCTTCCTTATTTTATAATATGCAGGTAACTTTTCACATCTTTCCATAAACTGTAGCCCACATAACTTATAAAACTGCTGAACAATATATATATATATATATATATATATATATATATATATATATATATATATATATATATATATATTGCTTACCTTTCATCTCTCTGTACACACTCATTTTCAGGTATATACTCATCTTTGGACTGTTTTCATTTGACTGACCAGTCTTTTAAGAACTCTTTACGTAGAAGAGCAGATTTTGATCTCTCTGGTAGGTTCACTGATTTAAATAGTATTCAGTGACTAATCTTATCTTCTCATCTACTTTGAACAAGGGACTCTTTGCCCAAAATTCTTGGGTGTATTTTTAACATACACATGCATATTGATGCATGCTTACCTTTTGTAATATGTTCTAGTACTAATATGACTCCTCTGGAACCACATGGGGTCTCTTTCGACTCAATCACAATTCAGTACCTTTTTCTCAACCAGCTATGGCTGAAAGAGATACTATTTATGTTCCATTGTTGTAGTGTCTTTTGACTTTACTATGTCATTTTGCATTCACCAATTCGGTATCTCAACAAGCATACATATCTATTTCTTTGCAGCCTTGAAAAAGTCACTGTGTGACGAAACACGTTTGGGCTGCTAATGCAAAGAACTATTACGTGTGGCCGTTACTACTAAATTTGACTACGAACTGTTACCTTTTTGGACTTGATTGAATGGAAACACAAAATTACATCAAGGAGGACTCTCTTCTCATACAATTCAATTTTGAAATTGAGTGAACTTTATTTGGTTTAATTAATACTCAGAGATATAAACTTACTGAACATTAAATCCGTGACAACATACGTTTACTGTACTATATATGTGTTTGAGTGCTGTGGCCTTCGAATATATTTTCATATGTTGTGTATGTGTTGTTTCGCATACTGGGTCATCTTTAGGCAGTAGGACATTAATGACCACTTAGCACCACTATACTTGTCTTTTGCTAATTATCGTACACAAATGGGAAGCGCTTTTAGGTTTCCATTACTGCCTTTATCTGAAAAAATATCCGACACAGTGGGGTTCCTACAGGCCAATTGCTCTTTTAAATGATGACATAAAAATCTTCCCAAGGATTCTTACTACTAGACTTGGAGACATTTGACCAGTGGTGGCTCCTTTGCTAGGGCCCCCCCCCCCCAGCAGCTGCAAAACCTTTACAATAAAACAATAATAAACTGTGTTTATTATCGTTTAATTGTACAGGGGTGGGGCAAGGGCTCTGACGAGCACTGAGGTGAAGTGCGCAACACTCCCCCCCCAGTGCGCATGTATGTTTGGCCGGCCATCTAGGGCCGGCCAAACAGACATGCGCACAGGGCTCTCTCCAGCCTGGCACTGTGTTGCCGGGCTGAAGAGAGCATGTACAGGCTCCCAGTCTGCCTGGGAGCGCCCTGGCTGGCGCTCCCAGCCAATCCTGATGCTGCTCTGAACAGTGTACAGACTGTCCGCAGGGCAGGCTGGGGGCTTGTATCTGCAGCAGAGGAGCGGTGGTGTCGGCAACGTAGACGACCCAGTTAAGTTTTTTTTATTTTATTCTTATTTAATGTTTATTCCCCCCAACCCTCTTGCACGCTGCCCCACCCCTTCAGCGCGCAGTGAGCCGCGACTGTATATGACCAACATCCAACATTGATTACACCTTAACAGGTGGGCATCAATAATAAAAAACAAGCATTTGCAATGTAATGGGTCTTGTGCTTGCTCGACTTAGAGCTATTAGCATTGTAAAGTTCTAACCAGACTTTTACTGCCACATAAAATGAAAAGTAATACAGTTTTACGTAAGCGAGACGATTTAAAGCGCCACGCCATGAGCATGAAGTAAAACACAAAAGGAAACAAACGTTCGCTCGCTGTCAAACATATCGGCAAATGTTCAATTATCCATGTTACAGGGTCAATGTTGTTCAAAGCGCTTGACTACTGCCCAACGAGATTGCTCTGCGTAGTAAAAAAAAACATTTAAAAAGTAGTCCAGAAGCCATACGGAAAACATGGAGCCTCGTATGTTTTCAGTAGTTGGTCGCCGCACTCGAGGAGGGCTAAACACCAGAAAAGACATAACGTATGCATGCCTTTCACAAATGAAAGCAAACGATTTTTAAAAGGCAAGCCCACGAACCAACAAATCTGATGGGCGTGCGGTGGGCGTGGTTAAAAGTGCACAGCGAGATTACAGCAGGCTAGAGCAATTGAGCTCTCAACCCTAAAAAACCAGACAGGGCATAATCCTAGTTTGTTTTTAGGTCGAAGCCTACCAGAGAGAGCAGGTGTCTGGTTTGCTAAAGGCATTTTAAGGACATTCAGAAAGCTCCCCTGGGAATTCACTTCACCCATTGTTCACCAATGGCTTTTTGGTTGGTTACTCATATTTTCTAATTTTCTATTTGTTGGCTATATTTGTTTCAGGAGCTGACCAGGTTCAGTCTGTCCCTCCCACTGAGCAAAGCCTTCACATACAACCTGTCCTTTTATTCTCCCCCTAGTGCTCCTTTCTGCAAACAGGCCTGTAAATCTTGTTCTTATCTTGTCACATTTACAAGACAGTGTGAGACTCTGTCTTCCAAGGAAACTTAGCGTTTACGTTTCTTTCTCTGACTTCAAAGTGAGACCATTTAAATGACAATCTTGCTCGATTCTGGGGGTAGACGAATTAGCAAAGAACAAATTAAGACCTTTTTTGTTAATTCTGAAGTGAGTTGGAAACCAATACTTTGGCATGAACAAAAATCAATGCACCAGATGATACCATTTCTACACGCTACTGTTTGTGCACATTTTAGTTTTATTAGTAAAATTGTATGACTGTGCCAATGTAATAGTTATTTCAAATGAAAATGTGCTGTCTATATTGAAGTGTGCTACCACACAATGAACACTTCACTCTATGTCACTGCACTGTACTCTGCACCACACCACTGCACTCTGCATCCCTCCACTCTCTGCTCTACTCAGCACCACTCTACTCTATCCCAATGAACTCTACACCACTGCACTCTTTACCGCTGCACTCTCAATTACTCTCCTCAACTCCATTCTACACCACTCAACACCACTCTGCTACACTGTACTATAGGCCACTTCATTCAACCTTGCATCATTCCACTCTAGTTCATGTTATACTGGAGGAAGCTACTTGCAACAATATTTAGATGATCCTTCTCTTGCATAATGTGGAGACGGTATTCCATAGTGTTGACGAGTCTCTGCTGTAAGATCCTTGATAAATCAGGGCTATGGCCCAGAATGTCTGCTTTCATTAAAGCCAAATTTCAATGCCCTTCTAACAGATTAAAGATCTAGTCTTGCGTGTCACAGTCTATCACCATATCTAGAGGTGCAACACAGGGTTGCGTCCTCCCCTCCCCCCATGTGATCTATCTATTGATGGAGACTCTCTTACAAAATGTTACTGTGGACTAACCACAAATATTGACCAAATCAAAATGACTCTATAGACCAACGATATATCATGTTTTTTCGCTAATCAAGCAACTTCAGATACTGTGCAGTTAACAGAATTGCACAGCTTTCATAAAGTGTCTGGTTTTAAGGTTAACCATCAAGATCATAATCTGCACTGGATACAAGAAAACCGCATATAAGTAATGTTGAGGTGGTGTCTGACACCAATGAGACTGAAGGCAATGTTCACTAGCTCAGACACGTGTTTGTGGGGATGTAACAAAAATAACAATAATAACCATATGTGGTGGTCGCATGAACACAGAGTAGGCTTCTAGAAAGAAGCCCTACCCTGCATTAAAGATGTTTCTAGCATACAATTACTGATGGACCCTTGGATTGTCCCACTGGGTGTTGATGATGATGAGGGCCTATATCCACAGTTCTCTTCCACGGATAGATTGATTGCTCACTTCTTTCTAGCTAGAAGAGGAAAGCCACAAACCTACCTAACAAGCCTGTGTTGGATGAAGGAATGGAAACCATATGCCACTGAAAATCAATGGCGATGATCAGAGATAAAAGGACACAATTTAAGAGGACATGACTCCCTTCTATACATATAATAAAATTCTCTGCTATGTACATACACCTCTAAGACAGCCAGTTCCTGCAATGGGTATAGGCGTGCATTATTCATATATGTATCTCTGATAGCCCTTATCGGAGTAGCATTATGATCTGTTATCCTGGCAACCCAAAAGTTTTGGGGCCTGTTACTGCTTCTCCATTCCATCAGCTGATCCTCATATTATGAAACAAAGGTGGAATTGAGGATGTGGATGGTCATTGGTCAAAATGTTCGAGAGTCACAGAAGACATGTTTTAAATGGTTTCCTATTTTCATGCATTTTTTGTATGTTGTTAGTTCTATGTTATCTGAGATGACAACAGTAAATAAAGTTGTTAAAAAAGTAATGTCCTATAAGTAAAATGAAAACGACTCTCCATTTTCTGAGGAATACACTGTGTCCAGGCCTACAGCACTTGTGAAGACCAGGTCTGAAACACAACAACCACCTGTATCTGGTTCACATAAAAATAGACGGAGCTTTCAGCTTGTTCAAACCACTTCCACATGCCCATGGTATATATAAAACATTGGGGCACAGATGTACACACACTGCAGGGACTGTCCTGAGTGACTCTGACTTCAGTTTGAAAAACTGTGTCCCATTATAAGGGCATCCTACACAAAGCATATCAAGCTTCAAGTCCAGGAAAGATGCTGGTGGAAAAGTGTGCATGATCACAGAAAACTGCTTGGATTAGAATGAAGCAAACTACTGTGTTTAAGCAGGTCTAGCTGTGCTCCCCTTCTGAAGTTGTTCTCGTCTAGTCTAGTTGCACTACCAAGTAAGTCAATGGGCATTGTCAACAAAGGCAGCAACTCCTCAAGCAGATATTAGTACAGATTTACAACAACAAGTTCCTGAACTGCCTGTAAAAAAATTATAAAAACCAAAGATCCTCAGTAAAGACCACCAAGGCACTTAACCCCCTCCTGGTCCTGTGTTACATGATGAGATGTGCGGAGAAAACAGAAAAAAGGTTTTGGAAGTAAAGCGTTCTACAGAGAACATTTTGTTTAACACAAATTGGGTGGTGCTTTCATATTATTATTGGGTTTGAAATGTAGGTGTCTGTAGAGAATGTCTTGTGTGATCCAGTACCATATAATAAATCCACTTGGGCTTACCCAAAGGACAGTCTAGACAATTGCAGTGCTAGTGAAGGGAGCAAGCTCGGAATTCTACCTACTCAAACACTAGACTAAACTAGCAGGCCATCAAGCTATGCTGGTGAAATGGATCAGCCACTTTCGCCAGATTGTAGTATCTTCTTGTGGTTAATTGCAACGTTTAGGACATAAAAAACAAGAGTAAAACAGAAGGGGGGGGCTTTTTAGAAAACTTTAATTCTCTTGTAACATGATCTTACTGTTGTACACGTTCATCACATGGATGCAATACATTGCGATTGTGTGTATGTTGGAGCATTGAACCTGCAGTCACAACTTGAAGACTAATATGCAAGGTGTTTGATTGGTGCTGTTTTTTTCTAATTCACTCATTTGTTCTTGATTGATTTAGTTTACCGAATTCTCTGCCGAGATGATTGTATTCTTTTTGCAATCTGCTGCTGTTAATGATATCAGCTGTGGACAAGCAGGAGAGAAGGCATCAGTTAATGCTCAGATGGAAATTGAGGGGCAGCTACTCACTTTATTACAGAGCCCTGATTCTAGCAGTAAGCAGTCTCACCTAAAAGGCCAAAGACTGAAAGGACGCAACATATCAATTTTCGTCATAAACTCACAAAGCCAAAATGTCTGACTATAGATGATGGTAAAGTCAGAGATTTATGAAAGTGACACCAGTGACCTCGTCATGAGTAGCTCTTCAGTAGGAGGTATTGCAGATTTACAAAGAGCACATCCCACTAAGGTTTCTGCAGGGTTGAGGGTTTCCTAAGCGCATCAATATCATGCAAATAAGGTCAGCAATATTAAAATGTGTGTTACTTGAGATATATGTGATCCAGAGTAGAGGTGACAAACCCTCATAAGGAACTGTAAGTGAAGACTGCAATACTGCTGCTAGTGCTGTGTCTTTCTGCGTCTGCCAGGGTATTTTGTGTGCTCCAGGCCATTTGTATACTGCAGCATTTGCCAGTTCTTTGGTCACTAAGAATTTTAGATTCCATTGGCAGATTGAGGTTCTTCAACAAGCAATTTTTCCAAACATAGGGCTCTGCAGGGGGAAGTGAATTCGGCCTTCCCCTGGGTCAAATACATGATGATGATGTGGTTTTCGAGATAAGTTCTTCAATATGGTTGTGTACCTTTGAGATACTTAATACAGCCCGAGATTTGTTCCAGAAGAGTCTTTCATAAGAGGAAGTTTATATTACGATGCTTCATTGTGTCCATATTAGACAAGAGTGGAATGTTTGCTGCTGACATAGGACGTGATGTGAAGGTCACATGCTCAAACCCTAGCAAAGCAGACTTCGTCTTCCATCCTTCCAAAGTCGGTAAACTGAGTATCACAAATTACATAATAGTTATATTTGCTATTTGAAGGGCTACAAAATAGGAGCAGTGTGGTATGGTGCAAAACATAAAAACAAGTTATTATCAATACTGGAATAATGTTTTGTACTGTTACCAGAGTCCTGGGATTCGCTGGTGAAGCAATGTGCTGTGGACTGAGATTTATGTGGCTGGGAATCATGGTTTCCTTTGTCTGAGATAGCTTCTTCACATTTTGCTCTTACTTGACCTAGAGTCCCTGTGCTTCTATGCAGTAACTTTGACCTACCATCAAATATATCAGTCTCAATATGCACACACCATCTGACTACGTGTCGCCATGTTACATGTGTCCTTGTTTCCAAGGCTCGATGTTTGAAGATCTCTGTCCTGCCCCTAAAGCTCCCTGTGCCCCGAGCCTCCTAATCCCTGAAATTCCCTGCCCGAGGGGTCTGCACCTACATTTGTATGGGTCTCACTATTTTTGCTCTATTTAGCACAATTAAATGTCTGATTGCGTTGTGTAGGTTGCTCTAAAGTGCCCATTTCCCAGTAAGAGGGGAAACTGTCTTCTTGACTCTACAGTGACACCCACGTTGCAATACAGAGATGAAAATGTTGCCTGTTTGATAGTTGTGGCACTTGTGAAGTATGCTTACACGGACTGCGAGCGCGTGTGTACATCAAGTTCGCATTATATCAATTCCACCCCCCCCCCCCCCCCCCCCACACACACACACACACACTTGGCAACAACATTGCTTTGAAAGGGCAGGTACTGGCCGGTACAGAGTTTCTGCACTTCTTTAATTTGAAAGAGCGACCATCTGCACTGCTATATTTCCATTTAAAGCACTAGGTGACCGTGACTTTCAAACACCCTAAAACTTGCTCTGAAATGATGTAGTTCAAAAACAGAAATGTTCCGCGTTAAAGCTTGTTACTTTCACTGACGTTTGGTGCCTTGATACCTTTTGTGAGCCTGGTATCTCTAGCATAAAGTTGCCAACGCAAACTTTTTCTAAAGGTTTTAGGTTCTTGTTCATTAAAAAAAATAATTTACAAGAACAATTTGTTTGGAAAGCATAAGCTATGCCGACCACCGCATCCCCATCTTCTCCACTGCTAGGATCAGCAACTGAGCTCCAGCTGACCTCCTGTGACCTTTTGTAATGGAACTGGTGCATGTAAAGCGCTACAATACTTCCGGGTCGAATTTGCGCTATAAAACTACAAAAAAGATAAATTACTCAAGTTGTTTTTGGACTTTAAAGGCGCATTCAATATTTCCACGCTGCTACTCACTCTACATCACTCTATCCTCTTCTTAAAAAAAAAAAAAAAGGGGGGGGGGGGGAACAGACCTCCAAAAACCGGGACTGTCCGTGGAAATCCGGGACATCTGGTCACTTATGGTGTACATGGGCCCAGTGTGAGGGAAACGCTCACACACAGTCTTCTGCACCAAAAGGTTTAGGTTATTTAGGTAGTGGTCCATCAACTAATTAGGGTGACCAGATTTTGAGGAGGAAAAACTGGGACAGGTCAGACATAAATGAATGACTAAAGACATTACTCTCACTTTTATATTTGACCTGTCCCCTTTTTTTGCGTAGGGGTGAGAGAGAGAGAACACACACATATATATATATATATATATATATATATATATATATATATATATACACACACACACACACACACACACAAACACACTTACAAGACTACATATATAAAATTAGCTATGGGTTGACCTCCCACCCTGCACCCCCAACCCGCCCCCACCCACCTCTCTCTGCTCCCCACTCCTCTCTCTGCTGGGAGCAGACAGGGGACTGTGTTGCCTGACAGTAACAGATACAAGACTTTAATTAGTTCATACTTTGTAGTACTCTTTAACCTATGCTTCCCTAGATGATCTGACCTTTGTCCCAAAAACCGGGACATTTATTTAAAATTAAGAGAAGCGTCGGAACACCGGGACAATCCTCTAAAAACAGGGACTGTCCTGGGAAATCCGGGACGTCTGGTCACCCTAAATGTACTACTCATTTGCCTCAGCCCTTTCTGCAGGTGTACAGGGAAACGCTTTTCTTCCCTCGGTAAAGCGCCTGTTTTTAGGAACCAGCAGGGTCAGAAGGCAAGCTCTCCGCACGCACCATACTATATGGTAAATACCAGTTTTATAAACCCTGTTTTTTTGCCCAGACAACTGCTCTCTCTCTCTCTCTCCCTCTCGTAAACGGGCGTCTCGATCGAAACGGAAATCATCTATAACAATTTGACTAAACAATCAACTTCCTTTACCAAAACACCTTCAATAAAAAATGGACTAATCGCTGGAAGTAACCGAGGGAAGCACTCTTAATCTGGTTCCAGTCATGACAGCCAATCTGGCCGGGGCGGTAATCTTTCCGACGTGTTGGCGGACTACCCTCCCTCAGGGCGCCGTGTAAACTTCCTCCGGCCTCTGATCCGCGGCCCGTCGGGCTCCGCTGGTGTGAAGATTAAAGTTTATCCAATTAGCCACCCAGGGGCTCGCGGCCCTAATCGCCGCCATCTTTGAACCCGTCACAGCGCAGTGGAGTGTGCAGGCGCTGCCCTTTGACTGCAGGAGCCGATTTAACTAATTATGAGGCTTAGGAAAATGCAGCCAAAATATCTGAGGTGCGGGGAGATTTTCGGATCAGGGAAGGGGTGCCACTGCTCAGTGAGCCGGAGGTTTATCTTTAGCAGGCATTGTCCTGGACCGTTCCCCATCCTCAGAGAGCTTCCCAAGTAAGGCGGGCCACTGAAGCCGGGTGACACAGAAGGAGGGCCACACAGTAAGGCTGACGGGCGCCGGACAATAGTGAGCACGACCTGCTCAGTAAAATAAAATAATAAAATGCGGTGCGAGGACATGCCGCTGCCCGGTGAACTGAGCAGTCTGTCAATGGGTCAAAGGACAAGCCTGCCTCCGACACCAGACGGGAATGGTGGGATGGCGAGGCAGGGGGACCCGTCCCCTGAGCAAAGATACATAACTGGAATTTGCAAGCGTTATTACCAGGAAAAGGAGGTGGCAGTGTGCATAGGTGGCCTACTTAGGTTTCACAAAACCGTTGCCTTTTATAGTGGCTCGTGTACTGAGACTGCAGGCCGTGCCTGAATGTTTCAGAGGCACACACTGTGTTACCCACAACAAGCGGATAATATTCACTATTCAGTCACAGAAGCAGCAGACGCACCACAGGAAGCTTTATGAATCTAAATCCAGCACCGAGAAGGTGAGTCTGCGAGAAATACAGATGCAGGCAGGGACATGGAAGGAAGCAGGCACGTAGCGGGACTTTGAGAAACTGAAAGAGGGAGATAGAGCACACACGAAGAAATAAATAAAAAGAAGAGAGAAATAAAGCCAGAGGCAGCGCGAATGGCAGAGTGATGGGCGCAGAGGAACAAAGCTCAATGTTTGGCCAGACAAGGCGCAGTACTGAAAAGCAAATGGAAAGTGTGGCATGGAGGAGACATGGCCGAAGTAAAAGATGCATAAAATATGAGGGACAAAATGTCGACAGATAGGGGGAAAAAGACCGAGGCAGACACGCCACTGCAGAGTTAGCAGATAGTTGATAAAAGGAATAAGGAAGGAGAACCATGATCTGCTGTCATGCTTTAACCGGCAACGAGAAACAAAATGACACTGTCCATACACTAACCAGAACCTGTGCCAGAATTTTGGCTTGGAGTGTGTTGAACTCCACTAACTCACTAGCTTAGATCAACAGAACCTATTAAGAAGGGCTCCTGGTGATCGCTAAGGGACCCCAACCGAAATGTAGCAGCAAACAACCCCATACAAAAACAAAATACCAATATTGTACAAACGAAAAAGAAATACTAGTAACGGAAATGTACACCAATCACTTTGAAAAAGTTAGGCAGTTAAAGTGGCAAAATATACGGCTAAGCTTCCATCTCATTCGCATTCATACTAGTATGTTTTCACTGGTCACTACAGGCACGCAAACTTTCAATTGCCAGTGATCTCTAGACTACGGTTTCCCAAAGAAGCAGGTTTCAGAGACCATGTCACCCCAGAAGAAGTTAAGCACTGAAAAGGAAAATGGAAACTCACACAACAAAAGAAATTTGAGGCGCCGGTGGAGTTTTAGTTGTATGCAACCACCCATAACACCAAAACACAACTCTGGCTGTGCATTCATGTACAGTGTACGAAAACCAACCGCCAGCATACAACTGCAGCACGTTAGAGTGAGAGACTAAGGACATCACTGGCTTTGTCTTTGAAGCCGAGGGTACAATGGTAATTCTCTTTTCTGAGGGCTAGGATTACTAACCTTGTTTATTTTCACCTATTTCTTAATTGCTATGAACTCTAAACTCAAGGTATTTGCTTTTCCTATTCTGAATCAGAAAGTATTGTAAAAAAAATTATATATAAGACCCCTTCCCGGTGGAAAGTATTACTCTAAAGCTTCCAAGCCCAACATATTTTTCTTTTCCAATGGAAGGAAAACGCTGCTGTCCAGAATTGAGCACCTTGACAGGCTACGAGACAGATGGAAACAGTAGAATAAAACTCCTACATCAAATCTCGAAATCCAATTATCTGGAGATATTTCTTGCCATTTCTTGACATAGAGAGCTAGTCATCGGTCCACTGAGGGGAAAACCCAAGGCTTGTATGATCTAAGATCACACATATATTTTGCTGTGACTGAGGGCAGCTTATGTTGGTCAAAGTTTGTAACCTCTTGAAACTGACCCACATGATCACAGAATATCTGAATTTACATGGAGCTTTTTAAATTATGACATTTTTAAATTATTTGTTAGAGGTCTAGCTAAAAGGCTTCTACTGGATAGTTTATTTTCTACATAGTAGCAAAGGAGAGCATAGGTTTAAAATTTTCTGCTGAGAGTACAGACACTTTAAGTCTAGAACTTCTAATTAATTTCCGATTTACAGACAGATATGCTGAGCTTCCTTATTATTTACTACCTGAAACTGTTTTAACTGCACCTCTGCAAATTACAAATCTAATCGGGTTTGCCTCTTGGCAAACTCAATATCTTCTTCCATTTACTCAATGCATGTATCTCAGTTCTCTGAAGAAGTTATGACAATCTCATTCAGCAGAGCATATATATTATCTGTTATATGCATTAATAATTTAACATTTTATATGTGTATGGTATTTCTGTCGCGCAAGACTAACCAAAGGCAGTAGAGCACTGTACAGAATCAAAGACAAGCATAAAGTTGACGAGTCCTATAACACGTAGTTGGGTTGTGGACAGAGATAGCATTGAGATGTAGTATTCTTTAATGAGCTGAGTCTTCAACTCTTTCCTAAATTGCAGCAGGGTTGGTTTGATCCTGATGGGTACAGGGATGCTGTCCCATAAACTGGGTGCATAAATGGAAAATACCAG
Source organism: Pleurodeles waltl (assembly GCF_031143425.1). Taxonomy (NCBI): domain Eukaryota; kingdom Metazoa; phylum Chordata; class Amphibia; order Caudata; family Salamandridae; genus Pleurodeles; species Pleurodeles waltl. The sequence goes on from NC_090446.1 coordinate 1,195,317,005, forward strand.
TTGCTTTGTTGTTTCTTTTTTACTCTTCTTAGTCTGCAGTCTGATAGTGTACTGTCTGCAGGTGGGCAGAGAACCACTAAAGATGGTAAGCTTGCCTGCAAGATAAGCAGGGCTGGTGGTCACGATGGGTTTGTAAAGACGGGGCTCTTTTTGAAGATGGTGCGGGCCAGCAAAAGGCACCAATGGCGTTCTATCAGGATGGGGGTGATGTGATCATATTTTTTCAACCATGAATGAGGCATACAGTGGCATGTAGGATGCCTTTAAGGGGTGCCAATGCGGACACTGGGAGACCATGTAGTATGACAGTACCACCAAACAGATGCAAGAGTACAACAGAAGATGTTCTTTATGTTTTTGTACAGGTTGATTGCCAGTAGAATACTCAACCCTGCTTCAGACTAGGCTTCTCTCAAAGTGAGCCCTCTTTCACTGAGTTCAACTGATGAAGCATTTTGGCCACTGAAGGCCTTGAGCACAAGGCCTTCAGTAGGCGAAACACGTCATCAGTTGGCTTTACCAAATCATCCAAAGCTTCTGCACCCGTTCCTGAAAGAGCGCTATTTGTTGTTTTATTTGATATATATATACACATATACACAACCACAATGCAGTCCACAATGAGCGGCACGCTCAACAGCTGGTGCCAACGTAAGGGGAGGGTGGATTGGGGATGACCGATTCCCCAAGTAACTCTTCTGAACAAGGATTAAGCTGCACTCCCAGAACTCGATTCAAGCATGTTTTCTTTTAAATGACAATTGCACTGACATGTTTCGACCAAACTGGTCTTTGATGAACAACAGTTTTCCCCCTCCTGTCTGGATGGTTTATTTTATTTTACATAAGGGGAGCGGCCCCTTAGGCAAGGGTCGCTCCCTATGGGGGTGTATTATTTTAGGCCATTTCTGCCCCTCTTGGGGGCAGGGCGGCCTATTTTACTTAGTCCCCAATGCCCCAAAGGGGGGCAGAAACCACCAGACCCCAGGGATTTCTTTAGTATTTATTTTACATAATGGTAGCGGTCCATTAGGCAAGGATCACTCCCCATGGGGCATATTATTTTAGGCCATTTCTGCCCCCTTGGGGGCAGATCTGCCTATTTCTATTAGGTCCTTCTGCCCCCTTGGGGGCAGAAACCACGTAGGCATCAGGAATTGTGTGTGTGTTTTGTCTGGGGGCGGCCCCTTGGGCAAGGGTCACTTCCCTTTGAGGGGGGAGGGGGCATTCATTTTGGCCCTTTTTGCCACACCAGGGATTTATTTTTTAAAGGGAGAGTGGGGTATGGTCATACCCCCACCCCAGTAAATGGGGACAACGTTGTTCTGCCCACCCAGGGGCAGATGTGGTAATTACCTCTGATCCGCCCACTAGATTGCAGGGAATAAAAGAAAAAAACAGAGGGTGTGGGTGGGTGCTGCCAACCACTAAGGGCATGTTTATGCCCCCCCCCCAACTGAAGGGGGTAACAGTCTTTCAGCCCCCCCCCCTCCGTTCCTGGCACCCCCTCCGCGTAAGAGGACATTTAACTCTTCTGGGTTTTGATTTTATATACTGGCCAAAAGAGCTTGGCTCACTCCCAATATCGTCCCACTTGGAATGGTGAGCCGCTGCACTTTTTGACTTTGGCACGCTGCCACCTAGAAAAGCCTACCAGACCTAGACACATCTGAAACAAACATCTGGGTGGAGTCAGGGTGGTGTGCTTCACATTCACCCCACACCATTTTCTTATCGGCAATGCCCTGCAAACCTCCAACTTCGCTTGAAATCATGCATTTTCCCTACATTTCTGTGATGGAACCTTCTGGAATCCGCTGGAATCCACAAAATTACTACCACCCAGCATCGTTGCATCTATAGAGATAAAAATTCTGCCCCACTTGTCAGCCTAAAAATATTTTCTTTTACAAACTGACCTTTTGGACCCGCTTTGGTTCCCCCTCATTTTCAACATGTTTTTGGTTCTTCCCTGTCACAGAGACTTGGCCCACCTACACAAGTGAGGTATCATTTTTATCAGGAGACCGAGAGGAATGATGGGTGGTAGGAGGTTTGTGGTGGTGTGGTGATCCCACACAGAAATGTGAGGAAAATGTGATCTATTCTTTTTTTTTTTAGCAAAACTTGAGGTTTGCAGGGGATTCTGAGTAAGTGAACACTGAGGGATCCACGCAAGTCACACCTCCCTGGACTCCCTTAGGGTGTCTAGTGTTCAAAAATGTCTGGGATTGGTAGGTTTCCCTACATGGCTGCCGAGACCAGGACAAAAAATGCAGGTGCCCCCTTGCAAAAACAGGTAGTTTTGTGATAGATAATTATGATGTGTCCACGTTGTGTTTTGGGGCATTTCCTGTTGCACAAGTGAGGTACCTGGATTTCCCTCGGTGACTTTAAAAAAACAAATGTACAGTTTTTGTAGGTTTCCCTAGATGCTGGCTGAGCTAGAGCCCAAAATCCACAACTAGCTACAGTGCAAAAAACACAAAAGTTTTCAGTGTAAAAATGTGATGTGTCCATGTTGCGTTTCAGGGCATTTCCTGTTGTGGACACTAAGCCTACTCACACACATGAGGTACCATTTTTATTGGGAGACTTGGGGGAATGCTGGGTGGAAGGAAGTTTGTGCTTCCCCTTAGATTCCAGAACTTTACACCACTGAAATGTGAGGAAAAAGTGTTTTTTAGCCACATTTTGAGGTTTGCAAAGCATTCTGGGTGACAGAACGCAGTGAGAGCACCACAAATCAACCCATCCTGTATTGCCCTAGGTGTGTAGTTTCCAAAAAATGTTTAGGTTTGCTAGGTTTCCCAAGGTGCCGGCAGAGCTAGAGGCCAAAATCCACAACTAGGCACTTTGCAAAAAACACATTTGCTTTCTTTGGAAAAATGTGATGTGTCCACAGTGTGTTTTGGGGTATTACCATTCACGGGCACCAGGCCTACCCACACAAATGAGTACCATTTTTATTGGGACACTCGACAAAATGCTAAGTGGAAGGAAGTCTGTGGCTCCCCGCAGACTCCAGAACTTTGCAGCATCGAAATGTGAGGAAAAAGTGTTTTTTTAGCCAAATTTTGAGGTTTGCAAAGTGTTCTGGGTGATGGAACCCAATGAGATCCTGGCAGTTCACCCCATCCTGGATTCCCCTAGGTGTCTAGTTTAAAAAAATGTATAGGTTAGGTTGGTTTCCCTAAGTGCCGGCTGAGCTACAGCCCAAAATCCACAGCTAGGCACTTTGCAAAAAGCACGTTGGTTTTCAGTGGAAAAAAAATGTGATGCGTCAATGTTGCATTTTGGGGCACTTTCTGTCGCGGGCACTAGGCCTATCCATACAAGTGCAGAACCATTTTTTATCAAGAGACTTGGGAGAATACAGAATAGAAGAACAAGTGTTATTGCCCATTGTATTTTACTATATTTTTGCCTTCCAAATGTAAGACAGTGTGTAAGAAAGAAGTCATTTTGAGAAATGCCCTATAATTCACATGCTAGTATGGGGACCCCTGAATTCAGAGATGTGCAAATAACAACTGCTTTTAAACTCCATATCTTGTGCCCCTTTCAGAAAAACATAGGTTTCCTTGATACCTATTTTTCACTCTTTATATTTTACCAAATGAACTGCTGTATACTCGGTATACAATAAAAACCCACTGAAAGGTGCAGCTCATTTATTGGCTCTGGGTACCTTGATGAACCTTCAAGCCCTATATATCCCAGCAACCAGAAGGGGCCAGAAGACGTAATGGTATATTGCTTTCAAAAATCTGCCATATTTGGAAAAAGTTACAGAAAAAACCCAGACAGAAATGGCTGTTTTTTTTCAGCTCAATTTCAATTTGTTTTATTTCAACTATTACTTTTTATAGGAAAACCTTGAAGGATCTACACAAATTACCGCTTGCTGAATTCAGAATTTTGTCTACATTTCAGAAATGTTTAGCTGACCAGGATCCACCATTGGTTTCACACCCATTTCTGTCCCTAACTGGAAGTCTGAGATGACTTTCCCACAAAGTTTGGGATTCATTGCTCTTGTGGCCTCATTTGACAGAGAAACAGAAGGGCATACGCTAGGCTAGACTACAATGTATAGTGTCTTGAGTAAAAATACTTTTGGTATAGAAATACTAACCTGAATCAGACTGTTGTAAATGGCAAAATCATCATGGCCTATTGTCAGATTCATAGAGGCATTAGCCAGGGATGTTTACTGGCAATATGTTTACCCATAGCTTGCACTGACATGAGCACCTTAGCGAAAAGGCAAAAGTGCAGATGCCTCCAACTAACTGGAACAGTGAGTACTTAGTCTATGATAGAAAGTTGGCCTTCCAAGCCTCCTTGGTTCACCAAGTGCCCTGGGCATCCAGTCAAGACCCAATGTGAAGGAGGCGGCCTGAAGACTGAGCCGAGATGCAGTATAACCCATTTCACACAGATGCAATGAAGGTTCTTGGGGCAGCTCATTCATGTGAAAAACGGAGTGGCTGCTTTAAAGCAGCTCCGTGTTTCACTGTGCAGGCGGCAACTCGCCTGCACTTTTAGAGAGGATTAGAGATCCCTTTGCAGGCGGTTGTAGTGAGTGACAGCACCCTCCTACAAGGGATTGTCCGAGAGGGTCCATGGGTCCCAATTTCCCCTCCAGAGGGCTACCATCAGGGGCTGCAGTGACAGTGCACCACCTTTTAGGTGGCATCCAGTCAGTGCGCCTCCTGACATCTTCTTTGCCTCTGCGTCCATGACTTTATCACAGCACCCACATCTGTAATATGGCACAGAGGCAAAAGGAATTTCTCATTTGCATGGGGCCAAGCCCCATGCAAATAAGGGAACACCCTATGCTGATAGCACTGGTGCTTTATATCACAAATTCCACATGGGTTCAGGAGTAGCATGCTACTCACCACAAAGCGACTCAATGCCTCGTCAGGGGTAGTAAGCGCTATATAAATACAATTACAATATATGTGCCATAGTTACTCGTATTACAGAAAGTGCAGCACCACAAGGTTCTGTGGCCCTTTCTGTAATACCAAACTGACCCGGGGGAGCATAAAGCAGGCATGCACGACCATTACTCCCCTGGGGCACGTAATACGGGCCCAGGTGGCTTCTTGGAGCTAAAGACACACAAACAGAAAATATGCAGCTCCAAAGAAACAAAAGAGGTACGTTATTTGCTAAGCTACTTTAACATATGAAGGTATTCAATGCTCTCCTAAATACACGATGAGCTTGAATACATAAAAGCTCAAGTAGTAAGTTGTTTCAAAGTTTAGGTACGAGAATATAAAAAAAAATGCTCTCCAAAGTTATTGTGCTTAATAAAAGAGATGTGAAAGAGTTAACAATTCTCAGCGGGGAAGCACTTTAAGTCTTGCAATGGAGAAAGCACTCAAATAGACAAGAATATTTTATGCCCCAAGAAGACTTGAGGATGAGTAAGCCTTTTAATGGTATATTTTGCTCAATTCTGAGCCAACTCAGATATCCTGTATGCATCAGACACATGTTCAGACTGTTGACAGAGCATTCGGACAGAAGAATTCGGAATCAAATACAGTTTGATCAATACGTAGGTCAGAGTGCCTAAGCTGCAATAGACAAGCCTTGCTAGAACTCAAGAAGCCACTACAGTGGCACGAGACTCCTCACTTCCACCAGAGTGGGAGGATTGCGTGTAGGGAGTTGTAGTGTGCATGAGAAGGTGGGGTTCCCAGGTTGGAGATCCTAAATTATACCTGTAGCCTCACAAAGGTTATGTTATTCAGTATAGGCAGTTCAATAGGTTTTCTGCTAGGTTAGATAGGTTGTTTCCTCCACTCCCGGCTACTTCTTCTCCTTACTCCCTGCAAAGGTCATTGTAGCTAGGGTGTGTGTCTGGTTATGATCAACAAAAGCTATAATAGAAGAAGGATGTCGCAATTGTTTTCATATCTCTGCATCTAATCAGTCTAGTCAGGTCAATGTGTGGCCCTGGAAAACGCAAACCCTTGACATCAACTGTCGCAATGGCATGGAAAGAGCACTCACCTGAACAAAGGGAATATAATGTCTGCTTGTCTCTTAGATCCTTTGGCCAGCACTGCTGACCGAGATTAATACCCAGCAACAAAACCTGATTGTGTAAAGGTCCCATGCTAACATTACAGCACACCTTCCACCACCTTGGAATCACAGACACTGAACACTAAGGGATGTTCGTTGGCATCCAAAGGAAGCTATGCTTGAACTATATTGGATTGCTTCAGATTTTCAGGTATTGCACGAGCTCAGAGTGGCAGGGTGGCCTGGCGATAACTGCTGCTTGGGATAGAAGCCAACTATGTGAGCCAAGTAGAAAGTTCATTTTTAAACTTTAAGGAAGCTCTGCATGCCGGTCTAGGGAAAGTACTGGACAACGGACCAAAATATTTACTGCCCTCCATTAGAGTTCTGATCAGGCTTAAGGACTGGTGACAAGGCCCTGACCTTGCTGTGAGGTGAAGAAAACAAATAAAAAATATCTGCATACTGAGAAACTCCCTTATTCAAGCTCAAGTCTCTGGTGTTCCGAATGCAGTCAGGAGGACGGTTTCCTGAAAGTCTGCCTGAGAAAGAAGTGTTGCTGTCACTGCCAAGCTGACCACAGACCATCATAGGGCTCTTGCTATTTCTCCATGCCTCCTTGAAACAGAAAACACATAGACGTATAAAGCTATTAATCCAATGAAAAGGCAGATTATTTCTGTTCTGGTTTGGAATCAGTGCCGAAGCTTGCAGCCGAGAGTGTCCTGTGTCACAAACTTGACAAATGAGTAGATTTGATCATGGCCACTTGGATTCAGCAGTTTAAAAAAAAAACTACGACTGCCGCACAAAATATGAAAGCTTGATGCTGAGACGCCAGACACAGACAGGATTCCCTAGATGCCACTAAATCTGCTTGGATTAATTCCTGGAAAGACAACATGCAGACACTGTCAAACGTGTATAGTGAAGATGATGCACAAAGTGCTGTGTAACAAATTTAGCTACTCATATTTTACCTCTGACATCACTGAAATACAGAGTTAGTAATGCTGTGTAAGCAACTCAGATTACAGTTCTGGTGGCTTACACTGCTGAAGTGACTGACAACACAGAACGAGAATATGATGTGGAGTATTGCATACTCTTATAGGACAACGAGGGCAAGTTGCACTTTTGAGTCATAATATGGGAACAAATAGGTGCACCCGTAGACCTGATCAAGAAAGAAACCTCTTGCAACTCCCATCAGACATGTGACCAACTAACTAAAGGTTAAGTGACTTTCCACTGGATGTACTGATGTAAAAATATACAGACACCCATACTGGGTAAGAGTGATCAGCATTCTCCAAGACATCTCCTAAACTGCCTCCAATACTACATTTAGTACGTGATACCGTAGTACATCCCCAGGAGCATTTGACACCCAGTCAGATCCTTAACCTCATCACACATATTCCACTTCTGGCAAACACTCAACAATGTTTCATCTATAATGGGCAGGTACCCTAAATCCACGCATGGCCCAAATTCACCTTTATCCTCATGCCCAAGCTAACTTCAGCAGGGAGAGGGGCAGCTTTAGGAAGTGCAATAGACAATAGGTTGAGCAACAATTTCAACTCTTGAGCTATACCTTCCTCCAGGATGCACCGTCCCACAGTGGGTCTGCTGACAGTACTTTAATGAGGTACAACACATCCGGAAAGTACACAGTCACTGAATCGCATTATAATGTGATGTTTTGTTCAGCATCGCAGCCAAAAATGTCACTTAGAATAAAAATGAAAATCATCCCTTCCTGGGTAACTCCTATTAACAATTAAAAACACAGATTGAAGTGATTATCACATGATGGAAACTCACTGACTGGTGACCAAGTGTAAACTGGAGATTAGGCAGCAGTAATCGCCTTGAAGCCCTGTGCTGCAAGAGTAGACAGTGTGATCATCCGAGCAAGAAGGTAAAAAAAGGAAGTTCTTCTGCTCGGGACATCAAGGAGCAAAGGTCATCATCCCAGGAGGGTGCAACAAGCAAAGTCTGGCCAAGGATTCCACCTGGCTGGAGCAGAAGACACCCTAAAATGGCGCTAAGGAATAATACTTACTGCGAGGCTTAAACTCGTCCCAGTTATCACAATGGTCAGAACAAGGAAGTGTGCTAGGAACTGAAAGTCTTACAAAAAAGAAACTGACTGACCTGCACTTTTCACTACTTTGTAACTTGTACAGGTCCTTCGTATTTAATGGATTGGCCAAATTATACTTCCTAAGAAAGGTACGCTCTCTATGTTCAGCTCCCTCCCTGTGTTTACAAAACGAGTCCAGAATAACTAAAAAGGAGATATATATTTTATGGCGAGAACTCCAAAGGTCTTAGTGCCCTATAAAAATTAGGTCTGCAGGGCTTGCAAGCAAAAACAGAAAACGCAATAATTTTTCATAAACTTTTGTCTTGCTTGGGTTCTCATTATAAGCAACTCTTGTAACAGGCTCAGAACATGGGCATAATCTGTTAAATCTCAGACATATATTTTGGGACAGTCGTTGTTGAACGGCATTTATCTGCAGATAACGGCCCTTCCTTTCAATCCAGGGTCACAGAGGGCCTGAACATTTCGTGAACTAACACTTTTTATACCACATTGCACTGGTTAACAGAAAAACTAGGTTTTGCCCCCACCCACTGCAAGCCCCGCAGGAAAAGACTGAATGGCAATGAAAATATTTCATTGCCATTTTTTTTCCAGCGCAGCGTGCACCAGCCCAGAGACATGCTGAGCGTGTCCTGGAGCAGTGCGCGGACTGGATGCTCCAGTGTGCGCACGGCACTTTGTCCCGCTGTTTTGCCCAGGTCAAAGTGAGATGCTCACTTTGAAGCTTCCACCCAGCTGTCTTAAGGCAGCTCGGTGGAGACCAAGCACAGGCCTGTAGGGCAGGGGTTTTCAAAGTTTTTAAATCGGCCCCCACCCCTCCCAGGTAGGAAGAAAAAAAAAATCATCGGCCGCCCTCAGAATTTTTTCACAATTATTCTCCTAAATTGGCAATCTTTAAATATGTCTAGACTTATTTAAACACTGCAGTTAAGTTCAGTTACCATTTTGAAAATGCAATAAAATTATTTTCTGCTTAATTCTTTTCTGCATAATACATCTCTGGTCCAGAGCCTGTTTAACAGCATGAGAGCAGCGTCAGGATTGGTTAGGGAAGCTCTTCCTCTACCGGAGAGCAAAAGAACACAGAGGACGACACACAGCCCGTGGGTAAGTGCCTTCTTTTTTAATGTGTAATCCATGTGTGTGTGTAATGCATGTGTGTGCAGTGCATATAAGTGTGTAATACATGTAAGTATATAAGTGTAGTGGTTGTGTTTATTTTAAAGTTAGTGTTATTTGGGGTTTTGGAGGGAGTTTTTTTTTTTGCCAAGTGGTGGGGCACTTCATTAACCCCACCACTTTCAAAGGGCACAAACTGCCGCTGTTGGTTTGATTGTTTCAATGATGAAACTTGTTGCTCTGGAGTGCTATGTGCCTCAAACACTCTTGTTTCATATATCACTACTGCTCACATTTATGTGTTTTAATTACAGCTGGGGATGTATTATACAACCTACAAATGGCATTTTGGAATCAGATGATATACACAGAGTTTGCTGTCAATTTTATGAAATTAAATAGAGGCTGCCCAACAAAATGCTCGCTGCGCATGTGCGAGCACAGATGGCAATCTTGGAATAATTTATATTACAGTTTCCTACAGTTTGAAAAAAAATCAAAGATGGCTGTGTGAGCATGTGCAAGCACAGCACTTCCGCAATAAACTATGCCACATTAAAAAAAGCAGTGTCAGAGCCAACAGCGCTGCATTTACATTTAAAAGGTAAGATCAACTGCCATTGCCAATGCTTGATGGCAGAGAGCCACACACTGTAGATTTTCCAGCTTTTTCAGCTGTAGGAAGGAAGGAATCTCTGCAAGTTAGTATCGCTTGATGTACACAGACAGAAATCTACGTGATGAGTCGCCAGAACCTCTGAGCAGCAGTGTTACACAGTTTGACTTGAGTCCTAGGGAAACAGAAAATCAGTAGAAAGACCTCAGTTGAGTAACATGTTTTAACTTTTAAAGCCAATTACAGACCCATGATGTTTCATTGTGTGCTGCCTCACACTGCATAATAACTTATTTTGGGGATGGTGGAGGTACAGAGTTATTGTAGGAAAGTAAAGGGAGCACTAAAGAGGAAGAGCCAGTCTTAGGATCATTCATGCTAAGTCAATAGGAAATTTACTCTATTTATCTCATGGCATACCAAGGATTGGATAATTGGTGCTCTCTATAAAGTCATTGATAGACCTTTCAAATACTTTCTGGCACCAGTCTGCATGCAGGAGCCAAGAGTTTCCACATCCAATGGGGAGACTACTAAAGTATTTAATCTGAGGTGAGATTCATTCAGCAGAAAAAGTTCTGGTTGCTTCTTTCATCGACAAAGGATCCTAAACTAAGAACGCCATTAATAAAAGAACAATGGCTGTTCAACACAGCACTATATATACCAACTGAGGAAAAATGTGTGTTCTACGAGAAGCCACGGGAAAACCACCTGCAGGGTCATCCTACACTGAAAAAGGGCAAAGAACCAAAGCAATTCTGGGTTTATTCAACTGCTATTTCAAAAAAATAATTTTGGATGAGAAGGAAAGGAGTGGACATTTCAGGGCTTACTGCAAACAAATATGTGCATCCCTTCCCAGATGAGATCGTTATTGAGTAACCCCAGAAACATTCCTGTGTGTCAGCAACTGAGGATTGGCAACTCAAGTGGATTATGTGGACCAGAAATGCCACAGCACAACAAACACTTTGGAAAGATTCATCAAAGTTGGCAATACAAACCTCCTTGCATCTTCGTCTTGTGAGAAAGTATGTTAGATTTTAAAAATGTTAGTGATTCAACACTGTAATCCTTTAGGCATGTCTTCCAGTAGGTGGTATCAGAGCAGGAACAATGAATACGGCAATTCCTATGTGAGGTGCGAAAGCCAAAACGTCCTAATTGAAGATGCCCAACAAGTTGCCAGCAGTCCTATCCTATATTAGGAGCAACAGAGAAGGTTGACTATTTGTGGCACAGTAACCAACCCATGGCCATCCAAAAGCCACGCCATTTTCAGGCTTTCTAAGAAGTCCTGCACCTTTATACCAGTGTTAACAAGTGAATTTAAAGGAGACTGGAAAATGTCAGAACATAAAATTAGAACTCTGTATGGGGCTTCTGGACTGCAGCATACTGTAGTGTCCAAAACCATAACATTTTAATGACTCTCATGAATCTCGCGCGTACTGCTGTACAAAGTAAAGACAACACAGCGTCTGCTTTCCCACACAGATTGTAATCTATGGACCAACACAGACGAACATGCAATATTCCTCCCTGGACACATGTGACCCAAGGATGGAGGGAACAGTTCCTCCCTCAGACAGCCACCTGCTTAAAAAAAAAGGCAGCAACTCGTTGCCTTTGCCAAAACTTTTTTCCCAGAAAAATGCACTCTACCCTGAACCTCCCTCCCTCAGGGACATTCAAGGTAAGACGGGGAGCTTTATTTAAAGCAAGCCTTTCTCTATTTCCTGCATCAACTGATCTTATTTACTTCCGCACAAAGATATAAACCAAAAAGGGCTTTCGTTCTATAGTCTACCGACGACATAGATTGAGCTGGCACATAACACGTAGCCTATGAATAACCTCTGGTTCGCAGCCTCTGAGGGAGGCATTACAGAAACTTTGTTGCAAATGCAGGGCAAACCAGTTTGTCCTGTTAGTTTAAAATGCATCGGATGAAACAATTGTCGGTAAAAGAGAAAGGTTTATGTTCGACGGCAAAAATGTGAACATGCAACGTAAAACTATTTCTAAATTGTTTTAAATGTGTCAAACATTTTAGCAAAGAGACATCTAGTAAAACTTTCAAAAATAAATAAGAAACAGAGGCCCTCATTATGACATTGGCGGTAAAAACTGCCTACCGCCACGGCCGTCAAAAGACCGTCGCCGTGGCTACCAGCCGACCGCCATATTATGACCGTAGCCAGAATTCCGCCAGAAGGATGGCAGAATTCCATAGACGACCACGGCGGCGGACGGTGGTAAGGTGGCGCTTCTGCCAACAGCAGCGTCACACCAGTAGACCGCTGCAGACTGTATCATGACCCATGATACAGCCTTACGGTGTTCTGTTGGTGGACGCTGCTGCTGGTAGTAGCGCCCTGTCCCGTCTCCTGCCGGAGGACCCCCTGAAATCAGGTAAGTTGGGTGCTCCGACAGGGGAGAGGGGTGGGGGTGGTGTGTGTGGGGGAGGGGTGGGGGGGGTGTATGTTTGTGTGTGTGTGAATGTGGGTATGCGTTGCATGTTTTATGTGTGTGCATGTGTAGATGTGAGTGTGTGTGTATGTTGTGTTGTGTGAATGCATGGGTGTTTGTATGAATGTAAGTGTGTGTGGATGTGTGTGTGAATGGATGTATGCATGCGTGGTTGAACGTGGGTATGAGTGTGTGTATGCGTGTACGATGGTGTGTGCAAGTGCGTGTATGTCGGGGGGGTTGGGAGGGGGAGGGTGGAGGAGGACACTGGGGAGGGGAGTGGGGAAGACCCCTATCAGTGACAGGGAAGGAATTCCCTGTCACTTATAGTGCCTACCACCATGGTTTTCGTGGCGGTACAGAAGCCATGAAATCCATGGCGATAGGCAGGGTCATAATCCCGCGGGTGGGACACTGAGAGCCGCCTGGCTGGAGACTCAAGTGTCCAGGCCGGCGGCTGTTACGGCCCTGGCGGAGGTAGTGGTACTTTGGCGGTTTGGCTCGAGCCAAACCACCAGTGTGTTATTTTGGGGAAAGGTACCGCCAGCCTGTTGGCAGTACTTTTTTCCAAAATACCGCTGTCCGCCAGGGTCATAAGGAGGGCCAGAATCTGCATTGCTTTAGCTATGTAATTAATAACATTCAAGCGAGTTTGCATCATACATAATTTCTTCTTTACCAATGAAAAACTAGAAAACATGTATTATCTCCTCCATTTATGTAAACACAGCAGAAATAACATTAAATCAGTTTGTGCCCCATTTGCATTAGTGCAAATACTATATGTGCCATTTCTTATTATACAAGCAGAAAAAGTTATGCAAATAAGTTATCCCTGTTCTATTTGGGGTTATTTTTTTTTTTTTCCACCAAATTTTGTAATATGGCCCCAGATGTGATATTAACATATGTGGGGTGGCAGGTGGTTAAACGTGTTTAGATAACGGTGGACGAGCAAGCGCACCATCCCTTTCCTGGTAAAGGGCTGACATTCAGCTACTATGGGCCAGATGTACAAAGCCATTTTGCATTTCTTAACGGTCCGAATCACTATTTCGGGACGTTAAGAAATGGAAAATGGGCTTTGCATATGTACAAAGCGCCTTGGGAATTGCAAGTTGCGATTTCTACCCTGCAGACATCACCATTTCCAATCCTCTGAACAGGTAATCGCACATAGGGATTACCTACTTGTGATTCCTATTCAGAAGTACAAAACATTTGTTAAATACAAATTGGGCATTTAGGAAATGCAATTACCATTGACTTCAAGTCAATGGTAACCATATGCAATTTAAAAAATGCACCCCAAAATGTTTTTGTTAAAGTGCAATAGAGCACACACATGCCCCTTGGGCATATGGGTGCTCTACATGTGCCTCACTATTTTTGGGGTTCATTTGGAGGGCCCTGTTGTCCATAGCCATCCTTGGTTTTGCATTTCCCAAATAGCAATTTGCTAACAGGAAACTACTATTGGGGAAAAGCAAAACTGTCCCGTTGTCACACATGGCATGGGATTTCTTATTTATGATTTCCTAAAAGCAATTCCTACATTGCATGAATCATTATTAGGAAATGAATGGTGGGTGGGGAGTATATGAATTTGTACTAGTAGAAACCTCTTAAAAAGGCAACAAAAGCTTCTCCTTGGGCTAGAAAAGATGGCCAATCACCAGATGACTTCCTCTCTACTGCCAGCTGTCTCTCTCGTCTCCAATAATCAGATCTACACATTGATGATAAGAATTTCTTTTCCCAGTCTGTAAGTGAGCCGCAGGTGGTAACACCTTGATTGTTGTACATTTGGTTAGAAGGCTCACGGGTGACAGACAGGATAAAGTAACACTTATGTGACAACTAATAGTCCATAGGCTATCGCATATTATCCACTTCTGAGCACTGGTAGGAGCTGGAACTGCATTCATAGTCATTATTATATAAGATCACTGCATACTCTGTTCTATTCTTTTCGGCGTCAGACCCTGTCACGCACCTCCCTTAAACATACATGCAGACAGTGGCCTACCTAAATGGGAACAGTCTGTAGTTGTTTTCCCTTTACCGATGGCCAAGTGGTTAAAATTAAACACAAAGTAAGAGATTAACATTTCGGCAACCTCTGTAGACCCATTAAAATAGGGGCTACTACCGAAATAAAATTGGATAAAACACAGTAAAATATATGCAGGACAACAACTCAGGAAAATGTATTAAAAAAAGGTCTAAAGTTAACTGCTTTCAAAATCGCATTTGAACCATGATCTGGTCAATATTTTAATGTCAGTAATTGTGTACAAGTTCTGCTCTGTGGAAAATGGTTGTGGGACCTCGTGCACACAGGTGATCTGGACACCAACTGTGTCAAATGGGGACTTTTATTCTGAAGTCTTAGGGCCTGACCTACGTTTGGACTCAGACCTGAGCACCAAGAATTCAATTTTAGCCCTTGATCTTCAAAATGATGAAGCTGAGTGATCCAAGGCTAAACCAAGGAGGCGGGGTAAAAGACTCAGTGTAACATTAATAGCATGTAATAAATCAATAATAAACCACTAGTTTGTCTTTATATAACGAAAAGTACTTAATTTGTCCATCAGCATGATACTATACATTTAATGATAACTAACAAGATGTCTACACATATTCAGTGAGCAATTAGAAAGCTATGGTTAGCAGTAGTATTGTTATCACAACCCTGTGCGCCCCTCCCCTGCTCTAGTGTGTGAGGGCCACACTCACTTCTGGTTTTTGGAAAGCTGCCCAGGTGCACTCTCGGGATTGTGGACAATACCCCTATGGAAGTTAGGACCCTTCCCTTAGTCAATGTTACCCGGGAGGCTATGTCACTCTTGAGACCTTCCCAACTTGGAGTGTCTTTTGCCCTGGTTTCTTTTCAGTTCCTTAATTGTTCTAACCAGCCATAGCGGTCTGTGCATGCTGAACGAAACTGCAATCGCAGCTGGGTTTGCTGCTCCGATAATGCAAACGCAGCAATCTTCACTTAGAAGTGGCCTGTGCTGTGGAGCAGATTACAACATGGCGTATGCAACTGGGGGAGTGCCAGTTATAATCTTTGGGCAATATACGTGACTCAGATATCATTGGTGACTTCCTCGGACAGTCACACTGACCTAACCCTAAATCCCCCAATCATTTTGAGAGCTAACTCCAACCGCCCTTGATGCTGGGTTGCTTGGAAAAATTGTTACAGGTGTGCTGTAACAATGATGGGGAACTAGAGATGCCACTCTGTGCCATTGCACCAGGATCTTTCAGTCGTATTACAAGTCACACAGACACCATCAAATTAAGTCTGTATACTGCTGCTTTGCAACTGGGAATTTCAGAGGCAACACAACATATCAAGGCTATAACCAGCAACCCCAGGCCATAGCTCACAGAAAACATCACACCTCCCCCTGGCCTCAAACCAGCAGCTTACCAAATATAGGCTTCGGGACTCCTGAGGGACACTCACAACATGGCTTACCACGTCTACAGGTTCCACCTTTCCTTCACACCGCACTCAAGGCTCAACACTCTTGCTTGCTCGTCCTTCCATAGCACTTTATTTCTCCGGGGAACTGGATTAGGGGTTGCTCTCCTAGCTGGCACTTAGCTGTGGGGACACCTCCAGTATCTCCTTCTCCTAAGCGATGCCCCTTCCTTCAAGCTTCTTCCCATCAGTATTCCTAACAAGATTGTAACAAGGCTTTAAGTCATGTTCCTGACCTGAGAAGGGAGATGGCTGGCCGGCCAGCAGGCCAAAAACAACAGCCCGGAACTCAGAAATGTTCCTCAATCCACTGCTGTGGCCTGTATAGCACGGGGAAATTACTGGAAAACTGATATAGGGATGTCATTCCAAAATTACATTAAGTTTGTAGAAATGTATATTCCCTAGTCTGGCATGCATGCTATCGGTTGACTGGTCTTAGATAGTGGGGTTCATCTCTGAGTAACTACTCAGTCAATGTTTATGTAAATGTTGCATAAAGGTTTGTGGAGATGAGTGTTTCTGACAAAGGCTTGCAAAACAAATGCCACAAAAGAAGACGGGCTTCCCTCAACTGGCTTATCATAACTCTGGGGAAGAACAGAGTAAAAAGTGGGCAGGGATTTGAGTTGCATTTTAAAGATGCTTCGTCTCCCTCTTTCCTTTCACAATATCTTGTTACATTTAAAAGGCATTCAGAATGTTCTGGGGACAGCCCTCAAGTTACATCCCTTTTCTCAGAGGCTTCATTGTGTGGATCACTCTTACACAGAAGATCCAAAGTAGATTCCTCTGTACTTGTGGTAACTCACTCAGTCACACTCCATTCTCACTCTGCCGCACACACATCTATAGCACAAACCTTCACATGCCACCAGGGTCGCACAAGAAAGGAGTGAAGGACATAGCTAACAGTAAGAGAGAGAGAGACCCCTTTCTGTACCAGGAGACACCAGTAGACCACCTAAGTATGTAGTTAACAGGAAAACAGTCATCTCCCGTCTACCGTGATAATCTGCTGCTACCAGTGTTTTCCAGGCCTGACAAGGAAGTGGTACCTCACAACTAAAAGAGAAGTGCGGTTGAAGTGCGCCTCCAGACCTCTGCGCAAACAGTGTTTCAGCCCAATTTCAGATTACCGAATACGAGTTGTGTGAAGTAACGCACATGCACAATTCATGCCTGCGCAGACTTTGCCAGGAAAAAACTGGGCCAAATCTATACAGATAAAAAAAGGTTGTCAAGAGGGAAGATCTGCTTTATTCAGCAGAGCCATCTACCATTCCATAGGTTATTCTTCAATCCAAGCTGTAGTATATGTAAACGAAATGTAAAACTGCAATACAGAAATAGTGCACCAAGCGGTATCTGTATGTTCCCGGGAGGTATTGTGGCACCCAAATCCCCACAGTTTGCTGTGCTGCAAAAGAAGTTTGCTACAAGCATATTTTGGTGGAGGATAATTTCAGTGTAGACAGGCTTTCTCTCCATTTGGAGAGGCAGTAAAAAGACATAGATTTACCAACAAACACATATTGTAAGCAATACTGAGCAAGAACAAGGAAATTGGACTTTAAATGTCCGGTCCTTTGTAGGCGGCTAATTCCAATAAAACCCTTTGAGCCTAAGCCACATACATGTAATGAAACATGAAGAGTCTATTGATTAACTTCAACCAAGTCTGGGCAATGTAAACAATCTTACACAACAAACCTAAAACTGCAATGCATATTTGTGCACCAAGATTTCCTCTTACTGCTCCCATTCTGCTCAGGTTTACAATCAAATGATAGTTCAACAGCACTGTATGTGTGGCTGTATAAAATAAACATAGAAGTCTTTCTCCAAACACGGTAACTGTCAATGCCAAGCCCATTTTAACTGCTAAGGCAAGTACAGTGTGTCAGCTGTGCACCAAGTGCCACATTTGTGTCATAAAATAAAGAAGATCACAGATACGACTGACTTCAGTAGAAGAGAAGAAAGGAAAATGTTACACTGTAAGCATTGTTTTTTATTGTATAATGTTGTAGATTCACATGCTCTGGATACTCCTGCCATCTAGTGTTTGGCTTGAATGTTTGCAAGTTGTTTTTCTTCAAAGAAGTCCCTTGTGTCACAAGATGCACTGTGACGACTTGTGTGGTCGATAATGTGCATGGGCACTGACATCATTTTTTCGCATAGCAGGTAAGAATGTGTATGGTGTGTTGAGTGAGCGTAGCTAGATGCAGGATGCATATTGTGCAGTATCAACTCAGTAATAAAGGAAGAGATCCACAATCATCACAGGAGGTATGCTATTAAGGCCTTCCTTGAAAACCTTGGCCACTGGCAGGTCAACATGAAAGACGCACTGATGCGTAGGTGAGGCACGACTTTTGCAGATATAAAAGATATCAGACAACATCATGAACGTTAGCATTTAAGGGGTCAAGGATTTAAGAAATGCAGTAGTGGACACATTTTTCCACTATGCCACATAACAGGCCATTATAATGAGACTTCCCACAGATTGATCATTCACTGCTGCAGGAGATTTAAGTAGCATAATTTTAGGACCCCAGGTGCTAGATTAATAAGTTGAGCTGCCTGAAGTCCGCATAGCTGATCTGGGCTTGTCTCAGAATGAGAGGGTCAGGCCTGAATGGCAGCTTCTTGCGAGGCTGACGGACAGTGCCACGAGCATGGAGTGCCTGAGCTGTCTGGACCAAGTGGGAGCCACCAGACTGAACATCAGGGATTCCTGTCTCATTTCCCGCACCACATACAAGAGTGGGAGAGGAAGAAAAGCATAAGCAAAGATCCACGACCGGTTCATCCATAGTGCATTGCCCATGGACTGTGGGTACCTGGTGGCGAACCTCGGGTATGTTGCGTTTTTGCGGGGGTGGTAAAAAGGCCTATTTTTCTGGTTGCTCTGACACTGTAAGTACAGGGATGTGGAATTCCTGTAGCGGGACGCCCTGGACATATTGTGTGGGGTCAGGGGCAACAAGTTTTCATGTTTATTTTGATGCTGGGACAAGTAGGCCCAACTCTATGCAACACAAACCCTTTGGCTGCCTGTTTACAAGGAAGGGAACTGTCTGCAGTTGAGGTAATATGTGTGTCCATATGTTAATGCTGTTTGAACTTGTATTTGTGGTTCATTAACGAAAAGCCTTTATTATTAGTGTGAGCGCCCTAAATAAAGGCTTTTAGGTCACACTGCACTATTGACAGTGGTTCCAGTAAAGAAAAAAAAAAAGGTGCACACACGTTTGAAAATTTTAACATTATGAGGCTAATTATTATGCTCCCAGAATGCTCTCTGATTAGGTGCAAAAGCTTGTAAGCAAGAGTGATGATTCTTTGCTTTCAAAATAAAATGTTCAGAAAAAAATGCAAATAAGAAAAAATACGTTTTGCTACTGTGAAATTTTAGGTACTATTTCTTTGAAGTATCATTTAGTAAAATGTGTTTATGCATGAAAGCATTTCCAAAAATATTCATAATGGAAAATCAGTGTAACTATTTTCAACAAGATTATGGGAAACATGAAAATAAACAAGCACTGGCAAAGCCAACCGGTGCAACATTTGTTGTGAGTCTTTTAGTTTTGTTAATGTGTGTCTTGTTTTGACATGGCTTTTGTAATACTTTATTGTTGTGGGAGCTGCCAGGCCCTCACTATTGTAACAAACCTTGGCAAAAAAAAAAAAAAAGTGTTTTGGTCTCAAAAAGCACACATTGCCACCAATGGCGTAACAAAGGCCCCCGCAGCCCCTGCAGTGCCTTATGTGCTTTATGAAGCTTTTCACTCCACATCATGTAATCTACCTTGGCCGAATAAATGCGATCCATTCAATGACAGCTAGATGCTCCCAAACTAGATTCCTTCCTACTGCCCGAAAG
This sequence comes from Pleurodeles waltl, assembly GCF_031143425.1. NCBI lineage: Eukaryota > Metazoa > Chordata > Amphibia > Caudata > Salamandridae > Pleurodeles > Pleurodeles waltl. The sequence continues at coordinate 1,195,336,785 of NC_090446.1, forward strand.
AGGATCTTTTAAAATCAAATTGAATTACCTTGCTTTTCCTCGAGTCCAACTGACTTCTATCATGTATGTGCCTGCAATAGGGAACTCCATTGTCCCAGAGAGCTGTATGAGTCTCAGACTCTGTCTCCCCACAACCTTAGTGCTGTTTAGAGGGCTATTTCTCTGCTTTTATTCAGCACTCAGAGACAACTGATAGTTGCGGGGCCAAACACTGGCAGCCTAGCTGGGTAGAAGAGGAACCAGAATGCCAATGATTTCTTCCCTTGATGCACTGAATGGTCCAATCACTGCACAGAGGGTCTGGATACCATGAGGGGGCTGTGAACCTAGCTATACATATTGCAACGTCAAGAGACCAAGGCTGCTGACTGCAGTATCCATGGCAACTACAGTCACATCTACTTCGACCCTAGGCCTTGCTCATGCTCGGACTTTTTGGGACACACAGAATATCAATCAGACGAAGCACTGGGTATAATTTCCAACAGATTGCAGAGCGCCTCAAGCAATGCTCAGAAGAACTAGTTAAGTGTGGCATTGCATTTTAGTGTGGTTATGTGAGAAGACACACTGAAATGAATAAAACTAACTTATGATGCGTGGCACTTTGCAGGGTTGTAAGGAGAATAGATGCCTTTCCTTGATAGTGGGGAGGCACTTTTTCTATTGCACCTTTATGGAGAAGCACTTGTACCTTGTCATCGAAGAGGCAGAGGTGTTCTCTTCTGAGGACATGTGTACATAAGTGGGATGCTGGGAGATGTTCTAGGCAATAGCTGTGGCAAACCACTGCTAAAACCCACAGGTATGAAGTAATTTCCTCCCAGTGAGAGGAAATCCTTTATCTCCCTTAAACAGGTGATGTGTAATGAGGGGCAAAGCAAGGCAAGTCACTGCTTAGAGCTGGAATCACCTTTAATAGAGCCACCTCTCCCCTTTCCCCATGTCATTTACCCTGTATACACCTTAATGTAAGCCCTGCAAGCCTGTTGGTGGAAGGTGTGCAGCTATCTTCAGGAGGACTGCGGATGGTCTCATGATGTAGCCTTGGCTTCTCACCTGGGCTGTTACTTGTGAAAGGAACCTCTTGCAAACTGAGTTAGCAGGGACACACAGATCTGACAATCTCTGTGTCATTTATCTTCTCTATCATCTAGTCAACTTGGTGGCTAAAGAGATGCTCTCCATAGATCTGAAGGTTGAGGAGATGATGCTGGACCTCAAGTTTGAACCCAGAGATGCGAACCCAGGCATGTTGTAAGGAGAGGATGTTGTTGTTGATGCCCCTGGACGCTGCATCCACGGAATAAAGTGTGAAACAAATGTTAGTGTTCCAGATGGTCTTCCACTCTAACACAATCTCCAGGACTAGTGCCTGAATCTTCTTTCTATGAGACCGGTCATATCTGGAAAGGAGTCTAACAGAACTGACTAGGTGCCAGTGTGGCTGCCACTATCTTACTTACATGGTACCTGTTATGCAGACTGGCATATAGGGCAGTGATGAAGGACATTCACTTCTGTCTGTATTAAGACAGAAAGTCCTCTGCAAGGCAAATGGAGATGCACCCCTGTCCTGACTGCCCAGCTGTACTGAAGCCTGGATGCCTAACGCTTATTTTTGTTGTCATATACAAACAGAAATCATGCGTGTGCACCATGGCAGTTGCCTGCCTGATGGAGAGCTGTCTTGTTGGAGCAGGAGGGGCGCCCAAAGCACTATCCTCATATTGGTGGAAGGCTACTGCCTTCACCAGGTGTTAAGCAGCACGAGTGTGGTGGTGGCAGAATACCGGGCAGTGATCTGTAGAAGCGAACAGGTCCTTTTTAACCTATGTTGCTGGATTGAGGCCTAAAGGCTCACCCATTTTAAAGTTCCGCTACCATGTGCTTAACTCGCCTTTGGCCTACATTGGTTAGGTGTGTACAGCTGCGCAGCGCATGTGTTTCTAAACTGGGTGTATGTGTACCTGTGAGTGGTACAATATAGAGATAACTTGGTGCTGTGCCAAGAGTGCATGATTGATGCATGCATGTGCTGGGTGTATGTGTGCCTGTTGAGTGGTACAGTACATGAGGCATTCAGTGCTGTGCAGTGCATGCATACTAAATGCATATGCTGGATATATCTGTGCCTACGAGTGGTGTAGTACAGGAAAGGATACAGTAATGTGCTGTGTGTGTGCATGCTCTATACATCCACTGGGTGTATGTGTGTCTGTGAATGCTACAATACATAGCAGACTATGGGTTCCATTTTTTGAGACTCAGACCTGCATGATGAAACATGGAGCGGTAGTATAGGAATCCCCCTAGAGAGATGTGTACATTGCTGCCTTCCTGTAAGCTTTGTGGGACACACACTGGAGAGGGAACAGCCAGGCTTCCCGTGCCCACTTCAAAGTGTGCTCTTTGATTCAGTGAGAGGTCACAAGGAAGGGGCCTGGGCACATCACAGGAATGAGATGGGGCTGATATAAGAATATAAAGAGTAGGGCTGGGCCCCTGAGGTAACCGTTTGATACACATATCTCTGTGGCTGAAATCCAGGTGTGAACTCTAGTCACGTCCAAGGACTGTGCTGTAGGACTATCGGCTTTACAGACACTCCTGCTGTGACAGACTGCTTTCAAGAGGAAAAAGAGAGCAGAGGAGTGGGCACTTCAAAAGCAGCAAGCCCCCAACATAAAACTTAAAAGCCCCAGACTCATATTCATTTCCAGATGTCAAATGTGAATTAAAGGCTGTATGTTGAGGGGAAGATCAACAAGACTTCTTCCCGTGATCGGAGCTGGGGGCCAGGGTCTCCCCCTTGAGCGAGGAGACATCACCCAGGGAACTCAAGATCATCCGCCCTGGAGCCTGGAGTACCAGGCCTGCTTCTCTCTGTGAGGTGTGAGGAAACGGCTGCTGCACCAACCTAGTCATTGCCCAATTGCAAAACAAAGTCAGCAACCCTTGAATGCCAGAGGAGGACTGGCGTGATTTTAGGCATATTACCGCTGCATCAATTGGTATGGAGCTCATGCACAGTGGGAGAATGGAGACCATGTGCATCAGGAATGACCAACAGGAGACTGCAGTGCAGTAAGGGCCACCGCCCATGTGCAGTAGTGGGCCATGGCCCCCGTATTGCTAAGAGAGGCCGCCACCAGGGACTTAGGACTTCACTGCAGGGTGGGCAGAGCCTGTGCAAGTTGTGCAACCTGGTAGGAGACGTCGTCGATAGAAGTGATGCTGCAGTGGACCCTGTGCATCTGCCCAAGACAGAGAATGTGGACCAACAATAGAAAACCTCTGGTCACTACTGAGGTGCGACCATGAGCGAGACTCGCCAACAGCTGAGTGTAACCCCCTTGAGACTGCACCTCTCACTTACCTGATTAGGCTGCTGCCACTCCAGTGCAAGTGTGTGTGTGTGTGGGGTGGGGGTGCTCCAGACCTCCGGTCACTCTGATCCTAAGTGGTGCACTAAGACTGATTTTGGGGTGGTTGGCCTCGGGGGGAGCTTGTTGCTATTTAGCGCTGGAACATGGTTGATTGTAAGAACAGAGTTATACGGACTCTTGAGACTCAGACTATGACTAGGCATACCCTAGATGTTGCCAACAGTGAATGGGGAACAACCACTATTGCTAACACAAGGAGGAAGTGGGACAGGAAACAGCCAAGGAAACACTAAAGCCCTGACCTTAGGTGGATTGTGTAGTTGTCTGTAAAAGTGATATTTTTCTTGATGTGGGTAGTGGTAGTGTTAGAAATGGGGTCTTTGGTTGACAGTCATGTTACCTCCCTGTTCAAGCAAGGACCCTCACTCTAGTCAGGGTAAAAGAGAATCACCCTCAGTTAACCCCTGCTTACCCCCTTGGTTGCTTGGCAGAGCAGTAGGCTTAACTTCAGAGTGCTAGGTGTAAAGTATTTGTACCAACACACACAGTAACTTAATGAAAACACTACAAAATGACACAACACCAGTTTAGAAAAATAGGAAATATTTATCTAAACAAAACAAGACCAAAACGACAAAAGTCAACAATACACAAGTCAAGTTATCAATTAAAAATCAAAAAGAGTCTTCAAGTAGTTTCAAACAGTGCGTGTCAAAAAGGGCATGCGATGTGTTGATTCTACTAACGAGCGGGACCGTGCGTCGTTTCTCCTTTCATCGGGTCAGGGCGCGTCGTTTCTTCTCTCCGCAGGAGAGCGATGTGTCGATCCGGTCAGCACTCTCGGGTCCAGGCAGGCCTTGCGTTGTTTTTCCACACACAGCGGTACTGGAGTCGGAAATCCAGCCGCACGATGATCCGAAAACCCGCAGCATGGGTTGTGGTCTCCCAGCCTTGGTCGCATTTCCTGCGAGCGCCGTTTCTCAGCTGCGGAGCCGTCGACGCGTCATTTCTTCAGCCGCAGATCGGAGTCGCGTCAATCTTTTCCCCGCACGGCGCTCTGTGCGTGGATTTCCTTATCTTTAGGCTGATAGCTTCTCCTTTCAGGGTCCCAGGAACTGGATGGGCACCACAGGGCAGAGTAGGAGTCTCTCCAGAGACTCCAGGTGCTGGCAGAGAGAAGTCTTTGCTGTCCCTGAGACTTCAAACAACAGGAGGCAAGCTCTAAATCAAGCCCTTGGAGATTTCTTCTCAAGTTGGAAGGCACACAAAGTCCAGTCTTTGCCCTCTTACTCTGGCAGAAGCAGCAACTGCAGGATAGCTCCACAAAGCACAGTCACAGGCAGGGCAGCTCTTCTTCCTCAGCTCTTCAGCTATTCTCCAGACAGAGGTTCCTCTTGTTTCCAGAAGGGTTTCTAAAGTCTGTAGTTTTGGGTGCCCTTCTTATACCCAATTTCTCCTTTGAAGTGGGCCTACTTCAAAGCAAAGTCTCTTGTGAATGCCCAGGCCAGGCACCAGACACTCCCCAGGGGGTTGGCGACTGCATTGTGCGAGGACAGGCACAGCCCTTTCAGGTGTAAGTGACCACTCCTCCCCTCACTCCTAGCACAGATGGCTCATCAGGAAATGCCGACTACACCCCAGCTCCCTTTGTGTCACTGTCTAGTGTGAGGTGCAACCAGCCCAACTGTCAAACTGACCCAGACAGGGAATTCACCAACAGGCAGAGTCACAGAAATGGTATAAGCAAGAAAATGTTCACTTTCTAAAAGTGGCATTTTCAAACACACAATCTTAAAATCAACTTTACTAAAAAATATATTTTTAAATTGTGAGCTCAGAGACCCTAAACTCCACATGTCCATCCGCTCCCAAAGGGAATCTACACTTTAATCAGTCAAAACTGCACACACAGACACTGCAGTGGCAGGTCTGAGACATGATTACAGAGCTACTTATGTGGGTGGCACAACCAGTGCTGCAGGCCCACTAGTAGCATTTGATTTACAGGCCCTGGACACCTCTAGTGCACTTTACTAGGGACTTACCAGTAAATCAAATATGCCAATCATGGATAAATCAATCAACAGTACAATTTCTATAGGGAACAGTTGCACTTTAGCACTGATTAGCAGTGGTAAAGTGCGCAGAGACAAACCATCAAAAACAGACCTGAAAAAATAGGAGGAAGAAGGCAAAAAATTTGGGGATAACCCTGCAAAAAGGGCCATTTCCAACACCCCTCCAACCATGCAGTGCCTCTTTAATCTCTCTCTTGGCTGGAACCTTTGTTGTACAGCTGAGAGTTGTTTGTGTTGAAGGGTCTTGTTTGAAATATCATCATAGTAGGCCTGCTATCCTTGAAAATGTGTAAAGCACTACGCATTTTTGGGGCTAAATATATGGTTTCACCTCATTATTTTTTGCCATTCTGTTTTTATGTGGTTATGCCCTCTAGGGACTAACTATATAGTTACGTGACCATGTTTCTTAAAAACGCTACTTTTATTGTGGTGTAGTTTGGCGCATTACAGTCAACATACTACAATATTCGTGGCACTCTGAAACTTGCCCCATAATGCTTTGCAGGACATTCCTTTTACAAAACATTTTTGCTCATAACTATGGCGGTCCTAGGACAATGGAACCACCTTCAAAACGTGTTCACCACAATGTGCTTTTTCTGTCTAGATCATCTCTGGGTCCCCACACTAGGTTAGTGGGGACCCAAAATAATAACCCATCCCACCATTCAGTGTATTTGTAAGCTCTCTTATGGCTGGAACGTTTGTTTTGCACTTGGGAGTAGTTTGTGTTTTAAGGGCCTTGTTTGAAAAACTATTCCAGTAGGTCTACTAGCATTACGTGGCAGAAAGGACCAAAATATGTGGCAGGGTTGACGAATTAATATGGAAAAAGAAGTCCAGTTATAAATTTACAATGCCAATGGCTCCAACTCAAGTAAGTGTGAGACCTATTGCATTGCAAATGCTTGTTCTTCTAAGATGCCTTTCGAGTCAAGACGCGTGCTCTGACTTCTCTTTTGGTCAACAGTGCGCATGGTCACCAACTCTGTCTTTGATTATTTTTCTGCCTGTCATCGCGGTCGGGCATACACCGAGAAGACTCTTAGCTAGCTATGTTCTTTACATGTTTTTCTTCACCTGCATAATTGAAGACAGAGGCCTTTTTGTGCCCTTCTGAATCCACGTTTTCTACTTGTGACCATCGACACCGGAGGATACAGGCCGGAAGAGGGTGATTGAAAGGACGCCCTTCCAATTGTCCGCGGGTGCCATTTCAAAATTGCTTCTAGTGCCATTCCTAGGATCCATGGTCAGATCACCAAAACATCTTCAATCTGTGCCTCTCCCCTGTTTCATAGAGTAGCTCCAGAGAACTAAGTAGAAGCACAAGTCTAGCCTGCACTGAAAACAGATGGACCTTACTCAGAGAAGACAGTGACGATTGTAAGTACAACACCAGTCTCTGAGACCTATGCAACACACATGAAGTATGAGATACGAAGGTAGAGCACAATTCTTATGGGAGTCAGGCATCGGGACCTGAGCATGGACATAAAAATCTGCCACATCCAAAGCCTACACCGCCTTTGAGCTCTGGCCAACTCTGGGAGAAGGCTTCAGAGTCATACAAGTCTCAGGCAAAGAGTGCTGAGCCTTGCTGACCATTGAGCCTTACTTCATTTAGTGGTGGTGACCACCCACACCTGAAGTCGAAGGCACCACCAAAGCCAACGCCGAATGTCCCATTGATGCTGAAAGCTTTGTTGAAAACCAGATTAGAGGAACTGGAAACACCATTTCTACAATGTCTCTGGAGGAGCTCAATGCCAAGCAGAAGTGTCTCTTTAGTCACCCCGTCACTGGGAAAGTCTTTGAAAAATCATCTCTGCCAAAGCCCTCAGAGACACTCCCTCGCAACAGAAGGCTTGCCTTTGAAGAGGACCCTCCTCGGAAGACCCTTAGGAGCTGACACCGAAGGAACACAGGGACAGGGGCACAAACCCTCTCCCATATGTTCCATTTCCACCTCTACCACCAGCTCCACCTCTTCCAGCATCACACACATCACTTCCTCTGCCTCCACTAGAGTCGCTTGAGGGGTGCCCCCTCACCTTCTCTGGACCAGGCTCCTCCAGTGGCCCCTAGGAAGACTACAGTATTGATTCTCCCATCACCCACTTGATGATACTGAAGTAACATGGTCGAGCAGTCCAAGGCACCGTAGTGTTGGAGGGGGTGGAGGGAGAATGTGTGAATACAAGGGAGTGAACACAGGCTGACAACTCAAATTGCACACAGGAGCCGCAATAAATCATTGTGCAGCCAAATATTTGCCTTTATGAAAAAAGTATATTATTTCTACCTGTTGGACTTTTTTGCTTATGCAGGGTCATCCCCAATCTTTTTGCCTCCTGCCTCCTATTTTTTTTCTGATCTGTTGCTGTTGGCTTTTGAACTCTGAGCACTTTACCACTGCTAACTAGTGCTAAAGTGCATATGCTCTCTGTATAAATTGTATTGTTGATTGGTTTATCCATGATTGGTATATTTGATTTACTAATAAGTCCCTAGTAGAGTGCACTAGAGGTGCCAGGGCCTGTAAATCAAATGCTACTAGTGGGCCTGCAGCACTGGTTGTGCCACCCACATAAGTAGCTCTGTAATCATGTCTCAGACCTGCCACTGCAGTGTCTGTGTGTGCAGTTTTTAACTGTAAATTCGACTTGGCAAGTGTACCCACTTGCCAGGCCTAAACCTTCCCTTTTCTTACATGTCAGACACCCCTAAGGTAGGCCCTAGGTAGCCCCAAGGGCAGGGTGCAGTGTATGGTTAAGGTAGGACATATAATGATGTGTTTTATATGTCCTGATAGTGAAATATTGCTAAAATCGTTTTTCACTGTTGCAAGGCCTGTCCCTCTCATTAGTTAACATGGGGACTACCTTTAAATCTGATTAAAGTGTAGATTCCCTTTGGGAGCGGATGGACATGTGGAGTTTGGGGTCTCTGAGCTCACAATTTAAAAATACATCTTTCAATATTGATTTTGAGATTGTGCATTTGAAAATGCCACTTTTAGAAAGTAGGCATTTTCTTGCTTAATCCATTCTGTGACTCTGCCTGTTTGTGGATTCCCTGTCTGGGTACGTTTGACAGTTTGGCTGTTCACAGCTCTCCTCTAGACAGTGACACAAAGGGGGCTGGGGTGTAGCCTGCATATCTTGATTAGCCATCTGTGCTGGAGGGGAGGAGTGGTCACTCACACCTGAAAGGACTGTGCCTGCTCTCACAAAATGCCGTCTCCGACCCCCTGGTGAGTGTATGGGGCCTGGCCTGGACAAGGAAGGATCTTGCAAACACTTGAGACTTTGCTTTGAATTTTGCAAACTTCAAAGGCAGAACTGGGTATAAGAAGCAGACCCAAAACACCAGACTTTTAGAATCTTTTGAGAATCAAGAGGAACCTGTGCCCAGGAGAAGAGTTGAAGAGCGAGTACTGTCCCTTTGCTGTGTTGCTTTGCTGGACTTGCCTGCAATTGCTGCTTCTGCCTGAAAAGAGTGCAAAGGGTGAACTTTGCTGTGTGTCCTGCTTGAGAAAATTCTCCAAGGGCTTGGAGTAGAGTTTGCCACCGCGACCTATGGGCCCCACACTCCGGCGTCACCTGCTCACACCGCAGCCTGGGCATCCCCGATGACGTCACTCTTGCTGACTCAGGCGCCGCTGCCTGCACCGTGGCCTGTGGACACCGCTCGTGAGGAGCACGAAGCACCGTCCCGCGCCGCAGCCCCGGTCCACCGACGCCAGCACCATCGGCTCCAGTGTCGTCACCAGGCATCCTTGCCTGCACCGTGGCCTGTTGACACCGCTCGTGAGGGTCACGAAGCACTGTCCCGTCCCGCACCGCTGGCTTGGGCCTACAGATGACAGCGCTTCCGCAACAACGCCGCCGCTGCCTGCACCGTGACCTGTGGACACTGCACATTGCACCGCCCCGCTTCACACCGCAGCCCTCGTCTCACCGACGCCACTGGACGCAGTCACCGAGCCGTTGCCTGCACCGTGACCTATGGGCACCGCACGTCACATCGTCCCGCTTCGCACAGCAGCCCCGACGCCATCCCCGCCAGCGCACCTGATTCAATCAGCCCGGAGTTCGATCCCCGATGTGTGTGACTTCAAAGGCCCAACAACTCCTGCACCGACTCCTGAACCGAAGACAGCGGCGCCGCTCTCCGGAGCTCACCGCGAGGATCACGATGCCCTGCGAATCTAAGGTACTGTTTGTGGGTCTTCCCGACACCGCAGCTGGCCCTCGACGCCGAGGCCAGCCTGAACTTTTGGTTTTGTTGTTCACAACGCCGTGATTGCCCCAGGTGGAGTTATCGACTTCAAGGAACTGTATTGTTAAGTACATCTTGCAGCATTCATATTTTTATTACTGTAGGTTGGATTTTTTATCGTATTTGGTCTTGTTTTATATAGATAAATATTGGCTATTTTTCTAAAACTGGTGTGGTGTTCTTTTGTAGTGTTTTCACTTATTACTGTGTGTTATGTGCAAATGCTTTACACATTGCTTCTGAGTTAAGCCTGACTGCTCGTGCCAAGCTACCAAGGGGGTGAGCAGGGGGTTATCTGAGCGGGTATCTCCCTTATCCTGACTAGAGTGAGGGTCCCTACTTGGACAGGGTGCAAACCGAATGCCAACTAGAGACCACATTTCTAACATTGGTTGTCAGCAGTGAGGATAGGACTTGCATTTGCACTTGACCTACAGTGATTAGTGTACACTACTACCATACAGCAGACCATTACGTGCCACATACATTTTTTTGTTTTTGATTTTTTTTCCCTTTGACCTATTTTTGATCTTGAGTTCAAGTGAACCCCAACGACATCATGCCTCAATCAAGAGCATCTTCAGTTGCATCCCAGGATTTGGTTTTTGAGGAGGATAGGTTGGAAACCTATTCCATGAAGGAACTGAAGGCAGTTTGTAAAAACCTCAAAGTTCAGATCAGAGGCCTCACCAAAAAGGAGGAGCTACAGAAGGCGCTGAGGGCCTGGGTAGCAGCCAGAACTGCCAGTGGCCAGTCTGAGGATCCAAATGGAGAGTCTACTGACACAAATTCTAGGGAAGATGTACTGAGGGTGCAGGAGCTGCCAGGGGGGGAGGTACCCCCTGTGCCAAGCAGCAGTGGTGGATCAAAAGGATTGACTCCAGAGGAGCTGGAGGACAGGAGAGAAGCCAGGAGGCACCAGATTGAGTTGGAGAGATTAAAAATGGAGGCTCAGAGGGAGCAGCGAGCCATGGAGGAAAGAAAGATGCTTTTGGACCATGAGCTTAAAGTAAAAGAGCTGGATGTGAGGAGCAGGTCCAGCCAGGATGGTGGCAGCAATTCCTCAGTCAGACAGAACTGTGCACATTCCTAAAAACGTAGGGAGAGAGTACAAGAAGGGAGATGACATACAGAGGTGGTTTCAGGGATATGAGGCGTCCATCCACATGAATGGGGTCCCTGAGAAGAAGTGGGGAGCAGGATTGTGGAACCACTTCACAGAGGAGGGGAGGGACACTTAGCTAGCTTTGGGTAGGGGTACAACCTCACCTACGCTGACATGAAGGAGGCCCTTCTCGCTCGGTATGGTCTCACTCCTGATGAGTACAGGGATCAGTTTAGGCAGAGTAAGAAAACTGAGTCCCAGACCTGGTTAGAGTGTGTAGATTCGTTTTGCAGAGCACTGGATGGTTGGGTGAAGGGCAGTAATGTGACAGATTTTCAGGGGCTGTACAACTTAATTGCGTGGGAGCACTTGTCTAGTCTGTGTTTTGCAGAACTGCGCCAGTACTTGACTGATAGTAAGCTGACTGACCCCAGGAAGCTTGCTATGGAGGCAGACCGCTGGGTGAGTACCAGGGTCCACAAGAAGGTTTATGGTGGAGACTCAGCCAAAGGTGGGCAGGGTTCCCAGAAGAAGGAGACGGAAGTCAAGGGAGACGCAGACAGGTCCCAGGATAAGAAGGGAGAAAAAGAGTCCCTGCCCCCTTCTGACAGGAAGGAGGGAGGTTCTGGTAGGCGGTGGCCCAGGGCACCCCATTTTCAACCCCGGTGCTTTGAGTGTTCCCAGTTAGGACACATGAAAGGGGACTCTGTCTGTCCTAAGACAACCCACATTGGGGGCCACTCTACCGAGGGGGGTAATGTGGCCTTAGGGGGAGGTAGCCCCTAGGGGCAGGTCATAGACCATGCCATGATATCCCTTAGTTGGGAGGTTGACTCAGAGGGTGAGTTGGTGATCCCTGATGTTGGGAGTCGTCACTTCCACCAGGTAACAGTGAATGGGGTCCCAGTCACTGCTCTGAGGGACAGTGGGGCTAGCCATACAATGATGGTGGAAAGGCTTGTCTCCCCAGAACAGTACACCGGCCAGGTGTGTAGGGTGACACCAGTCCATGGGCAGGACTTCTTCCGTCCTATGGCCCTGGTATCCCTAGAGTGGGGTGGGGAGGTGACCCAGAGGGGGGTCATAGTCAGTCCCCAGATGCCCATAGACTGCCTTCTGGGGAATGAGTTGCCCCAGGTGTCAGGGGAACTGGGAGGGGTGGCCCCCAGAGGCACCCTCACAGTTCAGTTGTCTGGGGGTACCACTCCAAGGCGGAGGGTACTGGATCCCAGCACAAGGGATAGGAGGAGGGAGAGCCCACCCCTGTCCCCTGCTCAGACTGAGGGTACAGACCCAAGGGTGAGTGGCCAGTCTCAGGACACCACTCCTGAACTGGTGGGAAGGGAAGTGGAAAAAGGGTGCAAGTCACCTGGGGTTACTGCCCCCCACTTTTTAAAACCACAGAGGCTAGAGACCCTAGCATGGCCTGGGTCCTGGCTCTTGACACGGACAGCTGTCAGTGGCCTCTGTTGGTTGTTATCCTTGTGGTCAGAGTTTTCCCTGGGAGGGGGACTGAAGTCGGACCCCAGGGGTGGAATGGGCCACATCACACTGTTGGCCCTGGTGGTACTGTCTGCCTACTGGGATGCATCTGTGAGCAAGGTAAGGTTAGGTGCTGCACAGATGGAGTCCTCAGATGAGGAGAAGGGTTCCCCCAGAGTTAGTTCAGTAGGCCCTGAGAGTGTTGAACGAGGGATCAACCTGGGTTCAGAGAGGCGTAGAACTGGCAAGAGCTCCTGCAGTAGGGGGCCATTGTCCAGGTTCTATAACCCTGAGCAGGGAAGTCCAGCAAGGTATTGATTGGCCTACCCTGGCTTTAGGCTGGGAGGGGGTTGTGTTGGAAATGGCCCTTTTTGCAGGGTTGTCCCCAAACTTTTTGCCTTCTTCCTCCTATTTTTTCAGGTCTGTTTTTGCTGGTTTATTGTCTCTGCGCACTTTACCACTGCTAATCAGTGCCAAGGTGCAACTGCTCCCTATAGAAACTGTACTGTTGATTGATTTATCCATGATTGGCATATTTGATTTACTTGTAAGTCCCTAGTAAAGTGCACTAGAGGTGCCCAGGGCCTGTAAATCAAATGCTACTAGTGGGCCTGCAGCACTGGTTGTGCCACCCACATAAGTAGCTCTGTAATCATCTCTCAGACCTGCCACTGCAGCGTCTGTGTGTGCAGTTTTGACTGTAACTTCGACTTGGCAAGTGTACCTACTTGCCAGGCCTACATCTTCCCTTTTCTTACATGTAAGGCACCCCTAAGGTAGGCCCTAGGTAGCCCCAAGGGCAGGGTGCAGTGTATGGTTAAGGTAGGACATATAGTAATGTGTTTTATATATCCTGACAGTGAAATATTGCTACATTTGTTTTTTACTGTTGCAAGGCCAGTCCCTCTCATAGGTTAACATGGGAGCTACCTTTAAATCTGATTAAAGTGTAGATTCCCTTTGGGAGCGGATGGACATGTGGAGTTTGGGGTCTCTGAGCTCACTATTTAAAAATACATCTTTTAGTAAAGTTGATTTTGAGATTGTGTGTTTGAAAATGCCACTTTTAGAAAGTAGGCATTTTCTTGCTTAATCCATTCTGTGACTCTGCCTGTTTGTGGATTCCCTGTCTGGGTCAGTTTGACAGTTGGGCTGTTCACACCTCTCCTCTAGACAGTGACACAAAGGGGGCTGGGGTGTAGCCTGCAAATCTTGATTAGCCATCTGTGCTGGAGGGGACGGGAGGAGTGGTCACTCACACCTGAAAGGACTGTGCCTGCTCTCACACAATGCCGTCTCCGACTCCCTGGTGAGTGTCTGGGGCCTGGCCTGGACAAGGAAGGATCTTGCAAACACTTGAGACTTTGCTTTGAAGTTTGCAAACTTCAAAGGCAGAACTGGGTATAAGAAGCAGACCCAAAACCCCAGACTTTTAGAACCTTTCGGGAATCAAGAGGAACCTCTGCCCCAGGAGAAGAGCTGAAGGAGGAGTACTGTCCCTTTGCTGTGTTGCTTTGCTGGACTTGCCTGCAGTTGCTGCTGCTGCCTGAAAAGAGTGCAAAGGGTGAACTTTGCTTTGTGTCCTGCTTGAGAAAATTCTCCAAGGGCTTGGAGTAGAGCTTGCCTCGTGTTGGAAGTCTCAGGGACACCAAAGACTTCAGTTTCCTCGACCTGCAGCACTGTGAACTGTGTGTTTTGTGCTGTCCAAGAGGAGAAACCACTGCGACGCCGCCATCGACGCCACTGGCCTGCACCGTGATCTGCCGACGCCGCACGGAGTCGCATTGCCCCGCTTCGCATTGTGACCCTGGTCCCACCGACGCCATCATCGGACGACTTCACCGAGCCGCGACTCGCACCGCGACCTATGGGCCCCGCACTCCGGCGTCACCTGCTCACACCACAGCCTGGGCATCCCCGACGACGTCGCTCCTGCTGACACCGATGCCGCTGCCTGCACCGTGGCCTGTGGACACCGCTCGTGAGGAGCACAAAGCACCGCCCCGTCCCGCGCTGCAGCCCCGGTCCACTGACACCAGCACCATCGGCTCCAGTGTCGTCACCAGGCATCCTTGCCTGCACCGTGGCCTGTGGACACCGCTCGTGAGGGTCACAAAGAACCGTCCCGTCCCGCACCGCTGGCTTGGGCCTACAGACGACAGCGCTTCCGCAACGACGACAACGCTGCCTGCACCGTGACATGTGGACACCGCACATTGCACCGCCCCGCTTCACACCGCAGCCCTGGTCTCACCGACGCCGCTGGATGCCGTCACTGAGCCGTTGCCTGCACCGTGACCTGTGGGCACCGCACGTCGCATCGTACCGCTTCGCACCGCAGCCCCGACGCCATCCCCGCCAGCGCACCTGATTTCATCAGCCCGGAATTCGATCCCCGAGGTGCGTGACTTCAAGGGCCCGACGACTCCTGCACCGACTCCAGAACAGACTCACCGCGAGGATCACAACACCCTGCGAATCCAAGATACTGTTTGTGGGTCTTCCCGACACCGCAGCTGGCCTGCGACACCAAGGCCAGCCTGAACTTTTGGTTTTGTTGTTCACAACGCTGTGATAGCCTCAGGTGGAGTTATCGACTTCAAGGAACTGTATTGTTAAGTACATCTTGCAGCATTCATATTTTTATTACTGTAGGTTGGATTTTTTTATAGTATTTGGTCTTGTTTTATATAGAAAAATATTGGCTATTTTTCTAAAACTGGTGTGGTGTCCTTTTGTAGTGTTTTCACTTATTACTGTGTGTTATGTGCAAATGCTTTACACATTGCTTCTGAGTTAAGCCTGACTGCTCGTGCCAAGCTACCAAGGAGTGAGCAGGGGTGATCTGAGCGGGTATCTCCCTTATCCTGACTAGAGTGAGGGTCCCTACTTGGACAGGGTGCAAACCGACTGCCAACTAGAGACCCCATTTCTAACAAGGGGTTATTATTTTGGGGTCCCTACTAACCTAGTGTGGGGACCCAGAGTTAACCTAGGCAAAAAGAGTGCATCATGCTGAAGGTTTTGGTGGTGGTCCCAATGTCCTAGGACCATCACAGGCTGCGGTATGGGCAAAAAACGTTTTGAAAAAAGAATGCTTGCAAAGCATTATCGGGTGAGTTTCCGAGTGTTGCAAATATTGTAGTATGTTGACTGTAATGCTAAGAACAGCCCCTAGAAGACTCCACAATTAAAATAGCATTTGTAAGAAACATGATCAGGTAACCATATAGTTAGACCTTAGACGGTATAACCACATGAAAACAGAATGGCAGAAAATAATACAGAGCAAGCACATATTTAGCCCATAGAGGGCGTAGGGCATTACACATTTTCAGGGCTGGCAGGCCTACAGCAAAGATATTACAAACAAACCCCTTAAAACATTAACTACTTTCAGCAGTTAAAACAAAGGTTCCAGCCATGAGAGAGCTTAAAAAGACACTGGATGGTGGGAGGGGTTATTATTTTCGGGTCCCCACTAACCTAATGTGAGGGCCCAGAGATTAAATAAACAGAAAGAGTGTGTTGTGCTGAACGTTTTGGTGGTGGTCCCATTGTCCTAGGAGTTATTGGCAAAAATGTTTATAAAAGAATGCTTGCAAAGCATTATGGGGTGAGTTTCTCGAGTGCAGTGAATATTGTAGTATTGGGTCTCCGGCTGTGTCGGGGGGCCGTTTTGAGGATTTCTGTGTTATTTTTTTTTTACGTAAAGCAGTTATCAATTACAAGTGATTTTGAGAAAGCTATGGCGCACGAAGGGGAGAGCCAAAATAAATTACTCTGATTAGTTAACAGTGTGAACAATGTGACCAGAGCTTCAATACTGACGATTGAGCTTGTGCTGCTGTTCTGCACTGTGAGCGCCATGGCTGCAATGAAGCATGATGGGGAGATACAAAAGAAGAAAAAAAAGAGTTTGCCCAATTTGCTGAAGTCCATCGGCGATCATGCAATAAACCATGTAATGGGGTCAGTCTGCAAGGTGGTAACAAAACCGTCCCAAGGTGGGACAAATGTAAAGCATTTACCAATGACATCAAGAGATTTTTGAAATGCAAGCCCACAAATGAGTGAACGTGATGGGCGTTAGGTGGGCGTGGTTAAAAGCCCAAAATACTAACAACAGGTCAGAAGCACTTGTACACTCAACCTAAAACTACTCAGGAATCTGGTGTGTTATGTGTAGAACAGCTTCCTATCAGGCTGGAGTAATGCAGCAAGTCTTTGATCACTTTCCCAAAAAGTTTGGGATTCATTGCCCTTGGTGGCCTCATTTGACATAGAAAAGGCAGGGCATACACTAGGCTAGACTACAATCTATAGTGTCTTGAGTAAAAACAGACTTGGTATAGAAATACTAACCTGAATCAAACTGTTATAAATGGCAAAATCATCATGGCCTATTGTCAGATTCACAAGGGAATTAGACAAGGATGTTCTCTGGCAATAGGTTTACATGTAGCTTGCACTGACTGAGCACCTTAGCGATATCAAAGGTAAACGTGCAGATGCCTCCAACTAACTGGAACAATGAGTACTTAGTCTATGACAGAAAGTTGGCCTTTTTTTTTTTTTTTTTAAAGGCAAGCCCATGATCGAGTGAAAGTGATGGGCGTGAGCTGGGTGAGGTTAAATGCCCACAGAATACTTACAACAGGTCGAAAAGCGCTTGCACGCTCGACCTAAAAACAACTTGAAAATATCCAAGCCCAACACTAGATGCCAGGAGGATGTACGGCATGTATATCTACAACTACATGCACCACAAACATGGATATTTTGCATGTGCTCTTTGTTAGCAATGTAATTGTCTGGAACAGCACAAATCTTTTAAGTCCATAGAAGAGCATGCTTTCCATTTTGCAGGAAGTACAGCAAAAAGGCAACACTGAGACTACAAGAGGATCCCTGCAAACATCTGATTGGAACAATAGGAACTACAAGCATTAAAAAGAGTTAAGACTTGGGCTGAACTCGAAAGCTGGACAACTTCCCAGAATAATTCCATAAAAAGCACCGTTTGGGCATTTATTTGGCTGCCCTGCGTAAAAACGTGATCACCTCTGGCCTCCAACGTAGCTCTGCTTAAGCCTACATAAAGCAGGCTTGGTGACTGGCGTTGGTCCAGAGTAACAATATACAAAGCAGTCTATTCAGCTTGCTGCATTCTCATTTTTGTCATTTTCCACCAGAACTTCACTGCACCTTCTAAGGCCACTTCTCCAGCTCGTAGGGTAGTCTGATGTAATTAATTGTAGCAAACATTGCTCGCTGCATCTTGGAGATGTAGGGAAGGCAATAAAGACAAGGTTTGCAACTGGAGGATGGTTTAATGTTAGAAGCTCGGAAACAGGTAACATGTAAATACCAGATAATAAATGGATTACCAAATCAGTGATATGACTTTATCAAAGAATAGGTATTTTGTTTATGTAAAGTTCAACAATCAAGAAAAATGTGATAACATCACAGTTAAATAGGTTATACCCAGCAGGGCGTATCTGACTTGTCTCAATAGAATAGGACATAAGAGCACAAAATGTTCAGCTCTTCTACCTATGGCCTGCATGCTCTGTGCCTCGGCTGCACGATCAGTTCAGAATGGTCTGGGAGCACATCTTCCAGTCGTCTTCAGTGCCCACAACTTCTACGTGACTCCTCAGTTGCAAACTCAGAAGTCAAGCACTAGCTGTCAGGGTCTTTACTGAGGGAGCTCTGTGTCAGCTGAGGCTCATAGAAAGCGGTGGAATAGAATGTTTGCAATAAAGGCCAGAAACCGTGGTGTCAAGACCAATGCAATAAAGTATACACAAGGAGGGTGTGATGAGACCTTTGAAATCGAGCTGACAGCCGGGAAAGCACAGGAATGGCCATTAGCACCTTGGACAACCAGGCAAGGGGAAATCAGCAGAAAGGGAGAAAAAAAATCACTGCAGACAGCTTAGCAAGCATGGTTTGTGCCACAATTTTTTGGAACTGCACCCTCACTGATCATGGTCTCAGGCAAACAAAATAAAGGTGCTCTCTCTAACGAGAGACATTGCGAAAGGTGCGCACAGACCGATTTCTCATGACATGGCAGACCGTGACATTCTTTGAGACAAGTTAGGGAAGGATCTTCGCTCCCACAGTAGTCTACCTCATTCTTCACCTGGCCTCGCAACAGCAGGCTTTCTTCCTCAGTTCTAGAATGAATCCCGGACTCGTAAAGGAAGACAGCAGGGACGTCCAGCACATGACCCATACTTTTTTTCTGTAATGGTGCACAAAGCACCCTAAGAAACAAAAAGGTGAACTAAACCTGTTCACATGGTCATCTGATATACAAAGTTAGTATGCGCTCATGAAAGGCCAACCAGTTTCTTGGGTCTTAAGCAGAACTCGAAAATGTGAAGGGAATACTCTAAATTCAAGTCTAGCTTTCCAGGAACATGATTGACTGTAATAGAAACTCATAACAGTGTCTTGAAATTCAATATGGTGGACCAAATCCTGTAATTCTTGCAAGGGACATATATTTGCTCCAGCCCGCCCTCATGCTATTACGTGGGCTGCAGTACCACAGCCAGAAACTATTGTGCGTATGGTCTGGGAGCAGATCTCCATGACACAGATGAGAGGCCATGGCCATGTCTAGTTGTTGCTTCCTGAGGGTCACAGAATGGCCTGCATGAACTTTGTCTAACTAACAGGTTGAAAACAAAAGCCAGTTTCTACTCTAATCAACAGTTTCATAATCCAAATCAGAAACCTCGCTACAATGGCCCTGGTCAAGGGGAGGCAGAGAGGAATGAACAGTGCAAGTAAATGTAGAGGGCAGAGCAAATAAATACAAACATCCTAACACTGTATAAATTTGCAATCCACATTCCTGGAGAGAAAACCAAGGGTCCAACCCGAATTATGTGCTGCATCCCATCATACACACCATTGTCATGCCATTATGTTACTTTAACACTCTGGGGAACTGTGTGTGCGGTCTGAATCCTGACAGGCTGCACACATTTACTAGATAATGCCAGCCAGTAGCCTCCACAGCCTAACATCCAGTAAAAAGGAATGAGCCACAATTCCTTAAAACAACCTGCAGCAAAACACCAGTATGAGGTTTGAGACAAAGGGACAGTAGTCACCCAGAAACGGAGGTTCACTTTGGGTGATCTGCCATTTACAACTGCTTTGAGTGCTCTGTATCTGTTGAAAGAACAGCAGGGTTACATATTGCCAGGGACTTTTGAAGTGGGTGTTAGGAGCAGGAAAACATGTCGGGTCAGCCAAGAAATTATGAAATTTGGACCTTTGGGCTTATACAACTAAAACAAGCCATGATTCCCCTTTGTGTATGTTTGCAAAGCTGCCCGTGAAGCAAACCCGGAAAGAGCACATAGAGCAGATTAGCGAAATGCGTGTGAGATATAATCTGATGCGGTTTGTACATCACATTACTTAAACAAAAAATACCTGTTTGTGTATTAAAAAAAAAATCACAGAACTGAATTCATGAATGTGAAAAGTCTTCTACAAAAACATGCGTGGTTTGAGTCACCCATGAATTCATAAAAATAAAAAAAAAATCAGAACGTGCGTTTTAAAAAACTCTGCAGTGATCTGTAGTCACGGGGCGGCAGGGTGGCACCAAATAAGTTGAAAATGCCTGCTATAAGTACTACCTCTGCAATGGGTATAAAAAACGATAAAGGTGCCCCACATCTTTAGTTTAACTTCTGTAAACTTCCTCCTCGCTTAAAAAGCTCAACCACCATAGATGCTGCTATTGTCTCTCTCTATAGAGCCAAGTTCAACTGCTCGTCCAACCTACACTTTCTTAGGGCATCGATTTTACTAGTCTCCCCCCTGTCAGAACTACATGCCACCAAGTAATGAAACTCTTCTGCATTCCTGAAAATGTCAATATGCAGCCAGTGGGATGCTGACATATCTCCTGCCTTCGATCTGCCTGGCTCTCTACATTCTCGCAGCATGAGGTGACTTCTCATTACAAGACGCGTCTGGTAAAATGACAAGGATGAATGACGGGTCTGCACAACGACCATATGATGCACCACCAATGGTAGTCATTCTCACCATATCAGGTATATTCGGCGTCACGATCGAGTTTATTCTGTATTGCTAATACAAGCATATTTCCTAATCAAATTATGACATACTCCATTGCACAGCAGCGTACGTTAAGGGCCAGATGTAGCAAGTCGGCAATTTGCGACTTGCAAATTGCGAGTCCCTGCGACTCGCAATTTGCAAGTCGCAAATTGCTATGCAGTACGGTGTCTCAGACACCGACTGCGACTCGCAATGGGGTCGCAATGACCCACCTCATGAATATTCATGAGGTGGGTCGCAAATTGCGGCCCCATTGCGAGTATAGGCACTCGCAAACATGGAGGCCTGCTGTCGTCAGCAGACCTCCATGTTTGCGACCTGCTTTTCAATAAAGCAGTTTTTTTTTTTTGAAGTGTAGCCCGTTTTCCTAACAGGAAAACGAGCTGCACTTCAAAAAAAACGAAACCTTTAGTTTCGGTTTTTTTTCAGGGCAGGGAGTGGTCCCCAAAAAATATTTTGGGGTCCAGTCACAAACTGGAAGGGGTCCCATGGGGACCCCTTCCAATTTGCGATTGGGTTACCATCCACTTGAAGTGGATGGTAACTGCGATGCCATTTGCGACCGCATATGCGGTCGCAAATGGTATTGCATCCCAATGCGACTCGCAAATAGGAAGGGAACACCCCTTCCTATTTGCGAGTCTGAAATGCATTTTGCGAGTCGGTAACGACTCGCAAAATGCATTTCTGCATTGGGATACGCGATTAGCGAGTCGCAAACGGCAAATTTTGCCGTTTGCGACTCGCTAAACGTTTGCTACATCTGGCCCTTAGTGGCATAAAGTTAAGTTTATCCTACGACCCATTAATTTATATTGCTGTGCAAAAAGAATATCATATTCTAAGGCTAGATGGCATATTCAGAAGCATAATGAAGGGAACAGGCCAAGGAGTTGCAGACATTTTGTGGGAAACAACGTTTGGCTTATCCTCTCGCAAACTGGTGTAGCCTACAGAACTAAAAGGTATACTTTTTGGCAAAATAAAGAACCTACTCCAATGGACGCACCACATCTTCCCTATGAAAGAAATTAAGTCCCATGTTCTGCACTAGCCGTTCAGATAGCATCAGTTTTCCTTCTCGTTGTATTCTCTACAAAGAAGGCATGGGCACTTGCCTAGGACATTTTTAACCAGACCATAGCCTTATGGAATGTTATCTCTCTATTTCCCAGGCCCATGGAGCACTTGAAATTGTGTAAATATCAAAAGGACTGCCTTTTCAAATAACACAAACATAACTTCTACGTGAAGAACTACTGTCAACCAACATAATGTGTTTAATGGACAAGAGGTCATAACTGAGACAAACAAAACTCTGTAACAACAAATAACATTATGTTATTTCGAGTCCCATAGAACATGATTATTACTCATTTAAATTACAACTGCTATAAACATGGTATAATAATTGACATTATCTTTGGTCCAATTAGGTTTTAACTGAAGAAAAATGATGTGTATTTTGAGTCATAATGAGGGATACCTAATTAAGTACATATCCCCGGGAAAAGTTATCAAGATTGCTCCTTTCACAACACTTGGAATGAACACTAAATATGAGGAAAATTCTTGGGCATGGAACAGTACTTTAAAGATCATAAGAATAATTCAGACATGCTTTAGAGGAGGGAAGTATTGGACAACCTAACAAAAAATGCTGGATTTTCCTTCCACATCTTTGGAGACACACGCATTGGCGATAGGTCTTGCCTATGCAAGAGCTGTTGACTTTGCCAATGTGTTTTAGCCATGTTGTAAACCAGTGTGGCTTCTGTTCAGCATGGCTAATAGTGGCATAGAGGAGAGTGGCGTGGAGTGACGTAGAGTGGAGTGGAGAAGAGTGTTGTAGAGTGGAGTGGACTGGTGTAGAGTGCATTGGGCTAGTGTTGCAGAGTGCAGTGGCGTTCAGTGCAATGGCATTCAATGCAGTGTCATAGAATGCAGTGGCGCAGATTAGAGTGGTGCATGGTACCGTGGCGTGGCATGCAGTGGCTTAGAGTGCACTGGCATAAAGTGCAGAGTGGAGTGGCAAAGAGTTGAGTGATGGAAAGGACTGCGGTGCTGAGTAGAGTTGAGTGGCACAGAGTGCAACGGCATAGAGTGGTGCAGAGTACATAGTGACAGAATGCAGTATTGTGGAGTGGAGTAGTCCAGAGTATGAGAGTTTAGTGGCAGAGAGTAAAGTGTTGCAGAGTAGAGTGTCAAAGTGCAGTGTTGTAGAGTGGCGTAGAGAGCAGTGGCATAGAGCATGGTGATGCAGAGTATAGTGCAGTGACAGTGTAGTTGTGCAGTGTGTATCAGCGTACAGTGCAATCTTTAAGGGCAGAGTGCAGCAGCGTGGAGTGTGCAAAGTGAAGTAGAGTGGCACAGAGTAAATTGTTTCAGAGTGAAGTGGCTTAGAGTGGAAGGTGAAGGATAGACGGCAGTGGTGTAGAGTGGCATAGGATGTAAAGAAGTATAGTAAAGTGGTGTGGAGTGCAGTGGCATAGTGTGCAGAGGTGCAGAGTAGATCAGAATGGGTACAGTGGCTTGGCGTAGAGTGCAGGGGCATTAAATTGCGTGTTAGAGAGCAGAGTGTATTGGTGTAGAGTGCAGTGTTGCAGAGTGGCGTAGAGTGGACTTGTGCAGAGTAGACTGGTGTGGCCTACAACGGACTGGTGTAGAGTGCAGTGGCGTAGAGTACCCTGGAGAAAAGTGCATTGGCATAGAGTAGAGAGGTGTAGCATAGAGAGGCAGTGGCGAGGAGTGGTGCAGAGTGCAGTGTTGTGGATTGGTGTAGAGTGGTGTAAAGTGGAGTGGTGCATAACAGAGTGCAGTGGTGTGGAGTGGTGCAGAATACAGTGGAGTGGAGTACACTGACATATTCATGGTGTGGCAGCACACTGCCATTACAGACAACAGATTTTAAATTGAAATGACCATTACACTCACACATACAGTTTTACTAATAAAACTAAACCATGTACAGACAAAAATGTTTAGAAATTGCATTAAGCAGTGTAATGATTTGTTTTGATCATATTAAAGTACTTGCTTCCAACACACTTCAGAAATAACAAAAAATGCACTTCCTTCGTGTCCCTAATTCTGATATATTCTGAACTATCTACACAGTTCATTTGAATGTTGTTGTGGTAAAAAAAAAAAAAATAACATCTTTCCTACTCTCAGTATCCAGCAAGATTGTCAGATAAATCCTCTCACTTTGAAGTCAGAAAAAGTAAACAAGCACCCTCGGAAGACAACGCCTGCCTTTTGATCTCGTTCTTTAAATTGACAGCAAAGAACAAGCTTTACAGGGCTTTTTACAGAAAGGGAGCACCCAAAGGGATACTGTAAATAAGCTTTTGGCAAGTGAAGGTATGAATTGAAGAGGGACACCCTAAAACAAATAAAGCCAGCAAATGGAAAACAAGAAAATGTGAGTTAAAAACCACAAAGCCAATGGCAAGCAACAGGCAGAATGCATTCCTAGGTCAGCTTTCTGAATGTCCCCAAGATGTCTTTAGCAAACAAGACTGCTGCAGGGTGGAAGTCTGTGACCTTAAAAGGGCATATTTACTAAGCTCTGGTTGCTAAATACTGGTCATAATTTGCGACAATTAATTTTAATTTTATATCTAGTGCAGTATTTTGCAAACCGACTTAAGTACTGTTTGTTTGCAGAATACTGAATTGTAGTGTGTCGCAATATCGCTACCTCATGAATAATAACGAGGTATGTTGCAAATTGTAACCAATAACGATTCACAGCCATCAAATGGATGGGTGGCCAGCTGGGGTCAGCAGACCATCATGACTGTGACTGCTTTCAAATAAAGCAATGATTTTTAAAGCAATGATTTTTTAACATGTCATACAGCTCATTTTCCTTAGAGGAAAATAGGATGCTTTGAAAAGAAAAATGTTTTTGTCAACATTAACAAAGAGGAGGGTGTTCCATTTGGGAATGGATTACCACTGCCTTTGTGTAGTTGGTAATACATTATGTTTTAATAGATTCCATTTTGAATCGGTATTTGGAAGGGACGCCCTAAACACATCCCTTCCACATAACAATCTGATTTGGAGTTGCAAACCAAAATTGTGATTCAGTAACGTGTTTGAAAAAGCCCTATTTTGCGACCCGACCCGTTGCAAATGCCTTGGTACACCTGATCCTAAGTACCTTATTTAGTGTATTAAAGGCAGTAGACAAGCTGCAAGGAGAGATTCCTCTGGCTCCATGAACATATGGAGTTAACTTCATCTGAGAAGCCGGTGAATCAACAGTCTAATCTTTGGTGTGCGATCAGTGCTTAATTTGTAAATAAAAACATGCTGGTGCCCAAAGCCCTCTTTTTAAACATGCGGCTGCAGCAATTAAATGTGTGAGCACGGAATACTGGGACAGCGTAATCCTAAATCCATCTTGGGCCTCTTCAATCCATTTACAGCCACTCCCTGCCCCTTCAGCTCACTCTGGCAGATTTCTGCTTTTTTCCATTGCGACGCTTTTTCGTTTTTCTCTTCCTCCGTCTTTCCCAAATGGGTCTTTTGCTCGCAGCAAATGCTTGAGGCAGAAGAACAAGCACCGGCCCTCAAAAAAGTGCTTGTGCTCAGCACCGGAAAAAACAAGCACAAATTAAGCACTATGTGCGATCTGTCACTACCTCATGTGGATTTGGCTCTGTGAAAGACTGCCTCTCAGGGCTTATCCCGCAAGGTTGCTCCTGTCGGCTGGTCTCATATTGGTGGAAGGTACAGGAAATAGAAAACATATCACAGGGTTTTCATTTCCAGCAAGCCTATTGTGTACCTTCGACATAATGGGGGCAATGGCGGTGTGTGAAACTCTAACAATCTGTTAAACTCTCCGTGGCGGTACCAAAGGAAGCCGGTGACAAGTCACTTCACTTACTTCGGCAAGAAGATGCAGCATTTTTCATTGTAAAATGGGCGCTCTTGCAAGAAGAACTTGCGCTTTTGAGGTAGAACAAGCACAGCCAGATGAAACATTTTTACTGTTTCATTTGTGTGCCCGGTAACTGCACATTTTGTCCAAGATAATATCACTTTCACATTCATTTGCATTTGACCGTTGTAAAGTCCATTAATTGTTTTCGTCCAGCCCTTTGTGTGTTTCACTTTGCTACTGGTCTCCTCGTTTGCCCTGCAAACCTTCACGTCAGTCTTCCTAATGCAGACATCTCCCACACAGAAGACACATGGCATTCCCTGTGCAGAGAGGGAGACTGCCCGAGGCAAAGAATTCCTTTTCCTAGCATCCAGTCACTTTGACTCCCTATTGGAATGGGCTGAAGCACGTGGGCTCAGTTTCGAGGAGCAAGCATGGACCTCCATGCACTTTGGCAAAAATCTCAGGAGACCCAGAGCAAGTCTATGTCAAATGACTATTAGCCTATATTTTGCCGAGCTTGAAAATAATTTTTCCCATGCAGCCAGGTCTGGCTCAAACAATGCTTAGCTGAAAGGAATCTAATATTCAGCAGCTGTGGTCACAAGTTGCAATATTTGGGTCAAAACGTTAGATCTTGCCTCCACACAGGGCAAAGTGAACTCCAACGCTTCTGATGTTATTCTTACCCTTCTGGTGATCACAAATACTTCTTCTGAGTAGGAGGATCCAGAGAGTTAAGGGAAATCTCCTTCTGGTGAGATATAAAAGTCACTTGCCTTTTGTACTTTAAGGCAAAGGCCAGCAATACAAGTATAAGGATGAATGAGACTGTTGGTCATCAAATCATCCTTTTCTGTAGGACCATATTCCGTATCAGGCATGGTCAGAGTGTTAGAGTCAGATCCAAAGGAATCCTCCACCCGGGCAAACCGCTGGACCCTAGGGAGAGGCTGTGCTAAGGAAACGTCATCAAAACAAGCTCTGACGTTCCTTTTTTTGCCACCAGGATAATTTCAGACGACATCTAATGCTTAAAGGTTGGAGTTGATAATGGCTGCGAAGCTGCAGACGAGAGTGGCTATGTGAGCAGCCCAGTGTACTGTGCCAGACAAAGGGGTATTTTGTTTTAGGCAGAGAGGCCAAAGCCTGAGGAGATGCAGAGTTGGTAACAATCGGGGTTTGAGCCACCAAAGTAGCTAAAACCTCAGGATGAAGTTCGGCACTGGAGAGTGACCCAGAGGGTGGCAAACACATCATCTTTTTTATTTTAGATATCATTGTACTAAATTAACAGACGACAAAGTGCAGGTGTAGCGCATGAGCAAAAATGCTTAAAGTTAGGTGCAGCACAGCTCCAGTAATACAGTTCCCATAGATCTCAGTGTGATAGACACATCCAGAACAAATCCAGCATGGCAAGACTGAAGGCCTCGACGGGCGCAGGGTCAACAGCTGGAGCATGGAATTCTGAGCAAATCTGTTTCGGTATTGGAATCTGCCCCGATGGCAAGAGCTCAGTGTCAAGAAATGGTACGCTGACTCAGAATGGTCAAGGGAGGGGGACAGTTGCATCGAGGAATACAATTGTTTGTTCCTATGGCATGTTTTGAGTATTTTTGTGAGATGATCTCTTGAGGGATCATTCCCCGTCATGAGACTTACTAGAAAAAGGAGGATGCTTTGGAGTGTCCATAGTAAAAAACATAACTTGGCCTCCAACTCTGTGATGGCCTTTAAGTGAATCAGAGACAACAAACTACAGGCTAAAAAGTAATAGTAGGAACCCAGTCACCATATGCATTTATCAAGTGGGTAGATAAAGACATTTTCTTGCAGCACTTATGGCAGGGCTTGAATCCTGAGATTTTCGGGGGAGACATTGGATTTAGCTGCTGTGAAATACTGAGAAATTTTAATTGGCGAAGCACCAACAGACTTCTAGGCCTACATCAATAATTAGCGAAATACAGGAGCTAGAGTTCATGTACAACAATGTTGTCATGTCAGGTGGTGGAGTTATACTGCTTCAGGGCCCCATCTGGCAGCAAGGAAGAGCTACTCCAGGGGGGGGGGTGGCGGTGAGGGGAGGGGGGGGGGAAAGAATTCCAGGGCAGTCTGACACACACCCAGACACATACGCACGAAGTATAGCCCCTGAAGAGAAAGGGCTGGGTAGAAAATAGCTTCAGCTTGAAGCTAATTATGTTGTTTCTAATGTAGACTCAAATTCTCACCTGGTGGCATGCTTCCTCAAGTGGCTGTTCCTCAACAAGGACACAATTTTCAGCGAGATCTGAGGCAATTTCGTTTCTACCTAGAGGAGTGGAATTTATTAGTGGTTTTGTCTCTTATGTAAACACAGGGTTGTAACTGTAAAATTGTATCAAGTGGGTATCGATGTTGCGCTACTCACGCAAGTTTAAAAAAATAGGGGATTAATTATGGCCCTCCATATCTCTACAAATAGTCAATATGTTTAAGCCTATATAATTGCTGGGTAAGGTCTAAGATTTTTGTCAGAACCATGGCACTGTTCATCCTGCTATATAATAGATAGGTAAGTGTTAAGCTGAGAAGCAAAATTATCGCACTACACATGGGAACTTTAGTCATGGATCCTGGTGCATGTAACAATTTTATCACCTTCAACATAATCGCTCTAAAAAGTGAAATTATGAGCCATACTGTCTTTGCTGTTCATGAAGCGTAGGGCCCAGGTGGTGGGGGCTGCTAATAATTCAAGATTACACAACAGCAACCGGCTCTACCCTGGCTTCCAACCACTCAATTACATCACATCCAAGGTGGTTCTAAATGCTACAGTTAGGCTAATAATAGGGTTTGACATAAAAACATATTTCTGAAGCAAGCAAAAACCCTTAACTGGCACACAGGGACAGAACACGATTCAAAACGACCTGTTGGATGTGCAAGTGGAATGATAATGAGGACCCACATCATCTGTTCAACTACAGAATTAAGGAGTTAAATGCAACGTAAATGTGCCTCTCCAGTGTTCGGCTCAAGTCCAAAGGTGGCAGAACATTTTCAGTTTTGTGTCCCTTGCTTTTCAACTCTCTGCCCAGAATACACGATGAACCAAATCAGTTGATCTTCAAAACAGCCCTAAAAATGCACTTGTTTAAAATTAATATTGTATGACCTGTGCCAAGAAATCCTCCTAGAGTGTGCATTGTAAATGAAATTAATCAATATGCAAGACACTTAGATGGATCTATTAGAACCCGGGTTAGAGGTCTATGGGGCAAGCAGGAACTACCTGGTCCAACTATGGGGGTTGAGGCCTTTTACTCCTGATGTCCTGGCTCTCATTCTCGGTGGTAGCTTGGGTCAGCAGTCAAAGGCTTTTCAGGGAGAGGTAAGAGCAAGGCTCAGGATGAAGCAGGTGCAAGGTGTGCACAGGCTCACAATCCAGGCCTAACAACCCCTGATAAATGAATGTCCAGCCAGTTACTTGCTTTTATGAACAAAGTGGTATTATATCCAAACACAAAGTTAAATACAGCGCATACACACAGTCTTCGTAAGGCTGGCACTCTAGCATTGTACAGGTAAGCCTCAGACTGTGGTTACTCTCCATTTACTTGAGGGAGCATTCAGTCTAGGTCTCACTAGTAAGTTCAAGTCTTAGACGTTCCACTGTGGCTTTTGCAAAAAATGTAAGTATCTCAGCGCCCTAGCCCTTCAGTCAGTGCAAGTTCCCCTAAACATCCGGTGGCCTAGTAATCGGGCTCGCCCACCCTTGATGGAGTGGCAGTACGGGAAGAACAGGCATGCATTTGCAGCCTGGCGGAGAGCATAAGTCTGAATGGCAACAGGAATCCACAGCGCTCCCCATGTTGTGCGCTAAGTCTTTCTTGAGTTCGGCAGCAGGTCTCTGTTTTTTTTTGGTTTAGTGTGGTTGAACTGCAGCTCTGCTTCTACAGGTTGCAACTAGCTATGACTCACTGTTGAACGCAGCTCAAGGAAGACGGGCTCTCTCTCTGCACTGTGCCCTCCTCCCCCCACTGGTTTACAGGGTGGCAAACAGCGGCACACAGGGCAGTGGCCCCTCTGAGTCACAGCTCTGTACAGGACGATAGCCCTCTTCTTGTGACAGTGATGCACCAGGGCGATGGTACCTTCATTTTCACCACTGCCCCACCTAGTATACAGGGGTCACTAACAGGAGCACATAAGGCGATGGCCCTTTCAGGTCAAAATATTGTACAGCGCGATTGCCCTCTTCTTGTCACAACGATGCACCAGGGCGGCAACCATTAATTTTCACTGTGGCCGCCACCTGGCATAGGGGGATCACAAATAACAGCACATGGGAGGATGGTCGGATCAGTGCACCTGTCAGGACGTGGACCATAATCTCACTCTCTGCTTCAGGGATCCACTCGATGGGATCCCCACTGAACCTCCCTCCCTCCTGGTTCTTTCCTCCTCCCTCCAGTAACTCTCCCCCTCTCTCCAGGTACTCTCCTCCTCGGTTGGTCTCGATAGACAGGTGCTCCAGGCTCAAGAGCGAGTGGGCTTGAGTCTTCGGGGTGATGTCCCCTCACACAGCGCAGAGATAGCAGACCTTTAGTCCCCAATCCTGGTCACAACAGGCAGAAATCTTGCTGAGCTTCTTCATGATGATGTATAGCTACAGTTGAGCTATTTTTGGAGGCTCAAGCTCCCCTTTTCATAAACCGTTTCTAGGGACAAATGTTGTATAGAAACCAAAATGTATGAAGTGGTATGCCCATCTAACCCCACAATTCCTGGGAAAAACTATAACTGAGCCAAAATAATGGAGTAGAGTCGGGTTTCATTAAACTACCCTGTATGCATAATAAAGCAGTTAATTTTAATTGGACACAGGAACTTTAATCACTCATACCTTTTGTTATATTCACTATATACAACCTGACTCTGTAGTTGCGAACACTCCTACCACAAAAGTTATGAATGGGTCTCTGAAAGTAAAACTGAAAAGAAAAACATTACAAACTTAAACCTCACACCATACAAACAATCTCTTTAATCTGTGATACCCCTCTGAGATGAAGAATACTCATTGTACTCTTTCTGTTGGGAGGTTATAACGTAAGTAAAAAGTTCAATTCACCCGGAGGTAGTTGTGTTGTCTCAAGAGTCCTGGGAAACAACACTTCTTTTATTTGCACCCAGGCTGCATCAATCAAGGATGTTAAAAATCGAAACAATCTTCCAGAACAAGGTCGAAGAGTTTCGGCCATATTTATTCACAGCCTCCTCAGGACTGAGGGAGATGTGAAACCTTGAGTTTGCAAACAATAATGAACATATATACACATCTCAAATTAATACATAAATCAATTATGATGTGTCTATACCGAGTGTATGCTCAGATACCAGTGTGTACATACAACGCTCCTATAGAGCCCTATTGCTCACCGTTAGTCCATAATGAAGG
Organism: Pleurodeles waltl; assembly: GCF_031143425.1. Classification (NCBI taxonomy): domain Eukaryota; kingdom Metazoa; phylum Chordata; class Amphibia; order Caudata; family Salamandridae; genus Pleurodeles; species Pleurodeles waltl. The sequence goes on from NC_090446.1 coordinate 1,195,367,602, forward strand.
CAAGCAAGCAGCAGTCATGGACTCATAAGACTCACTCCCATTCGTCTACAATGCCAGATGCTCCATGGTCCATGTGTGGGCTTAACTGTGATATAAACACCCACACCCTGTTCAGAGGAATACCTCCAATGTGCAGTGATCTAGATATAAACTCTATTGTATGGTGAAGGTGTCCCACCCTAACTACACCAACACTCCATGTTTACTGGGGCTACTTACTTACTTACTCACCTAACAATATTCAAAGCAACCTAATTGAAAAACAGCTGCTAATCCCAGACTGCCAGTCACCATGGATCATAGCAAATAATGAACGCCAAACGAGGAGCTCTAAATAAAGCTCCCAGTGTACACAATATTACCAAAGAACTAAAAGCAGGTAAACTCTGGAAATGTGTAATTATCAGTTCTGTAACTGTAAAAGACAATGTATTAGGTGACTCCAAAATAAATCCGTTGTCACCATTAAACAGAATGGTCACAGATGAATGCTTCTTACCATGTGTACTGGCTAGTGACTAAAATGTGAGGCACTGTGCTCCCAACCCCTCTCCTGTTTAAAAGGCTCCCTTGAGCCAGCAAGCTGATGAGCTTTGGAGATACACCTGTGTGCCTGTGAGTGGTACTGTGACCGGAGAGGAGTTTGGCAGCCTTTCCAGCAACCCCAGATGAATTTTCTTTGCTCTCTACTACTTCTGCTCTCTACTGATCAAGGGCTAAAATCAGAGATATACAGCAATGTCTGCACCAACTTTGGTGAAAAACTACAGCTAGCAAGTAAGCACTAAATGTGAAATGCATTTACCAGGATCCAAATGGGCGAACTGTGCGGGGATGTGAGGCAGTGTGTTACCAACCTCCCTCCTGGCTGGTGACTAAGGGGCTGATTTAGATATTGGCGGACGAGTTACTCAGTCGCAACGGTGACAGATATAAGGGGATTTAGATTTTGGCAAAACGGGATAACTGTCACCGTTGTGACGGAGTAACTCATTCACCAATATCTGTGTAGGGTGTTGGAGCACTTTATGGGGGACTATATTTATGTGAAAAATCTTTCTCAGCTTATGTACCTAAACAATGAAAACAGAAATCACTTGGGAAATGTAGAATCTGACCTGAGGATTCAGCTTTCCTAAATAAAACCAAACATTGAAAAGTTAGTCACCGAGATGCAGCGCCAACCTCCCCATCTAAATGTTTCCATTTTTGCATATTTTTTCAATATAAAATAATTATATCTTTAGTAATTCCAGCATTTGTTTGGTGTGTACTTTTTTTTGTATTTTTAATGAATTACTGTTTTAATATTTGAAATTTAAATTGTAAAAATTGTTGGTGGTCCCAGGCTTTCAGTAGTGATTCAGTGGGAGTCCTCAAAAGGCAAAAGGAAGGGGACCACTGTATTACATAATCAATAATGTATTAATACGCCTAAGCAGTGAATATGTTAGTTCGAAATAGAGAGAACATAAATCCTACTCCCAGATGTTTATATACATAACCATAGAATAGAACGTGCCCATAGGATAGAACATATGAAAAGGTTAGCAAATTTGTTGAAATCATCATGGATACACCTTAAAAATCCATCAAAATATAAACCATTGTTTTTTACAAAATGAAACATGGGGAAGCATGAACTAATAGTATATCTTTTACAGGGGCTTTGGATACGTATTCCCCCCCCCCATCCATCCCAGGCATAGACAGGGTCAGTTCCAGGTCATAAACTCCCCTGGAAATAAAGAGATTCACTGTACTAAGTAAGGGCACTCAAATGAACGAAAGCAGGACCATATAGACAGGAAATCAAAAAACTTCAGCATAGACTATGCATTAGTATAAGTGCTTTATATCAAAGCCCACATCTTGTCCGCATCGTTCAACCCTCTGGTGAATGCATGACACTTCTCGATCATACGTGCCTCAGTTTTTGACAGGACAGAGCTAATAGATCCCCCTCTAGAGCTGCTTTGGGCAACATAAAAAACTGAGCAACTAAACACATCAACAGAATGGTTCATCCTCATATAATGTTCAACAAGAAGAGTGCCCTGTACTTGGCTCTAGATGCGAAACCTATGGTGTAGGATACATGTTTTTCCGGTTGTGTGGTTTGGCCTACGTATGTCATATGACAGGGACATTTCACAAAGTAGATGAATTTTTAGGGTTGAGCGCGCATGCGCTCTGGCCACTGTTGTAATCTCTCTGTAGGATTTTAACCACGCCCATCAGTTTGGTTGGTTCATGGGCTTGATTTTTAAAATTCGATTGATTTCATTACAGAAAGGCCCTCCTCGAGAGCACCAGTATACTACTGAAAACATACGAGGCTCTGTGTTTTCCGCATGTCTTCTGGACTACTTTTTCTTTTTATTTCCTACGCAGCGCGATGTCGCAGGGCAGTAGTCAAGTGCTTTGCATGATATCGACCCTGTTACATGGATAATTGCACTTTTGTAGGTTACATGTATAATTGCACGTTTGCCGGTTTCGACTACGAGTGAACTTCTGTTTCCTTTTGTGTGTCTCCTTTACGCTCATGGCGGGCATCAGCTCGCGTTTGTGAAACTGCTTTACTTTTCATTTACAGTTTATGTGGCAAGAAAAGTCTGGTTAGGAGTTTACAACGCTAATAGCTCTAACTCGAGCAAATGCGAGACACAAAGCATTGCAAATGCTGCTTGTTTCTATTGCAATCTGAAAATGTATTCTGTTTATGCACAATGTTATATACAATTAGACTTAGGGTCTCTTTAAGAGTTTGGCTGACGGAAAACTCCATCTGCCAAACTCCAGACAGGGTGGCCGCCCCCGCTGGAGTCATTAATAGTTTCCCGCTAGGGCGGCGGGCAGAAACCTAAGTTTCTGCCCGCCGGCCTAGCGGGAAATAGGCTACAGCATGGTCTTTGGCTCGTAATCGGGCTGGCAGCAATGCTGTAGCCAGCAGGGTGCACCAGCACCCCTGCAATGTTCACTGTCTGCAAAGCAAAGCAGAAAGCAGTGAACACTGAAAGGGTGCTGGCGGGACCCAAGACAAGGTTATGAGTTTATTACACAGTGAGGTCTCACCATAAAATAAACCACAATTCCTCACATGCACCTTGCCTGTGACACTAACCAATTGTAGTGGTTCTCAATTTTCAACTTACCTCATGTATATTAATGAGGTAGATCACTATTTTGTAAATCAACCTATTAATATATAGGTTGGTTCAAAAAAATACCAATGCATTCGGTAAAACTGCACACACTTCTACCAAATCAATTTCAGTAGATTCCTAACAAAATAATTGCAAATTGTAAATCGTTATTTGATTAAATTTACAATTTCTTAGTCAAAATCTTTGTACATCAGGTCAACAGTGCCTTAGTCTTTGAAGTTTGTGTTGTGGGGGTTGCCTACTTTGAAGGGCCCGCTACTCTGTTCTGTCCTTTATCCAGAAGGCAGTCTGATGCAGCAGGAGTGACTTTTCGCTTGATAGCCCCACACACAGGCCCTGGGAGTGACTTGAGGATCACATTTTGATGTCAGCTTCAATGATATATACCTATAAAAAACAAATCACTCAGACCTGTTCTTTATGATCCCCTTTTCTGACACAAACTTCTAGCTACAGATTCCTCACCTTGTTAATTTCTCCAGCCGGTGGCCTATATCTAAAATATTATGACAGCAATTCCCTCGAACATTAGTAGTGGCATAATTTGGGACCACATCGGGTCTGGTCTACCCTGGATGTGAAGTCAGGGCCACTCTATCTGTGTCACTTCTGTGCGATCACGTCAGTTCCTCATTTTCCACACTTTCCGGCACAGATCTGAAGCTCCATTGAATCCTGTCAACCTGACAGAACTTCTATTCATCCAGTGTGCTATTAACATGTCCACTCTGAAAACCAGGCTTCAAATCATGTAGGGAATGTAAGTCAAAGTCTCCAAAACATAACAAAACCAAACATGACTCTCCTTTGTTTCTGCTAATTTCACCGCTCGAAGTAGCAGGACGTCCCAAGTGCCTTAAGGACACAGTCATTCCCCCTCTTGGTGCAGATTTTGATGCTGCTTGCAATGCACCCTGACTTCCCGAAAAAAGATCTCTGGCAAAGAGCCCCCTTTAGGGCCACGTCGGATATTGCAACACCAGCCCAACGAGGAGCAGGTCCTGTGATGAAGCATGACACCCACTGGGTGTATGAGGGCCCTGAACTCTACTTTTGATAGTGCCCTCTTGACCTGTAATCTCTTTTAGCAAAGGCAGACTAAGCCTTGTAAAGACTTAAAGAGTGCAAGGCCACAGCACCCTCTCTAGTCGTACCCTTGCATGTTTGGCAGTTGCCCCAGTAACTTCAGCCCTTTTGAAGCTTCAGCAAGGGACACCAGCAGTGGAAACACCCAAGAGTTCTTCAACAACAGCATGCCTCTCAGCACTTTCGAGGTAGCGGCAGGGGATCACGCCAACAATGGCCAGATACCCAGGGGCGATGCACTACCCCGATCCCCAATTTTGCAGCAAAACTACTTAAAATCACTGTTGGTGGCTCACGAAAACCCGGTGGGATAACAAATATCAGTCTACTACACCCTGGGAGAAGGACCATCACATCTGACCAACAGATGCACCCGATTGTAGAACAAGGTTACGCTCTACCCTTGATGTCACAACCCTTGGATATGCCACAACACCTCCCAGAGGATCACTTATCCATACTTCGAGAAAAAGTTCAAGTGCTAGTGGTCAAGTGAGAAACTAGTTCGGGTTAAATTCAGTGTACAAAATGGTCGCTTGGTCAGTGAGTGTATTTACAAGAAGCTCCAATAAAGCCTAGACAATTGCGCGCTAGGGTAGGGCGTGCTGGAGGACACAGTCGGCTAAGCATTGCTCCTTTTGCATTATAGACCATATGGAGGTTTACAGGGAGAGGACTGACCAATAGGATCTAAAGTCAATGGATGATGAGATGATGAAACATCACCCTAAGACAGAATACAATGACTGACTGGTGAGTATTTTTAATCACCTAGAATTATGGGTCTATACGCATAATGATAAATTATGAAACTAGCCTTTATAGGCAGAGAATAATGCAGTTTGCTTTACTCTATTTGCTACCTACAGCAAACTAACAGTCCTGATGATGACCCCGGATAGATTGATCTACATAAATAGGGGTTGAAACATCGACATTTTGATAGTGTAGATTTTTCTTGAGAGACTAAAAAGTGACTTCTGGACCTCTGAAGTAATATGAGTCCGCTTTTAGAAGATCACAGAGAATTTATGTTTTAACAAATCTTGTATATAGTGTACAGAGCAGATTTGCACAAACGTTTTTCACTGCATTCACTTTCACTGCACCATCACTATAGGAGCACCTTAAGGATTGAATTCAAAATTAAGAATGACTGTGTTTTTTTGTAAAGATATAATTAATTATGAATTATTGACAAAATTTGCACATATTTGAAGATTGTGTGAAAATTGTTTACCAGGAAGACAAGGGTTTTACTTCCCCCTGTAGGAACATTGTTTAATTGTTTATTTAACTACCCAGGTTCTAGGGTTACAGGTTATGCCTCATTTTCCCTAAATAGCCAATTGTACCAATGCATCACAATAGTTTTGGGAAAGAGATCTAGCCAAGGGAACCTGGTTAGCAGGGGCCCTGGACACTAACAACTTTGAAACCACATCAAATATCAGGCAAAAGTGGGGGGTTAACCATATCAAAATAAGCACTTCCTCACCATCAACATTCCAAAGTCACACCTGACTCCTTCGCAAATACTCTGCTTCATTAGGTTTATCCAGGAAACTGTGAACTTCTGTGCTTTTCCTCCAGGACACTCAGGTATGATCAGATGTTTCAACCTTTGACCTGGGTCTCAGTAACAGCGGCTCTGAGACTTGTTGGTGTATTACATTCTGCTTGTAGGACATAGCAGGTGGCACATGCAGGTACTGCAGTGGGATCTGAAGTCTCAGTTGGCTGAGCACCAATGGAACCTGCCAAATTTCATCCAGGTGTCAGAGGAGACTGTAAAGGATCGATAGTGGTGGCTGATCAACCTCACCTGGACCAGTGGCAGACCACTGAAAGCTAACAGTTGTGACAAATGCATCCGTTCTGGGGTTGGAGGTCATCTGGGAGAGGTGGAGAAAAGAGGACTCTGGTCTTGGCAGAGGCTTGTCTCCACATCAAGTTACTGTAGCTGTGAGCGCTTCACTTGGCACTGAAGGCATCTTTGTCGACAGTTAATGGATAACAGATACATGTGCTCACAAACAACACACCCACCATGTGGTACTGCAACAAACAGGTCAGTGTGAGGTCATAGTTCCCTTGCCACAAGGCTTTATATCCCTGGAAGTGGCTGAGTACTCAGAACATTTCACTAAATGCCCAACACCTGGAAGGATCTTTAAATGCCACGGTCGAAAAACTCAGCCATAGGTGCCTAGCAAATCATGAATGGTAGTTACACTTGAAGGAGGCACAGGGCATCATTCAAAAATGGGAAGAGCCCTGGCTCAATCTTTGTACTACAACAGAGAACATGCAGTATCCAAGCTTTTGCATGTTGAAGCTCCCAAGAAGGGTTTCCCTCAGAGATGCTTTTCGCCAGGAGTAGAGCTCAGGATTCATGCATATCTTCCTGCCCGCACCTCTCCTATCCACGGTGCTGAAAAAGATCAGGAAGGTCTGTGTACAAGTCATCCTAGTGGCTCCAGACTGAACGAGGAAAGTGTGGTACCCAGAACTTTTGGCCATGAGCATTTGTCATCCAATCCGGCTGCCTCTTCATGGGGGATCTTCTGTCACAACAACAGGCACCTGAACTTGAACAGCATGCACCTCCATGTATATGTACTGAACCCAACAGTTGATAGATTTCGATCTCCTTATTATAGTGGTTGATTCCACTTTGGTAGCCAGGTGTCTATCTACTAAAACTGCATGGGCAGGACGCTGGGAGAACTTTGTTGTCTAGTGTTCTTCCCATAATATTCAATATTTGAATACAAAGTTGTCGGACATTCTGTTGTTTAGTCTTTATTTAGCACAGGAAGGCCTTGCTGTGGCAACTGTTAAGGGATATCTTTCAGCCATTTTACATTTGCTGCATGAACTATCTTTTTAAATCACCTGGAATATCTCATCCACATGTTCCATCCAACATCTTTTGTGATGCTGCAATGGGACCTCAATTTGGTTCTCACATACCTGGTGGCTACTCCCTTTGAAGCGATGCACAATTGTTCTCTATGTCTGCTAAACATAAAAACAGTGTTTTTCATTGCCATAACATCTGGTAGGTAAATTAAGCAAACTCCAGGACTTGCCCCTGCAAAACACATATACATCCGGTCCAGGGAGGACCTGGCTTGGCAGTTCAGGCTGGACGGTTCCCCTGGGGAGCAGGGTCAAGACTGTTTTGCATATGGCTGGGTCCACACTGGGGTGACCTGGCGAGCAAAAGAACTATGGATTAAACCCAGATCTGTGAGTGGGGGTGAGTGTTTGAAAAGTTTCAACACGCCGTTCACCGTTTTTATTTTGTGTTGCTATCTGAGTAATAACTTCATACTGAAAAAAAGCTACCGGGTGCTCTTTACCCTTGTCATCCAGTTGAGCTAATACAGCTCCAACTCTCGTCAGAGGCATTTGTCTATATAATGAACGGCTAACTGTAGTCAGTAGCTTTCAGTACATGTGGGTTGCAAAATGTATCAAATGCCTTTTGATATTAGTGAGTCCAGAACACCTTTCTGGGCTGCATCTTGGGGGGTCAAAGCAGTCACAGGGTCAGGCAGTGCCTTAAGGGCTGCTCTGACAGGTAAGTGTGTGGCCTGCTGTTTAGACTGATTGTGGGCCTGTTTTAGTTGGCTTTTACTGTTAATTTCCCTAATTGTAAAATAAACATTGGCTGCAGCAAGATCAAAATTGAAAAACAGTTATATAGCAATTCTTTACGAGTTCAAAACTTCCCCAGTTTATAAGTGTGGGCAGCTTTGTTAGCTATCTAATTCACTAATAGGGGGCCACTTTTATTGTGGTGTACTGCCTTTTTTGTCCCAGTCGGACCCCGACTGGGCAACTTTACTTCTATTGCTATCCTGTAATACCCGGTGAGTCCTGGAAAGACCCTCACTTCAGTCTGGGTAGTATGCACTTCCCACTTCATCACACTGAAACTTGGTATCCAACAGGCACATCTTCCCATTATCCACCTCATACTTAAGGTAGACTCTACGAAAGACTGTCCCACTTGGCTGCCTGATGGTCAGTTTCATCTCCTGTGTCCTATCCAACACCTGTCGCAGATTACTCAGCTGGCCCTGTCACGAATTGCAGAACACCACTATAAAATACAAGTACGTCCCACAGAACTCCTCCATCCCTGTGGGAACGTAGTTCAACAGAGCATTAACCTAAACTCATTTAACCCCTCTGGCATAGAAAATGAAGTCTTCTCCTTGTCACCTGGTGCTAAAGCAACCTGCCAGTAGCCAAAGGTGCTCTAGTACCCTGCAGCACCTAACCAATCCACAGATGCAACATTTTGGCAACTTACACGTTAATGCATCTCTGGACCAAGTCAAACCTGCTGTAAATGTTACGCTTCACTGGTAGACTGCCTCCTGTGTCAACCCTGCAGCCAGTGGGAAGAGGTTGGCAAACTGTCCCAATACCTCTACATTCTCTCTGCTGTTCATGCATTAACTTGGGCCTAACTGACCCCTTCCACAGTGCCATCTTTCATGTCACAATGCAGTAGGTCAGGAAGACTCACTGTCTTCCTCAACCTCCTTTGCCCTAGCCATGATATTCATAGTGTAATCCATCCTGAGGTAAGGCCTTTTCATATGGAGTACCCGCTGGGGTTCCCTTTTGGCATCTGTGTTCACCAAATAGTTAACCTCAGAAATCTTCTGAACTACCTTGTATGGCCCACACCATTTGTCCTCCTAAGCTCTGGAACAAATAGGCTTCGGCATCAACACCCCCTGGCCTTTCTGGTACCCAGTCAGCATAGCTTTCTGGTCATACCATTTCTGCAGCAGCTCCTGGATAGCCTGAAGGGTTTCCTTCATCTGACTCATGAGTTGTACCATTAACTTCCTGAGGCCAACCATTCAGTCCACCACATTCTTCTGTGGAGTCTCTGAGGATCCTTCTCACCCTCCTCTGATCTAAGTGAGTGGACCCCATACCAGGTGTCTATACAAACATTCAAAGGGTCGGAAACCTACCCAATTCTGAGGAATTTCTTGGTAGGCTAACAAGAGACATGGCAGGAGAAGATCACATTTCTTCCTTCGGTTCTCTGGCAGCATTTCCAGCATACTCTTCAGTGTTTTGTTAAACCACTCCACCAAACCATTGGTTTGTGGATTGTATGCTGCTGAGACATGGTATGTTACACCACCATGTTACCCACATCTCTCACATATAAAATGAGATAACGTTAGCTCCCTAGTAAGAGATGTCTGTTCCCAGAAATCTAGCTGAGAAAATATTCCCTGGAGGGGAAGCGTAGGTCACTCTTCCTGTGGCTTGTGGAGCCATTGCAAGTAGGCCATCCAGCAGCTAACAAACCCTGCAGCTCTGGAAGCAACTAAGGCTCAAGCAACTGACTGCATTGAGAGCCTCATCTGCCTCTGGAGTAGAAGTGGTGACCTTCATAACCTGTGCCTTCCCCAAGACTGCCTTTTCTGGCAAACTACCTTGTCCTGGTCCATGCAATGTCTTTCTCCCTGCAATGTCCAGGAATTGTCCCATTCTAGTCCTGAGACTGATGTGCAGGCTGTGCTTGGGTCATCACAGCTGATGTGGTCCAAGGCATAAAAGCTTCTGACCCTGGCACCAAGTCAGGAGCAATCACATCATTGCCCTAGAGACAACCAGCACCTTGCTTTTCCCGTACCCAAACAATGGCGATGACCGCCTTGCCGTTGCACTCTAACTCAGCTTGGGCAAGCGGGAACTCAGGTCCCTCTCCACTGGCTACCAAACCTGTATCCTTGGCACCAGGGAGAATCTCTTTAGGCTTAAGATAGCTCCTCTCAACCATGGTGTGGAAGGCTCCAGTATCTCTCAGGGCAGACTCTTTACTCTCATTTATATTAACTTCAGACACAAACCCAATTGTGATAGTTGAGTGTATTTCAGAGCATCAGGGCCCTTCTCCCAAAATTGCACAGCCACTAGGTTGAGCACAGCCAGCCCTCTCTGGTCCCTAGGGAGACGTGAAGCATGCTCACTATCAAAGGTGCAGCTAGTACAGGGTCCATCTGACTGTTCTATTTGTTGTGTCCCACCTGAAGGCACTTATAGTCAGTCACCACCTTGGACTTGGAAGAACTTCACATTCCTCCCTTCCCACGTCACCCCGGCCCTCCCTGGGTCCCATGGGACTTACTCTGGCACTTGCACTCCAGTTTAGGTCCAATCTATGAAAGTTCTTTCTCTATTTTGGCTTCAAACCATGATGTTCTAATCCCTTGAGAACCCTGTTAGCTAACTACTTGCCAGCCAGTGCTGGAAGCTTTTCTGGATCCCCTTGTCAGATTGGACAGGTATTGCCTATTTGGGGTAGAGTACACCTACTTGACTCACTATGTCACCAACAACTGGTTAAGCGACAGAAAATTCTTGGCTACTGTTCTGCTTTCCCTCTTATCTCATATCCGAGCTTACAGAACCTCTCTGGAATGCACTTCTGAGTTTAAAGAAGACATTTATTGTTGTTAATTCTCCCCCACCCACAAGTTCCTGAGAGACGAAATTAGTAGATTGGAAGCACACGTTCAAAAGTAGTCGCAGCAATGAAAGCAAAATATATCAAAGTACTTCTCAGTTGCAATGTACACAGCAAATATAGGTGAAGACATTTATAGCATAACTTCAAAGCAAAGCATAAAAGTCAAATTAATCACCGTATGGGCACGGCGGTAGGGCCTATACTCAGCTTCATCTTTCTGGGGTCTGCAAGTTGATGACTCCGGTCAACTGCGAGAAAGATTCTCCACCCAAACGGGAGACGGGCAACTGACGTCTAGTTCCCGTCTGAAGTCAAGCAGATTCAAATCTAACTCCCTGTAGCCCAGAGTCATCCTTAAAAACAAACTCAGTGTGAGAGCCGAAGAACCTTGGAGAGGGGCCAATTCTCCTGAGCTCCTCGTTCTCAGACTGGATTGCGAGGTAAACACAAAATCTACGTGCTCTTATCAGCTAAGGTCTGGTGTGAAGAAAACAGCTTGGTCCATCTTGTGGAAAAACACAGCTTGGAAAAACACAGCTCCTCTGTAATGTCTCAACTGCAATGTCTAACTCCACGTTAAAGCCAATAGGCAGCTAACCTAAATATCAAATGTAATGTCTAATGTCATGTCAAAGCCAGTAGGCAGCTAAACCGAATACAGAATGTAATGGCTAATGCCATGTCAAAGCCAATAGGCAGCTGAGCTGAATACAAAATGTAATGGCTAATGCCATGTCAAAGCCAATAGGCGGCTACACTGAATACAGAACGTAATGGCTAACTCCATGTTAAAGCCAATAGGCAGCTAAACTGAACAAAACATATAATGTGCTACTGGTGAACATTTGAGCAACTAATATGTGCAGTGGTGAAACACAAAGTCATTGGTCAAACACAATTAATAGCATCACAGCTACCATTACTCGCCTCCACCCATTCCAGTCATTTAATACACTGTAAATCCAGGTCTCGAACGCAAACTGCTAACTTGAATTACTTGAAAGTTTAAAAGGTACTGACCTGGCTTTAGCCCAAACCTTCTAATAAGAGCTTCCTCTATTCACTCATTCACCATTTGGGTCTGCCAGAGGCATCCTTCAAATCAAGGCTGTCCCTTCCACCCAATAAGGCAGTTACCTTACACACCCCTTTCAAGGCCTGCATCTTGCAAGTGACCTCAAAGCTTAAAAACCATTGCTAGTTATCCTGCCCTTCCACATTCATGTGTACCGGCTCTTTTGGGATCTTGGCTGGAACCTGGCCTGAACTGGAGGTGAAGTCACTTCTCTCAGACATGGCGGTCGCTGCTGCCTTCCTAAGTTTCTCCCACTCAAGGGTGATCTTTTCTTTCTCCAGCTCCCTTTCCTTTACCCTCTCTTAACACTCTCCTAACTTCTCTAACACACCAAGTGTTACTCTGGTTGTGATAAAGGGTTCCTGCGCTTACCAAGATTTAAGTAGCACAAGCACAGTGGTGGCAGCGTGTTGTTTTTAAGTTGAAACCTACCAGATAATGTAGCTGTATGGTTTGCTTACGACTTCTTGTGGGTATTCTAAAACCTTCCCTTGGAATGCATTCCGTCCATTACTGACTATTGGCTGTGTGGTCTGCAACTCACATTTTCTGGCTTCCTATTTGCTGGCTTTATTTGTTTTAAGTTGTCCAGCTTTAATTTGTCCCTCCAGTTGCCCAAACCTTGCTCATTTGCTTTCCGTAAACAGGGCTTTAAGTCTTGTTCTCGTCTTGTCACATTTGCTGTGCAATCAAAGGCAGAGGTCAAATGTCAGCAGGCGCTATCTTCTGAGGTAGCATGGTGTTCCCTTTTCTTTCTCCGACTTCTAAGTGAGAGAATTTATGTGACAATTCTGCTAAGTAACCATGTGAGAAGAGAGGGTGTAGGCATTTCTTTTTTCTAGCACACAACATCAAAAAGGGAACTGCCTTGACGTTTCTTAATGTATCAGAACTATTACAAATGAAGCACATGTCGTTGTAATTCTTAATTGTGGTGGAAACAAATATTTGAATATGATCAAAACACATCAATACATATAGGTGATGACGTATGCACACATTATGGTTTGTGCACAGTAAAACTGGAATTCGGTGCAAATGTAATGGTCATTTTAACTGAAAATGTATTTTCTGTAATGGCGTGCTACCACACTATACACACACTCCACATTACGCCACTATATGCCACTCCGCTCCAGTCTATGACACTGCACTCTATGACATGCCACTCCACTCTAAACCACTCACTCCACGACACGACATGCCATGCCATGCCACTCCACTCCACTTATCCCACTCCACTCCAATCTAATGCTCTTCACTCCAATCTGCCCCGCTCCAGGCCAATCTATCCTGCTCTGCTACAATCTGACCCACTCTACTTTGGTACAATCTACTACACTCCAATCTACCCGACCCCAATCTAACCCACCCCCATCTACCCCACTTCACTCCACTTCTATCCAATCTACCCCACTCCACTCCACTCTAACTACTCCACTCCATATCTGCCGCACTCTACTCCAATCCACCCCACTCCAACGTACCCAATCCCAGTCCAACGTACCCAATTCCAGTCCAACTCACCCCACTCCAATCTACCTGACTAATTAAAATACCAACTCAATTTCGTCAAATGTAGCAAGTGAGTCCAGCTTTTTATAGGGCTTTGAGGAGGGGGGTCTCTGCCCTCCAGGCCCCAAGATTGATTTGGAAAAACTGATGCCTACTTAGCGATATACAGCACAAAACAGATGTTTAAAGCATTATGTATTATAGGTAGCACTGACTGAGAACTAATGAAACATCACAATATTGCTAAGGATGCTGTAGTATACAGGAGCACTATTTTTCACAGTAGCAAATATATGAAAAAAACAATGCTAAGCTTTTAGCGTTCAGTGGGCATACTTACTGAGTGTCACTGATGTGCCTACGAAATTCACCCCATGGATACAATGCAGCTGAAAGTCTAATGAAGGAGAGCTCGCACCCGTTTAAAACACAGTGGGAGTACATAATGCTCATATCTGATGCTGTGTCAATTAATATCCCATCAAAATGTCGGTGCTAGCCAATGCTTTAGGTATGGATGCCGTTATATTCCATTGTGTCACCATCACGTCAGGGAAGGCTCAAAATATAAGCGGGTTGGTCAGTCTTGCCTGATAACTGCATTATTTTAAGGTTCTCACATAATATTCCAGGCTGAAGCTTCTGTTTTCATGTGTCAGAGTTCTACCCAGTTTGCATGAATGCTTGCTTATCAAGTAGTAAACGTACGAATTTCGCACCATCTTTCCAAAATAAACGTTTTCTCACTGACTGTTCTTCAAGCTAAAAGTTTCTTTGTGTGTGCTTAGAATTTGTAACTTAATATGGATTAATCTCCCCTCGTAATACACTGGAGGCAATCTGTTTCTTAAAGGGTACAGACATTATGCTGTTACTTTTGGAGTACACAGCAGAAACGTTTCTTCCAAATTATGATCGCTGCTGGTCAATGAGGCATTTTGAACCTGAATCCGGTTAATCTTTGGACGCATGCGATTACACTGTATACAGGGATGTTTCAGTTTCTACAACAAAAGATTTGAACCAATTATCTGTGTCCCGGTTTCAAAAGAACACACTGATTACCTATGTAGTAAGCAAAACGAAACGCCACTAGGTGGCAGTATTGCCCGAGACATGGAATTCTGAGCTTAATATAAATTCGAGCTACACTTTGCAATCATTCTAATCATCACTCTAATGCTGTGGCTACTACATTTACTGCTGCTATTACTACTAATAATAATGATAAATCTATTTATACAGCAAACAACACAAACTGAACTGTCTCAACTATTTATCTTTACTGAACTCAACGCTAGATATTTTATCTAAAGCAGAAGGATAACATTTCGTGCCAAAATGAGTGTTGATGCCGAGCCCACTGAGCTACCTTACAAATACGCCTTACACCCTAACTCGATTTTCAAACCTACCAAGTCGCTTCTGCACAGCAATCACACTTAACCGAAAAAAACAGCAGCACTGTGTTGAATCAGGCCAGAAAATACATTTATTTGGACATTGGTCCGTAAAACAAAAGACATGTAAAAACATCAATCGTTTCAGAATTTAAAACAATAACTACCTGCTTAGTCAATAAAACTAAAGTTGCTCTTTTCATTTCCCATAGAAACCACCCTTCTGCACACAGCACATCTGCACATACATTTCAATGGTTCCCAATTTTTTCAACAGACCGTACTTCCTCCAAACGGGTTTCAAAAGACTCCGCCTCTCCCTCATGACAAATGCGCAATCCAATAAAATACGCGGGTTCGAACACCTACATTTGCGATAATCCCCATTCCCCAGTAGCATATTTGCCGTACCCGTGTGAGAGCGAACAGCGAGTATGGCCGATTCTAAATCTAAAGATTTCCTGCGTCATTCCAGGACTGGCTGAGGACGTTAAGTAGGGGAATGAGATGTTATTTTGCCAGGAGTCCAATATCTGACCTGTGGACGTCTTCATCAAGATATACTCAAAGTTCATTTCCAATCTTAAACACATTTCACTTTTCTTTGGAGATTTTTTACCACAACTGTAACAGAGGGACAGTCTAGGAAGAAATTATCTTTTACCTTTAACAAATGCTCTGGTAGACACATAGCCCACTTAAACTCACGTCTTAGTCTCTCCTCTTTACAATATGACGATATCTTACCTTCATCTGATTCTAAAAGTCTATTCCAGAATCTTAATGTTGTTCTCTCCAAGAGAAAGAAGAACTAGGAGGCCAGACCAATCTTCAACGTTATCTCCTGGATGGTGGCCGACTTATGCAAATTTAAAACAAAAATATTTAAACATTGATCTTCTGTACTTTTCCAGTTCTGCGTCCCACCTAAGAACATGATGGTGCTATATAGAAGGGTGGTTTGGACCAAAGCTTTGAATGCAATTAACACCGGACCAAGAGCTGGCCCACCATACTCTTTCCTGAGCTTATATAAGCCATTTATTGTTGTCACGGCATTTACCTTTACCATTTCACAGTGGGTTTTACAGCTCAGGTTGGAGGGAAAATGCACACCCAAGCAACAATACATGTTCACTTCCTCAATTTTTGGTTTTCCCAAATACCATTTAATTTTTTTGTCTCAATACCAATATTTTAGTTTTTTTCCCAAGGAACTATATATATTTTTTTATCAACACAGTAACCATAAAATACATCAAGTTTTTTCGCTGAAGACCTATTTGGGTCCTATCCATGTTCACAAGATCATCAGAACACAGCAGGCAAGGCACATGTCTGCCTCCCATGTTAGGAGAAAGGGACGCAGACCAGACAAGACCTTAGGCAAACCCCATAAATAAAATGCAGATAACGTTGGGGCCAATACACGCCTCTGGCGAAGGTTCTTTATCTTGAATCTTTGTTTACAAACTGCCATTCTTGTCTACTTTCACTCTATCTTAATTCCACTTATGAAGGTCCTTCAGAATGTATAGTAGCACTCTTAAGATTCCGAGCTTTTCTAAGTTTGACCCACAGTATCTCTCAGTTTATGAGGTCAAAAGCCGCCCAGAAATTTACAAAGCAACAAAATAACTTCCCTTACAATTTCCTTCCTGGCTATTGGCCATAAACAAACGATGGCTCAGCGTAGAGTGGCCTTTCTTAAAACCTCTCTGCTCAGCCAAATCAGTGACTTTTCATCAGCCCATACCTTCAACATCCTATACATAAATTTCCCATAAATGTCCTTCCCATATCCAACAAACGAATCAATCTATAATTCTTGGGGTCAGCGGTCGAGCCTTTTGGTATATAAAGGTTTAAAGACTGCACCTGTCCAGTTTTTTATGGTATTAAGCCTGTTAATGTTGGTAATCTAATTACCCTGAAAATTATAATACTCCACCAGTCCATATTTATCTCTAGCATAATAGCTGGAAGATTTTCTGGTCTCACAGATTTTGTCAGAGAGAGATCCCTTATACATTTTTTTAATGGATGTCACACTGATGCTTCTTAAGAGCACTTTATTCACCTTGTGGAAACCTAAAGTGGGCGCTGCGTAACCCCTAGAACAGGTGTCTTCTAAATATTTTAGCCAAGATACTTTCAACACAATGCAATCTATCCAGGGAACCTTATTACCCATTGTGTCATGCAGCAAGTTCCAAAATGTCCTTACGATCTTGGAAGACATTACTTGAATCATTTCCTCCAAATTCTACGTCTAAGACCCCTTTTACTCGTCACTATTAATTTTTTTTAAACTTGAGAAAAGTTACATTCCTTTCCACCAAACCCCCATGCACTCGCCTCCACTGCTTCTGAAGATTCCTTAACCTGTTCTTGAACCTTTGGCATTGGAGCCAGCTCTTGTTATCAAGCTGCCAATTTTGAGCCTTTTATGGCTATGTTAAATTTTTCTTAAGTTCAGTTCTTATACAATCAGCTCATTACCTCAGAATTCTATAGCTTCTGCTTTTCCACTTCGTGCTGTACTTGGAGAGTTGAAAGCATTGCCAATTCACTATCCTCAATGCCAGTTCAACAACCTAGTTATTACTCTTCTAAGACAGCTGACCTCTGTGATCATCACTTTATCCTTATCCCTTATAACCCCCAACTGTAGAAAGGCCAATGGCAAATGCTGTAATGGCCAATGGTCGCTTCCATCTACTGAAAGTAGGCAAAATTTAACAACTAAGTTAAAACGCCATATAGGCACACATATGTAATCAAATGGGCATTTTTGTCGCCCTACACAGACTGTTTGAGCTGCAGGCACACACATCAGATGGGAAGCAACCATTCAAGCAAGTAAATCCTAGACTTTGCATCATCTCTAACAATTTCCTGTCCATCTTTGAATATCTACTGGTCAGGAAAATCGCCTACATAATGTTATAGAAATCAAGTAACTAATTGTACAGGATATTATTTGGGTTGACACTGGCATTGAAATTACCACTTAAAAACAATAGACTTTTGTAGTCATCCTTCACATACGTTTGCAGAATGTCTAAAAAGTAATTCATTTGACCCTCATTCTACGATTTCCCACCCACATGGACATACACATTCATCGCAATGAGATGTTCCAAATTAGCCGATTTCTGATAAATCTATTTTGCATATTTGAACACAACCGAATCTTGAACGTTAGGGTTTCACATCCCTGGCTATCTTAACTCATCCCATTGTTAGCAAAACCCCTGATGCACACACCTGAATGTTTTCTTTTGATTTAATTCTTATTTGTAAAAACTCACTTTACCAGCTCCCCTCACAGCCAAGATTATTGAATACATAATATGTAATGCTCTCTCAGGATCATATCTCATTTAGCTGAAGTCCATAATTTTTTGAAGCCATGGGTGTTCAAACTTACCAATTTAATGTTGTGTGGGGACAATCCCTAGTCAGTATCACTTAAGCCCATCATCTCATACCTACCTCCGTTCTGATGGCCATTATAATCCACTAACCAATGGCACTGTGGCATGCATGCTTGTTTCCTCCAACAGAACCAATTCCTTGTACAAGAAAATTGTCATACTCTTCCCATTGCTGAACACAAACCAGCTTTTTATATCATAGTGGCCTTTGCAAAAATAAATTGGCATCCAAATTCACTGAAAGTTCTCTCTACAGCCTCTGCTCCAAACCCACTTTCAACTCCCCTGTTTCCCCAAACGTGCTTGCAAAGTTTCGGATTTTGATTTTGAATGTAATCCTTCTTAAAACAGGTACTGCTACACCTATTCTTTCCCATAAGCCCACGTCTTTCTGAAATCCAGATGGTCTCCCTGTGTAGCTGCGTCCCTTCCACATAGAAACCTTGACCTCAAATCTCCCTACATAGGACAGAGTACCATATAGGCTACTCAAAGGGGCGCAACACGACCTGCACTTCAAGAGGCTCAGGTTTTAACACATCAAACATTGGAGGTACGGCAATTCTTCAGAACTCTACGAAAATATCCTCTATGAAATTACAATGATCTCATGAAATATTTTTACATGAATAGTTTTACTTCCATCTTCAGAAAGAAGCTCCTGTTTGACTGTAGACTAAACGGTTGTTTTCAGTCTGCTCATCAGAAAGTTGCAACATATGCTTATTTGAGGCCACACACATAGAAAGGGACAACCGTGAACAAATCACAAGAGAGACACCAGACAGACAACACTGTTACAGGTTACAGTTTGCTATTCTAACCCACAACAAACAGTGCACAGAGTAGTGTTTTCACTGTGTAATGCTTTTACATTGGTAACCTATTAAACACAATTTAAAAGATGCACTGTTTTTAACAGAACTAGGGCTTAGCACCAGGATACGGTTTCACTAGCATTTTGCCGCCAAACCTTACTAGTTCACAAAGGAAGACCACAGTGATTTAATGCTTACGCAAGGGGAGTGCATGTGTACTGCCTCTGCACACAGACCATTCTGGAGAAAATACACACACGGTCTAGGCTTAAGAAAACTCTACACGTGTCTGACAGCACACTCTGAGAAACTGATCGTAGAAGTGTATGTTTTAGGTGGCACTGGTATGTGTTTGGTTAGACATAATTTATATGTCCAGGCTGCACACAACTGAGATATCTTTCAGTATACCCGTAGTGCCACAGCCACTCTTTTCTGCTTGATTTCTCCTAAAATTGCCACTGGCCCTACATTTGGTGCCTCAGATCACCCTCTAAAAATATTGAAAACCTGCACATTCAATGTACAAGTTGAGATGCTACATATAAAGTGCAACCAATGCAATAAGTCATCTCGGTGCTGAACTGATTAATAACAGCAAACAAGACATGAAGGTAATATATACAAAACGATGACATTGAAGAGTCTTCCTTTTTATTTGGGACAGGCCAAGACAGTACATTCCAAATAGAGGAAGCAACAAAAAAGAAGGAATATACTCCAAGCAGCACAGCACATGTTGATAATAGTCTCTGTGGGCAAAGCAGATCACCTTATAGTGGATCTTTCTAGAAACAGGCAACCAGAAAGAACCTATCCAATTTCCTGAAATTCATCACGTCATTGTAATCTTGTCTGATGTTATTCAGTACAGCCACAGGGGCATTCTCAGAGCCTTAACCAGGTGTTAAACTTATCCAGCTAGCATATAATAACTGCTGCATTTCAAGATGTTTAGGAAGCCAGTGAGCCATATGCCAGATTTTGTCACAAATTTAGTAACCGCAGGCAAAAGAAAAATGAGCCTTAATTGAGCTTCTGCCCTGTGGTCCACGTCCAATGTCTTCAAAAGGAGTTTGACAATCCCTTTCCACTGTCCACTAGTGTCAGTGCTAGATGCGTAAAAATTACAGTTCAAGCTTTTAGAACCCTGATTGCACATATATCATCTGGGCTATTACAGGCTACAAAGTTACAGCAGGTCAAATTGGGCAACCAAGGTAGGCATGGTGATCTCAAAATGAGACTAAGATATTGTAAGATATGTACCTGCATGGATATCATCATGATAGAAACACAAAGACAGATTTGGATACTTAGACATGGTTCCTAGCTATGTAGAATTCAGCCAATTTGTGCGCGCAGTAATTACTGCTACCCAGGTGTAGGGTATTGAATAGGTAACATAATGAAGTTCTCCGGAGTTCACAACCTCAGAATGAAGCCTCACATTTGGAATCAGCGTTTACCATACCAATTAATGCATCTTTTGCATTCACGTTTTAGCATTTTATCCTGAAAGGTTTCACCTTGCTTTTTAGTGAAATCCATAAGGGGAAATTTTCAGACTGTGGCAATTCTGATCTGTGAGCAAACATCCATTTTGTGCTTGGACTGGAATTTAAATCCCAACTCTGAATCCGGGTCTAAGTGTGTACTTTTAGAGAAGACAGGGGCAGGTTATGTCATAAGATATTTTCCTAGCTCTGATATGCCATTATTATGACTGTATTTATGCAGTGCAGTGCTTGATGCATTGCTTCCGCCTCTTAAGGAGGCACCATTTGTGGAGGGGCAGTGCACTACTCCATAAATTTCAAAGATAGAACAGTGTGTGTGTTGGTCAAACGGCCTATATGAGGATTTTAGTGTCAGGCGTCAGGGCCACAGTTGTAGCTATGCCTCTGCATGAATTTAAAGGGAAACTGAATGAAAGTTACGTTTCTTACACATTCATCTTTTGTGGATGGTGTGCCCTATGGTTGAAGCATTTTGGTGTGTGAATGAGTCTGAAATTGCTAGAGCTATCATAAACAATTGTATGGCTGGGCTTACACATGGGTGTAGAAGAGATGCGCGAGAATAGATGAGGAGCACAAGCCAATACATGCTATCTCTGTGGTGGTCTGTATAAATGCAGTTCTAACCACATAGAATAAAGGGCTGAAATATGCAGAAAGATGACTGAGGCCACCTTAGGCTGGTGCAAACTCAGGTTTTCAGAGAGTTATGAGGCCCAAAAATGTACCCAAACAACCACAACACAGCCTTTGCTGAGGGAAAAAGCCATAAGAGCTTCACAGTACAACACAGCTTTATAGTACCCACAATACACTTTAAGGAAACAATTACCTGGGATCAGGGAAAGGGGTTAGGCTTTGGAGGACTGTGGCATTAATTAGATTTATTGAGGCCACCTGGCGACAGAATATATACTTTTTTTCCTTTAGTTTATATTCAAACAGTGCCTGATGGTATGAAGGGGTTTGAACCTTTGAGCCTCTCAAGGGTTAGGAACCAGTACAAATGGCAATACACTACAATGTCACTGCCTCATTACATTACGTTTATTGAAATCTTGCATTCACTGCTTTGGTTGAAGTATGGCGATGTACTCCTGCTCAGTATTTGTAGATGTGCTAGGATGTGATAACTGGGCCTGTTGATCTATCACTAGGCACTTTAAGTAGTCCAACATGGCTCTGATTAGAAGTTGCACTGTACTGGTGGGGTGCAAACTCTGCACCAGTAATTACCAGCACTGTGGTAAAGACCCACAAGTACCATACAATTATGAGTTAAACCCTGCAGCATGGTGACTAACAGTTAATGAGGTAATGTCAGGTTATCATGGGAGTTCTGGGCTGTGTTCTAACGGCAACTTCTGAAAAGAGGTTCATACTAGGTACATTCTTATTGTGTATTACTAAAATGCATATTACAGGCTTAATGCATCTTAGACATTATGGCCCTGATTACTACCTTGGCGGATGGGACACTCATCACAAACGTGACATATCCTATGGAACCTGTAATACAGTGGGCGGGATATCCGTCATCGATCTCAGCCCTGTGGGCTCCATTCCCCGGGGCTAGGCCAAAATATTACATTTATTTGGGAGTGGGGTCGCACAGCCCCTCCAGCCCCACCCCAGGCCGATCTTGGCCCTGGGGACCCCAGCTGTTTGACAGCTCTCCCTTCATCGGATAGGAGTGCTTGCGGTGATTTGGTGGCAGCTTCTAAGCTACCGCCAAGCCACAGCAAACAGCTATGTCCCGGGGGTGGGCACCCCGGAACACAGCAGGAGCTGGCCCTGGGGGGCGGCAGTACCCAGGGCCATATGTGGGTCCTCGAGGGGGGTAGTGCGACCACCTTCCAACAAATAGCCCTGGGGAGGTGGTGGTCCCCAAGGCTAAGGGGGTCCTCTATTTGTTTCTAAATCTGCCCCGGTGAGGTGGTGGTCCCAGTGGCTGCGAGGGGGCCATAAACCCCCCCCGCCACATATATTTTGTTAAATGCCCTAGGGAGGTGGTGGTCCTCACGGCTGTGGGAGAGACCATTGCTCCCCCCCTCCCCCCACTTATTTAAAGCATTTTGGCTCAGAGAGGGGGTGGATGCGGCCCCGCCGCATAAATGACAAAAATCACTCAGAGGAGGTGGTGGCCCCTGAGGCTGGTGGGGGCGGGAGGCACCCCCACATTCAAAATTATGAATGCCTCTGGGATCTGGCCCACATGGGGGCTTACCAAAAAACAAGCGCAGGAGCCCGCACTTAAAAAAAAAAAAAAAAAACATTTTTAGCCTTGAATTCGCGATATTCACTAATTCACAGCAAAAACATTCAAAAAATGCTTTTTTGTTCTTGCTCTTGGGGAGAGGGAGTCCCTCTGGCACCCCACCTCCAGAGCTAAGGGGTCAGGGTGCCCATACCCTGGCCCTCTTTTTTTTTTCCTGGGACTCGGCTGAAGCCAAGTCCCAAGATGGCTGCCAACACTTCCTGGTTTGAAGTGTTGGTGGCCAATCAGAGCTGTGCATTTCCCTGCATGAGCTCATCTTTTTTCGTGAATACTTTGCGGCAAGAGATATACAAATTTGGATTTCCCTACATTTCTCAAAAACTACTGAACGGAATTACACCAAATGTCGCTACCATGCATTAAAATATGTTCAAATTAGCCCACAAACGGCCCATAGTGGGGACTAATAAATGAGCTACTCTGGCTGCTCATTTATTATTCTTTCTTTGGGGGTTTGATATTTTTGTGGGTGTCCCAGTGCACCCCAGTGGCTCCCACATCTTTGTCATATACTAGAGGTCAAGGTGGGAACCCCAGAGCCCCACGGCTCCCGTCTGCTTCCCAGCCAGCACTCTTCCTGGGTGTTGGGGGGAGCCTGCAACCAGTATGCTCTCGCCCTGCAGGAGATTTGGAGCAACAAGAAATGTTTGCTCCCACTTGGAAAAAGCATTACTGCTCCTGCCAGAGGCAGGAGCCATTCGATCCCCAGGGGATGGGGTCCCTGGGACCGAAATCGGCTCAGGCAGGGGGGGCAGATTCCCCCTCTATAAAATAAAAAATAAACAAGAACAACACACGGGCACAGGGGTGGGGTACTCAGGTCGTATTACAGCTTTTGCTGCAAATTATTTATTTTTTTAAATGCTATATTATTGTTTGCTAATAACTTTGGCAGCGTTTACAAATCTTTACAAAACTTTCCAAAAAAACACCTTACCCACTTCAGCAAATGCCTTTAAAGATTTTGGGGTGATCTGTCAATTGGGGGCCTAAGAAAAAAGGGGGCTCCAAAAAAACAGTTCCCGCCATGCAAATTCTATAAGGAATTTTAGACACCACGACATCCAAAACAGCTGAATCCAATTACACCAAATGTTGCATAAAGTTAGATCTTTACCCAGAAAGCATGCTATTTGTGATTTGGTGCAAAGCCATTCAATAGTTTGAGAAATTAGTGTTCAAAATGTATAGATATGTTGACAGTGGTTTCAGCGAGACTCCCACAGTAGTCCCGTGGGACGTGAATTCAAAAATTGGAGGGACCTGATTGGCACAACATGAAAGAAAATGTTGCCACTGACATTACAAGGCATGGGAACTTGGTCAATGTGTCCTGAAAATGAAAATAAAAATAAGAGGCACGGTAGGAGTACCTTGACCTCCTGGCCCTTATAGGGTTCATAGAGAGGACCGCCTCCCCACACCAAGGCCAAGATATTTTTAAAACTGAAATTTTAGCCTTTTTGCAATCTAGTCGGACATCTGAAGGAGTCAGGGTGGTCCCTCTTGTGTGCTCCCGTGGGACACACAAATTAAAAAAAAAAGACTGAAAAAGAGAAGTGAAGGTCTGAGGCTGATGGCTGGCCTGGCCGGGCCGATGGATTAGACACAGTGCCTAGCCGCAGGCAAGAGGTTTGTCACAAATGTATCAACCACTCGTGAGCACGGTTTCAGCTTACTGCTAGCAATCTTAGCGCCACTCCTTTCCTCCGTGTTCCTAAGTCCCCTGATATCACCATGGCTGCTCATTCTTGTAACTATCTGGTGGCCAGAACTTTAATTAAACTAGCTTCTTACAAACCTTCTGCTTGACCACAGTACCTGTCCTGCAACTCCCTGGTACACAGATGAGCTTCACACAAATAAGAGGGACTGAAAAAGATTGCAATGCCTTTGGAGCTGATCCTATGACCATTAAAGCAAACACATATAAAACTGAGTTTAAAAAAAGTTATCACTTGTCAACTATTATCCCACAAAATTGAATCTGCCACTCGTGCCTCTTGAGATGTTTATTTCATCATTAATGAACTGGCTATTACTCCCTAGAGTTAAACAGGAGACGAGAGCCTTTACATCCTCTGAAAAGTACCTCCTGTATTGCGTAGATGACAAACATGCCATTTCAATTATATGCAATATATTAAATACCACACAAGGCTCTAACAAAAACACATTCCACTCACTAATAATATAATGCATAGCACTCAGGAGGGAGGGAGACCCTACTTAAGATACTATACTGATAGCATTAGAACATAGTCAAATGTTCAAAAAATGTTGCGGGTTCAAAAGTTCAATAACCAACATAGGTCTTTGATTGTAGATGCCAAATCCTGAGATATTATATTTAAAAACCGGTGGCCACGGCCATGATAAGCTGTATAGATCGTGCTGAGTACTGTGAAGAATAAAGTTTTCAAGCTTCTACAATCAAAGACCTATGTTGGTTCTTGAACTTTTGAACCTCCAACATTTTTTGAACATTTGACTATATGTGCTCTTGGGCCTTGAGAAAGTCTTGTTGACGAAACATGTGTTGGCTGTTATATCTTCGGATTCATGATGCACTGAATGAATACAACCTTTACATACACTTACGTGTGGTTTGAACTGTGATTGCCACAACACAACAAGGAATGGACCTTTATGACTATTGTTGGGTGCCCTGGTGCAACAATATTTGACCTCTGCCTTTTTGGAGATGAACAAACTTTGGGATGGCACTCAGTTTGGATTTTGGCCCCTCCACAGCACAGAGGCTGTACTTATTGACCCTGTGGAAGATCTTTGAGTGCTGCTTGACAGCAATCATTCAGCAGTAACAATTCTGTTAGAAGTATTGGTAACATTTCATATTGTCTACCAATATTTCTCGATTAAACAATTGTTTTCTGCTGGCAACCATAAGGATGGCTTTACGTGGATAAGGGCTTTCTTAACCAATAGATTCCAGACTATACTTCTGCCTTCCTTCAAATCAAATGCTAAACTGCCCAATAGTGAAGTCCCACAGGGTTAAAAGCTTCTGTTCCACTCTCTTTAACATCTACAAACCCTCCTTTACTTCTATGGTTCAATCCTTTGGCTATGAACTATTACCTTATGCTGATGACAGGCATATCATTGTGCCCATCCCAGATACTCCAGACACAACTCAGATGAAGTTATGTCGCTCAATGGATGAGCAGCAGTTGTCTCAAGCCCAACAGAGATAAGTTAGAGGCCCTTCTATATGACAAACAAGCTGACATCTAGTCATAGTTCGGGTGGCCTAATGAAAGAGGTATTTATCCCCATCACCCCATGCCAAACATTTGGGAGTTCTCTTTGAACAGAAATTTTAATTCCTAAAGCAGATAACTCAGGTAGTCAGCAATTCCTTTAATCTACTACACATTTTCTACTGCTACCTTTAAATGCCCAGAAGCCTAATGTCCACTGTACAGTCACATCCCACCTGTACTAAGGGAATACCATTTTTCTATGCCTTCTTGATTATTTAATGTACAGGCTGCAAAACGAACAAAATGTTTCTGCCAGACTTACCCTTAATCTTTCAGCATGCACTTCTGTGTCTGCCAATCTTAAACTCCTTCATTGATTACTCGTTTGAAGCAGGGTCAGTTCAAAGCCTTATGCTTCACTCATGGGGCTATTCACAAGGTTTGCCCATCCCATTTGAAGACTAAAGTCTTATGCTACTTTCCTACACAGGCTCTGAGAAAGTATATTGCTTTTTCAGTTAAGGTTCTGTCCTACAATAAAGAAAAAATAGGTGGCAGGGCCTTCTCTGTATCTGCTATTAAAGCTGTGGAACTGCCTGCCCTCATCCCTCAAGACTATCCCTGACCCTGTAATATTGAGGAAACAGCTTAAATTGTGTCTCCAAATCATATCATATGTTAATAATAGTAATAGTCATAAAAATAATCATAATCACAATAATAGTAGTAGTCATAATAAGAATAATAAGAATAATAATAGAGTGCTCTCAACATCCAGAGTGTGAAGGGCTCTTTCTGCTAGACTGTGGTTGCTGGAAAAAGGCAGCTCAATTGTTTATTCATGTGAAAAGGTGAGGATTTAAAGCAAAATATGGGGTACATATGAAGAACTACCTTATACTTGTGAACCTGGATTAATGGTTACTATATTGTAAGAGTCTGGAGTTCACTAATGCATCAGTAAGATACAACTAGATTGGCTACCTTTCAAGACAAGAACTGTAGGTTACATAAAAAAAGGTCTCAAAGAAAGGGTCCATGAGTCATCTGAGCTCCACATTCAGAGCAATGATGCATTTTCAGAAGCATTACCCTCTTAATACCCTTCATGGAGGCTTAAATGATATGGACTCTAAATAGACAAGAGTGTTGTCTGTTTTGTAAGTACACTTCAACTGTGGTTAAGTGCAGACATATGGAGGTGCAGGCAAGGCGTGTCTTGTGTAGTTGCAGAAGGTAGCAGACAATCTCCTGCATTGAAACATCAAAGGGATCCAACTGTTTAGAGATGAAGTAATGCATAAACATTTTCCACTTAGATCAGTAACAGGACCCATTAGTGGACTCAAGCACCCCTTGCAGCATAAGCATGCATTTCTCAGAAAGTTTGAGGAGCGAATTTTAGTAGCTTGTGTGCCTGCTCACGAGATTCAGGTGTCTGAGGCTTTGCATGTATTAGCTGTCTGTAAGTGAGAAGGTCCAACCTGATGGGAACCTTCTCATGGGGATTTACTGACGTCTTTAGGAGCACTGAATACCAAGACTATCTTGCCCAGGTTGGTGCCACTAGGATGAGGCTCAATGATTCTTGCTTCATCTTCCATCTCACTAAATACGGAGTTAAGGGGAGAGATAGAAAGGTTGAAAGCAAGCACCAGTTCACCGACAGTGCACTGCCCATGGACTGTGAATGCAGAGGCGAAGTTCTGGCATTTGGCTTTTTTGTGAGTGGTGAAAAGGTCTACGTTGGCTGTCCTCCACCACAGACAGTAATTGTGAAGGAAATGGGGGTGGGTTTTCCATTCATGGACATGTTGATATATCCTGCTGAAAAGGTCTGCAAAGTTGTTCTCCATTCGCAGCAAATTCTCCAACAACAGGTGAATGTTTTGTAGGTTGCCCAGTGTCAAATAGCCTGAGCTATTGCAGCAATATTGGGGAACTGGGTGCCCTCTGCTTCTAGAAGTAGTTCTAGGCTATCATGCTGTCCATCTTTATTAGGGGACCCCAAATGAGTTAGAAGAATGCTTTTAGGGCTGATCTGATGGCAGGCAGCTCCAGGTAGTTTATGCGGTGCCCGTGGTACTGAGGGGTCCAGGTGAGGGTAGCTTGGTGACAATCTGCAGCTTTTATTTCTCCCATTCTGCTGATGGCACTATATTTAAAGATTTAATTTGTGCTGCACAGGTTTTATTATTCTGAAAACCAGCTCACAAGTTCCCCATTCTCAACCTCATTAACACCCATTCAAGAGCACAAACATTCCATTAAAAGAGGGGGCGAGTGCAGCTCCCTGAAAGCTCGGAGCCTTCATTAGTTTTTGCAATTAAAGTGGAATCTGGCAAAATGTTGCCTACAAGTCCAGTACTTGTCACCGATAGGCATGTTGGCCCAAACTCTCAGACCTTTGAGGTATGGGAGGCGAAGCTCCCTTTAATGTTTAGCACAGCAGGTTATTAACTAAATATAATGCCAATTATAAGCAATCGATCCCTCCTGTACCAGGTATCCCCATAGATTGCCTGGAGGTGCAACGTCCCCATGCCGATGAGTATTGGCTGTCTGGGTCTGATAGGCAGGCACACTGGGTAGATTGCAGTGGTATCCCCGTGTTCAAAATTTGAAAGTGAGCAGATCCTGTTCTCTGAACTGACCTAAACACAAGGCTTTCTAAAGACATTGGCTTAAAATACCAGTCTTTACAGGGAAAATCAAGTGACATGGAGGAGAGACAGTGTGCTGTCTCTTGATATTTTAATGCGTAAAATACATCAGTGAAGTGCACAACACCTTAGATCTGCTCCTTTAGGAGTGCCTGGTCACCATAACGCGCGTTTTCCAGTCCTTTTCCTCCATTTTCCAAATCTGAGTTTTCTGGTGTGTTTCCCTAACCGATGCCAGCCTACGCTGCAGTATCCTGATTTCACACGTTTTGTTTGTAAACGCACTGTTTGTGTAGACTGTTTGACCATGACATAAAGTATTACTTTAGGAGTTACGGCCTTTCTGTCCATTAAAGCTTCACGTACATTATACAGCTTGCATTGAAAGGGAAATTGATTTCAGGTGTTGTTTTTTGCATACCTAAATTCATTGAGTACTGTGCGCAGTACATTGTATAATTTCTACTTTTCAGACTGAACACCGATACAGTACATGTGTGTTAATTAATCCACTATTTCTGATTACCTTCCTCTTTTACTCCTACACATGCAGGTATGTTTTAAATACTGCCAATTATATGGTCACTACTCCCATCCCCATTTTTTATTTGAATCTGACCATCCAACCATCCAGCTAATAGTCAGCAATAAACAACAAAAATCCAAAGGAGATCGAGAGCAATCGTAAATGCACATATTTGTGTGTGTTTGTGTATGGGTGTGTGCGAGTGCAAGCGTGTGTGAGTGTCTCTGCGTAGCAAGCTGTGCTTCTGTTCAAGGGTGTGTGTGTGTAGGCATGTGTCCATGCATGGGTATAAGTGTGCGTTGGGATGCTTTTGAACAAGGCCTTTTAATCCAATAAGAACCAATGAAATACTGAGTAAGTAGTTCACACAAAACTTGTCTAACTTTACTTACTTACTTATTCACGAACGTGAGAGGCATATGCCTTTCTTCAGCTTCGATTTTATGAGTGTGGCTTTGTGCAGAGCAGGAAATCTGCATTTGTACCCTTACAATGAAAAAAAAAAACGAAAACTATTTTATTCACATAGAAAACATTTTATTTCATCTATACTAAAATAAAAGGGACATTTGGAACACTTTCTCAACCTCAGGACATCACCCATATTTAGAATGGCAATGGGTGGGGAAAATTCCCCATTTTCCCACACAAAAAAATAAATAAGGGGGCGTGGCCAAGGAACATGGCAGACGGGACGCGCTTCTAGTGCACTCCCGTCTCAGTGAAATCCTTCTGTGATCCTGCGGCTCCACCGGGCTGGGAGAGCCGATTCCTCGGATCGGGAGGACGGCTGGTGGGTTCCGGCATTCCAGGAATCCATTTTCGGAGATCGCCGTCACATTAAAGAAGTTGGCGCACGCACGATCCTGCTGGGCCACGGCTGAGCTTTTTGGGCCGCGCGGCCCTTTATCATTGCCAGGAGTGTTTTGAGCGGTCATGGGGAGGGGGGGGGGGCTGGAGAGCTGTGGACCCCTCCCCCCCCAAGTGTTTAAGAAGCTGCACGCGCGTCCGGTCGATTTGGAGGCCTCGCGGCTGGGGGGTGGTGGCCCATAGGCAGTGGAGGTGCCTTTTGGATTGGGCCCGAGGTGAGAGGCCCGATTTCTGGATCACCTCTGGAGCTGGCCTGTGCTCCGAACGACATGTTGTGTTGCTGAGCCTGCTGGACTTGGATGCTGCAGGCCTGGGGACGGCGCTTCGAGCGGGGAGGTGAGCCGCTGTGTTCCTCTGAGGCCCTGAGGTGCGGGCTGACATTATGGCCTTATGGTCTTCTGGAGCTGAATTTTTGGGCGTCGAGCTTTGTGGAGAGAGAGCCTGGAGGCTTCTGCTGACGGACTGGCTGTCTCCTCGCTCTTCTTGGCCTCTGCCGTTCTGTGGTTCCTGCGCTGACTTTGCTGGTGCGTGCTGCCAGCAAGCTTCGCATCTGCTGGTGGATCTGGAGGCCATCTGATCCTTCTGCCTGGTTGGGCACTGTATTCCTAAGGAGTGGAGTATTGCGACAACTGCTTTGGGCGGCTCCGTTGTGTGGACGCTGCGGAAGGTGGTCAGTCGCATTTAGGCCCTGTGTGGAGTAACATGGGGCGTCAGAAATGGACAGATGCTTCAGAGGGCAATACTATGGAGCAGTATACTACCCCTGTGGCTCCCCCGCGGCGGCCAGTGGGATTGGAGGTGAGTGGAGATGCTGCTAGAGTGCCTCTGAGTGTTGATGAGCCTTCGCGAGCGGAGCTACTTGCGGCCATTCAGGGCTCCCGGTGGCACTGGAGGGCAAAATTGAGACAGTCGCGGTGGAGGTCAATTTGCTGAAGGTGGATCTTCGGAAGGTGTCGGACAAGGTGAAGGTGGCGGAGGGTTCCATCGCGGAGCTGCAGTCTGAGGTGGGGACACTGCGATCACAGGTGGTGCAAGCTACATCTACTGTGGGCCGGCTGGAGTCGAGGCTGGAGGACGCAGAGGGAAGGTCCGGCGGAACAATGTCAGGTTGCTGGGCTTCCCGGAGCGAGCGGAGGAGTCGGCTGTGGAATCGTTTGTGGAGAGCTGGATTAAGGACGTGTTGCAGCCGGTGGGGCTATCCAGAGTGTTTGTGGTGGAGCGTGCTCATCAGGCCCGTGTGGCGCCGCCGCAGCATGGTGCCCCTCCTAGGGCCATTATCGATTGCTTGCTCAATTATAAGGACCAGGAGTCGGATAAGGCAATATACGAGAACTGCAAGATCTCAATTTATCCTGACTACACCAATAAGGTGCAGAACTCTCGTAAAGGCTTTATGGAGGTTAAGGCGAAGCTCAGAGCCATGAACATCAGATACATGCTCCTGTATCCGGCCCGTTTGAAGGTGTTGTGGGGGGCAAATCACACTTTTTTGAGCAACCTGAGGAAGTGTGGCGCTGGCTGGAGATGTGGGACGAAGTGGCCCGTGGCAGACCGGAGGGATCTGGAGGCGCCGCCCGACAGGCATCGGGCTCCAGAAGCCCAGACTGGCGATCACATGGTTCAGGGCGGCTGGTGGAATCTTGCCACAGGGTGGAGATACCGCAAGATGGAACAATGGCGGTGGTGCCTGTAGAGTCGGATGGGGGCACAGATGCGGAGTGGATCTTTGAGGCAGGGGGAGATGCCGAGATGACCTGACTGTTATTCTTGCTGTCTGCTGTCGGTTGGCAGCCCTGGAGAGCTGATGTGGGACTGGGATGGGATTGGCCCCTCGGGCCACTCTTCGTGCTTTAGTCCTCAAGTTTGGGGGGGTACTGGTTATATCTTGATTTGATACTGGGGGGGGGGTCACTCCACAGTTGTGGTAGGCCATTTGTTGTGGTAGGGTGGGGTTTAGGTTGCTGTCCTGGCAGCACTCATTGACTGGACTTACAGTATGGTATATTTTGTTTGTTTTACTGTATTTCCGGGGTGGGGGGGGGGGGGGGTGTTCATGTTTACAGTTTATTCAACAGTGCGGGTGGTGAAGCGGGGTATGTAGGTTGTCCTTTTCTGTATTGTCCTGGGGAGAGTAGCAAAGTGTGTGAGGTACCCTGTGGGTGGGGGCTTCCGTTCTTACTGACATGGGTCGTCTTATTAATATGCTGACTTGGAATGTCCGAGGCCTGAAAAGTTATACAAAACGCTACAGGGTGCACTCATTCCTTGGTAGGCACAAGGTTCATATTGCTTGTCTTCAGGAGACTCATATGACGGATGAGGAAGCGCATAAATTGGCTAAGAAGTGGCGGGGGCAGATGTTTTCATACTCCTTTTCTTCCTATGCACGGGGGTATCTGTGTGGGTGGCTCCCGGGGTTCCCTTTACCCATGTGTACAGTGAGGTGGATGTTGAGGGTCCTTACGTAATGGTGGAGGGCATATTGGATGGTCTATCCATTGTGATCCTTAATATTTATGCTCCTAACATGGATGATTCTGTCTTCTACTCTAGGATACCCGAGATCTTAGGGGACAGCCTGGATAAGCCCTTGGTCTAGGCAGGGGACTATAATTGTGTGATAAATGGATGGCTGGATCGTCACCTGCCACAGTTGGGAACCAAACCCCTAATGGTACAATCTCTCAGGGATGTGATGATGCACTTGAGTCTCTGGGATGGCTGGAGGAAACGACACCCGGAGGGTAAGGAATACACTTGTCATTCAAGAACACATGATACTTATTCTCAACTGGACAGGTTTCTGTTGGGGGGCATAGATGGTTTGCAGGTTCAGGATGTTACTCATCTGGGTCGGTTTTTATCAGATCATGCGCCGGTTCAGCTTCAGTTGCGGTGGGGTGAGACTCTTCCCTGTGCGGCTTGAGGTTGGCGTATGCCCACGGACTTGTTGTCTGATCAGGGATGTCGAGAATGAGTAGGCGCTGCCATAAAACAGTATCTGGACTTAAATTGGAACACGACTGCGTCTCGCGGTTGGGAATGGGTGGTTATGAAGGCCTTCATCCGTGGGGAATGTATAAGCATGGTGTGAGGGGTGCGCAGACAGTTGGAGCAGGACCTTACGGCATTGGAGGGGGCATTGGGAGAGGTGCAGCAGCAGCCACCTGAGTCGAGCACAGCCAGGCAGGAGGAGCTCAGGTTGTATAAGGAGGTGAATGCATGTTGGGACACACTAAGTAGAACAGCTCTCAAAGGGTATAGGCCTCAAAGATGATAAGTCAGGCAAACTCTTAGCGTGGATTCTGAAATGGGAGGTGGAGGCCCTGCCAATTGTGAGCACAAGGAATACTGAGGGTGTGCTCCTCACCGGGCGTAGGGACATTTTCAGGGAATTGGCATCCCACTTTCAAAGGGTGTCTGGGGCTGGCGTGGCATCATTGGGAGGGGGTGTGGAACAGTTTATGCAGCAGTTGCGATTGCCAAGGTTGGACCCTGAGAGCAGGGACGCGCTTGAACTTCCGATCACAGTAGAGGAGGTGGGAGAGGCTGTGATGGATATAGCGAAATCTAAATCTCCTGGTAGTGACTGATTTCCTGTGGAGTTGTACCAGGCTTTTTCCTCTACACTCGGGGAGAGATTGTTGGAGGTGTTTGAGGAAGCACGGGGTGTGGTAAGTTACCAGACACCATGCGTCAAGGTACAGTGTGTTTGTTGCTTAAGCCGGGGGGGGATGCTGTGGATCCATCTTCGTATCGACCGCTCCCCATGTTGAACAGTGATATCAAGGTACTTTGTAAAATTACATGCAGTACGTCCCTTAACCTACGTCGATTGGCGCATGTCCTGCATGAAATTCAGGGACTGGAGTCGGAAATGGCGTTGGCATCTTTTGATTTGCAGAAAGCGTTCAACACCATTGAGTGGGAATATTTATTGGAAGTGCTGCGGGGAATGGGTTTTGGATCCGGCTTTCGTGCTTGGGTTCGACTATTGTATACTGCCCCGTCAGCACATGTGCGTGTTAGGGGAGAGATGTCTGCTGATTGGGAGATCGGTAGGGGTACATGACAGGGGTGCCCACTTTTGCCACTCTTATTTGCCCTGGCTGTGGAGCCTTTGGCGATTTGGCTTTGTGAGGAGTTGGCACAGTGGGGGATCCCGGTGGGTCAGGCCGTTTATGTAATTTCTATGTATGCAGATGACGCTTTGGTATATGTGCGGGATCCTCGTGTGTCGGTGCCGGAGCTGCTGCAGAGAATGAAGGTATTCGGGGATGTATCTGGTCTTAAGATCAATATGAAAAAAATACTTTTGTTCCCCCTGGGATCTCTGGTTGGAGATCCTCTGGCTGGGCTCAATGATCTGGGGTTGTGCTGGGAGGTTGAGTGCTTTTGGTACCTGGGTATCTGGGTCGCTAATTCTGTGGATGTGTACAATGAAAACAATGTTGAGCGGGTGGTTGCCGGTTTGGAGCGCTCAGTGGCTTTCTGGAATAAGTTGCCCCTTTCTGTCATGGGTCGGGCAGCAGTCGCAAAGATGGTGTTTTTACCCCGGTGCCTTTATTTGGTACAGAACTCATTGTATCCACTGCCTGCTCGGCTCTTTCGATGCTTGGATAGCCTGTTGATCTCCCTAGTATGAGGGGCAGGCGAAGTAGGGTGGCGCTGTCCATTCAGCAGAATGACCTGGTGGGGGGGCGCTGGCAATCCCTTACATAAGATATTATTTTGCAGCGCAGCTACAGTGTGCAGCGAAATGGATGTCAGAGGCGGATAATTGGGAAAAGAGGTTGTATACTGGTATGTACGATGGGCGGGCTTTAGCGCATATTCTCATGTCTGGGGGCAGATCTGACCCCGCCACACCTTATCTGGTGAGAACCGCTGCCGGGATCTGGGAGCAGGTGGTTAAACAGGTGCTTAGACAGTCTCCTTTTGACAGGGAATTAAGGATATGGGACATGTCTCAATTTCGGGATTTAGTAAGGACAATGTCAATGGAGGCCTGGCGATCGGGTGGTTGTGAGGTGGTCGGTGATTTGTATCCTAATGGTGAATGTATTTCATTTCATTCCCTGACGCCCAGGAGCTCTTTGAGTTGGGCTCTGGCCAGTTTCTGCAATATGCCAAACTTGAAAGTGTAACCTGTGAAATCTGGCATGGGTTCCCGATAGCCCCCAGGACTTCTTCGGTATTGAACGGTCTTCTTAACTGGGGTGAAGATACGCACTTGATCGCTCGGTTCTATAAGGCTCTACGGGAGGATCGACCGGGGGTGCTTAGTGCGGGATGTAAGGCATGGGAAGTCGACTTGGGGATGCCTATTGAGGACGATGATTGGGATGTGGCCTTGTCTTTGGTTCGAACAATCTCCTGCAATCACAGGTTTAAACTTTTGCATTTTAACTTTGTCCACAGAATGTATATCACTCCCAGCAAGCTAAACAAGATAGACCCAGGTCGAGGGGCTTGTTATCCTCGATGTGGTGAGCTTAATGCTTCATTTCTGCATATGGCTGGGTCCTGTAGTGTTGTTTGTGCATTCTGGCAGGAGGCAGTAGAGGCGATATCCGAGGCTACGGAGATAGAGTTGGAGGTTACTCCTTTGTCTTGTCTCCTGGGGGTGGTGCGCAGGTCGCGGGGCAGAGGGGTGGTCTATAGGTTGGTACAGTTAGCGTTAGTATTGGCTAAGCGTAGAGTAGCGATTGGCTGGATGAGGGTGCAGATCCCGGTGACTTCTGATTGGTTGCGGGATTTGCTGGAGTGGGGGGCGGCGGAGGAACAACATATGCATATGACACGCAGTGATGATAGGGTACTCACTGATGTGGCTGCTTGGGGCGCTCTGCTGGAAAAGTTCACTGAAGAGGGGGACGTAGGTTCCGTGAATAGCAGTGGTACGGTGGGGGATGGGGACACAGGATCTCCCTCTTCGCACTCTTGACGACCAAATGCGGAATTTAGTTACCTTGGTTGGTTATGCTTTGAAACGTCTGGTCTCATTGGGATGTAGGACGGAGGCTTTTTGGGATTCAGGGTGGGATCAGAGGTGCGGCTCTGTCTTCCCTAAGGATACAATGTTGTGTTTGCTCATCGGACATCATTCTGTTATACCTGCACTGTGTTGAGTTATTATACAAGTTTGTAATGTTTTCATTGGAAAATAAAAAGATTAAAAAACATTTAAAAAAAAAGGTGCAGGAACCCCTAAACCCACCTTACAAAAGACATGCTCCATCTTTGTGCTTGAATGCACAGGCAAACTCATGGTTGCCTTTAGGGCCCACCACTTCACTGGCTGCCGGCGGTGCTTCCTTGAGAGGGCACATGTGTAATCTGGTATACGTCAAATCGCTATGCATGAAGTTATCATCCCCAACAGTTTCATTACATTTCAGGCAGTGATGAGGCTGTGTTTCTGAAAAAGAGGCAGAAGCTGTTTGAATGTGAGGACTTTTGTTCGCTGGGGTTTCCTTTCCCTGTTACCACATTTAGAATGGAGCCAAGGAAGGACAGCACCAACTGTGGTCGAAGGTGCAACCTTCTCACTTGATGGGTAAAACCTAGTCTTTGAAGAAGGGACACTGCTGCTGGAGTGTCTGCTAGGCACTGATGTTTAAGGCTGCTCTTAATCAACCAATAGCTTAAATATGGAAAGATATGTATGGTGTGTCTGCGCAGGTGCACTGCTACTAGTGCAAGACACTTTGCAAACACTCTTAGAGCCATAGGGTACACCTTGAACTGGTACCATTATCAAACGTACTGGTGATGCAATGGGTGGATCAGTATGTGAAAGAATGAGTCTTTCTGATTCAACGCTGACATGAAGTCGCCTCAGCACAGCAGCGGGGTGACCACATGAAAGAGTTCAGAAAGGATGAACCTGTTCCATGGTCAGATGTCTAGGAAGAAGAGGGAGAACACTCCTTTCTCACGTTGTTAGGCAGGTACTGGTTTGATGGCACCCTTTGCGAGTAGCATTTGAACCTCTTCCTCTACAAGGTGGAGATGGTCTAAATTTTGGATGTTACATTTTGATGGGATATTGGGAGGGATGGTGTAGAATTTGAAGCAGTAGCCTTCTCACACAATGGAGAGGACCCACCGATCTCAGGTGATGTCCTTCCACTGAGGAAAGCAGTGCTTCATTCTTCCCCTAACATGTGTAATGTGATTTGTGGGAAGAGACTGAGAGTAACTACTTGCCAAAGGAAGTGCCTCTAGCAAAGCCATCTCTGCCTCTACCATGGCAACTTCCTCTGAGACCCCCGTGCTGAAAGGTTTTGGTTTGCTGGGGTCCTGAAAGGGCTGTTGATGCAGGTTGTATTGGGGTCTGTGGCTTGAGCCCACTAGTTTAGTACTAACCTTGCTTTGCTGCCTACCAAAGGCAGATTTGGGAGTGGGAGACTGCAGGGCAATCCACGGACTCTGCAAAGTCTGTATCCTTGATTTTTCTGAGCATAAAGTCCATCGGAGGCTTAACAGATGCTTGCCATCAAACTGGATATTCAAGAGGTGCTGTTGAACCACAGGTCTATACCCTGAGCCAGGCATCGATGTGGCGGAGCAGGCTGGTGTTAATTATTCCAGCTGCAGTATCCACCATGTCAAGGCTCCATCTGATGTTAGCACTGCTGATGGTTTTACCCTCAGCAAATAGCTCCAGTCTTCATTTTCTGTGGGCTTCCGGAAGGCCCTTCACCAGCTCCTCCATTTTCTCCCAGAAGTAGTGACCATACCCAGAGAGGAGATCCATAGAATTTTTATGTACCAGTGGGTAGCTGCCCCAAACGATACACATTCTTCTGACATGTCAATACCCTTGGACTCTTTATCTAGTGGCAGGATGTCCCCTGTTGCTTGTGCAGACTCCCTCTTGCGGATAGGGTGGACAACGACATAGTCGGGGGCAACTTGTCCATGAATATTTACACCAAGTCGGGTTGGCTTATTCCTCTTTCGACCCCGGGTGTGACCACTCTGTCCTTTATGGGCCAAATGAAGTTTCCTGTGGCCTATCTAAGCACTACCTTAACAATAGGAAGATAATGCACTGTGCATTCTGTCGTGGAAAAAGTCTTGACCAAGAAGACATCCTTATCTTGCACTATGTGCATCTTCACCGGACCGTGCTGGGCGCCTTCTGTATCACGGCATGGTAAGTGGTAGTGTAGTCAGGTAGAAATGTTTTGGCAGGTTAATGTTCAAAGTTGTGATCCTCTTGGTGGTCGACTATGTAGTCCTCCAATAGGTGATCTTTCTGACGAACATGATGGGGCATGTCATACAGGTCCTGTGAAGAACGGAGGCTTCCAGGGTCCGAGTCGGTGTCCTGTGGGTTGGGGAAGATGGTTGTGTTGGGGTAGTGGTGGTGATGGAACCTTGCAGGTAAAGGTGAAACGGTGCTGGGCTAGTGGCTGAGTCCCTATCCCTTTTGGGGTTGAGTGGCTTTAAGTGTTTGAGGCTTGGGTCCTCTTCGAAAGCCAGTCAGCGTTTCTTTGGAAACCGGCGATTTGGCAAGGACCTTGCCATATTCTGGATGCATAATTAGTTTAATCTCTTTTGCATAAAGGACCTCCAACAGTTTCTCAAAGACTGAACCCCCACCCAGTGGTGTCTGAATTTGGGCTTTGGCATTTGTTTTGATGCCAACAGTAATGAAACTTTTGGCTTCTACTTTGGTTCCAAGTGAGTCTGTTCAGAGGCTTGGGGTTGTGGGGGCATCAAAGCTCGTTGTGATTTGATGCTTTTGGGTGGAGCCATCGCTGGCTCCAACCCAGACTTTTAACTCCCGTTGTCCAGGTAGGAACAGCCAAATGAGCAAATTACTTACCTTCGGTAACGCTTTATCTGGTAGAGACAATATCTAGCTGCAGATTCCTTAAACATTTAATTTCCCCAGGCCTCAGACTGGATCTGGAAGATTTTACATTAGCAGTACCCTTGCGTGCTGGTAGTTGGCGTTGATCAGTCTGTGCGGCGGTTTCCACACCGGAATTGATGTGCGCGTCACCTAGATAGGCGCCACCTCTGCACGCTGATGTCAGTTACTTTTCACGACTTTCCACGCTAGTAGAACAGAGCCATGAAGTGTACTGACACTGTTGTGTCCAAGTTAGGGAGCTGAAAGGGAGTACCTCTAGCCCTAGAAATCTGTTTGAAGAGCGGGATGATAGATGGGTTGGTAAAGATTCTCCAGCTAGATAGTGTCTATACCTGATAAGGCGTTACCGAAGGTAAGTAACGTGTTCATTTGATAGAGACTTTTAGCCGCAGATTCCTTACCTTTGAATAGGTACCCAAGCAATACTGTCCCAGGTGGTGGGCTGCAGACAAATTCTAAAGTAGAAAGTCCTGCAGGACTGAATGGGCGAAACGTCCAACCCTGCAGTCCTGACTGTACAGCTAGTAGTGGTTGGTAAACATAGGCAGGGATGACCACGTTCCTTCCTGGCAGATGTCCTGGACTGGGACTCCACGTGCTAATGCAATGGTTGCAGCTTTGGCTCTGGTGGAATGAGCCTGCAAGCCTTGAGTGGGTGGCTTCTTGACCAATGCGTAGCAGATTTTGATGCAGAGAACGACCCATCGGGGATACTTAGTTTCTACACCGACCTTTCTTTGCATCAACATACCCCCATGAAGGGTTGGTCGTCCACCCTGAACTCTTTTGTGCGATCAAGGTAGTACGACAACGCTCTTTTTGGGTTCAGATGGTGGAGTCACTCCTCTTCTTTAGAGGAATACAGAGGAACATAGAAAGTGGGCAAGGTGAGAGATTGGCCCACATGAAATGGTGTCACCACTTTCAAGAGGAAAGAGGCCTTAGTACAAAGAACCAATTTGTCTGGAAAAACAAACAAGTAGGGAGGCTTGGACGATAAAGCCTACAGCTCATTCACCTTCTGAGCAGATGTTATTGCCATGAGAAGTGCTGTTCGAGCGTGAGCAGCCGGAGGGAACAATTGTGTAAAGGCTTGAAAGGAGCATACATTATAAACGTAACAACCAAGTTAAAGTCTCACTGAGACATAATGAAAGGTGAAGTGTGGGAATATATGTACAAGACCTTTAAGGAATCTATTTACAATAGGGCACTAGAGGGTTGGTCAAGCAGCGGCAAAAATGCAAACAGAGCACAAAGGTAACTCTTGAGAGTATTCAAAGCAGAGCCCTGCAGGGCAAGGGCAAGAATAAAAGGAACAATATCACAGAGAGAAGCAGAAAGAGGGTCAATAGATTTCTTTGCACAATATAATACAAACTTTTTCCATTGGCAGGCACACTTCTTCTTGGAAAAGGGGCGCCTTGCTGCCAGAATGACATTACAGACTTCGGGAGGAAAATCAAAAGCTGTCAACTGTTGCCACTAGATCTCTCCTCGCAAGAAGGCGGAGAGTTGACAGGGAGTGGAGGATCCTCCCCTGCTGCTGTGACAGAAGATCCTTCAGAAGGGGCAGAATGATTTGAGGATCAATGCTGAATTGCAGAAACTTGGGATACCAGTCTCTCCCTGCTCAGTCCGGAGTCACAAGAATTACTTAGGCCTGGTCGTTCCTGAACTTCTTGAGAACTCTTGGCAGAAGTGGTATGGGTGGAAAGGCATACAGGAGGCCTGAGCTCCACTTGAGACGAAAAGCGCCTCTGAGCAAGAGCCGCCTTGCAAACTCCAATGCGCAAAACTGCGGATATTGCAAGTTATTGGCAGAGGTTACAGACGTAACCAAGGTTTTCACCACTGCTGAAAGAGACGTTGTGCCCCCATTCGTTAACCGCTAGGCCCTGACGGCTGAGTTCGTCCACTCTGTCATTAAGGGAGTCTGTCAGACGTTGAACCACCAGGGATATGTCCTGCAGTTCCAGCCATGTCCAGAAACGCAGAGCCTCTTAACAAAGGGCCCACAACTCCACCCTGCCCTGCTTGTTGCAGTACCACACAGCAGTAGTGTTCTCTGTGAACACCTGCACTAGTCTTTCCTTGATGGAGGATAACAAGGCTTTCAATGCCAGTTGGATTGCTCGTAGCTCCAGCAAGTTGATATGGAGTCCGGATTCTGCTGGAGACCAGAGTTCTCTGATTTCCACCTCTCCCATGTGGCCACCCCATCACAGGAGTGACGAATCTGTCACTACTGTGAAATCTGATGGGGGAAGGGTGAGGGGTTTGCCTCTGACTGCCTCTGACCCAACAGTTGCTCGTTTACTACCACTGCAGGTCTTTTGCAGTTCCCTCTGACATCTGGACCATGTCGGAGAGGATCCCCTGATGCTACGCCGAATGGAACATCAGGTCCCACTGAAGAGCCTGCATATGCCATCTGACATATGTCACTAGCAGGATGCAGGAGACTATAAGGCCCAGCAGCCTTAGAGTAATTTTCACCGAAATCCAAGACAAAGGCTGAAACATCGGGATTATAGGCTGAATATGCTGGAGTCGCTGCTCGGAGGATAAGCCTGAAACGGCACTGTGTTCAGAACAGCTCAGATGAAAGGGGGCATTGGAGAGGGACTCAGGTGTGACTTTGTCACGTTTATAGCGAACCCCAGCAAATGTAGGAGGTCCGCTATAGTTTGGAGGTGGGAGACAACAACCTGTGTAGAGCCTGCCTTAAACAGCCAGTTGTCGAGATAGGGGAAGACTGGCACCCCTGATCTCCACAGATGAGCAGCGACCTTGGTGAACACCTGTAGGGCGCCAGTAAGGCCAAAGGGAGCCCGATAAACTGAAAGTGCCTGTTTCCTACTGT
The DNA here is from genome assembly GCF_031143425.1 of Pleurodeles waltl. Taxonomy (NCBI): domain Eukaryota; kingdom Metazoa; phylum Chordata; class Amphibia; order Caudata; family Salamandridae; genus Pleurodeles; species Pleurodeles waltl. Next base: position 1,195,409,463 of record NC_090446.1, read on the forward strand.
GAACTGCAAGTAATGTCTATGGACAGGCAGGATGGGTATGTGAAAGTAGGCATCCTGCAAGTCCAACGTTACCAACCAGTCTTCTGGGTCCAGGACAGGCAAGACCTGAGCCAATGTGAGCATCTTGAACTTCTCCTTTTTGAGGAAGAGGTTGAGGGTTTCACAGGTCTAAGATAGGGCGGAGACCTTTGTTCTTTTAGGGAATCAGAAAGTAGCAGGAATAGCAATCACTGCCTACTTCTGACATCGGAGTCCTCCCTATAGCCCCCTTGCCAAGAGAGCCATGATTTCCTTGCAGAGGAAGGATAAATGATCCTCGGTCAGCTGATCTGGAGATGGAGGCATAGGGGGAGGGGAGGATTTGAAGAGAAGGGAGTAGCCCCTCCGAATAATCTGCAAGATCCACCTGTCTGATGTTATAGACATCCAGTGGTGCAGATGATGTCTGATTCTGCCACTAACTGGATGCTCATGATCTTGTAGGGCAAGATTAGGAGGGCTTAGGTGCTGAGGCTGCAGTGGGGTGGGGGGGTTGTAGCACACCTCTGACTACCTGATCCACAGGGTCGTTATGAAGTATGCCCTCGCATAGGGTGACGGTGGCTGGTACAGGGCTGGCACGGTAGAATGCCCCTTACATAGCCATGAAAGGAGCGAAAGGCAGATAGGGGATGACGCAGGCAGCTGAGAGGCCCAAGGACTTGGCCGTAGCCCGTGAGTCCTAAAAACGCTCCAGAGCCCAGCCTGCCTTGTCTCCGAAGAGACAAATGCCATCAAAGGGCATGTCCGTAAAGGAAGCTTGGAAACCCCCTGAAAAGCCAGATGTTCACAGCCTTTCATGGCTACAAAGTGCCACAGTCAATGAAATCGCTTTACCCAGTGAGTCAGTTGTGTCTAAACCAAATCTAAAGGGGTACATCAGTGCGCCTCTCCCAACCTTTATTGCCTGGGAGAGAATGGCAACGGGAGGTAGAGGCCTGGACTACCAAGCTCTCAAGGGTGGGGTGTTAGGTGAGGAAGTTTGGGCCGCCACGTGCAGGCAATGGAGGCAGGCAATTGTTCTATTCAGAGGAACCCGCCATGAGCTTGGACTAGGGTCCCAGTAGTACATCTGCTAGTTTTTCATTTAAAAGGGTACAGAGTCGGAAGAGGAGGCTCCTGGCTGTAGCACTTCCATCAATATGTTAGTATTGACTGCCACCAAAGGCAACTGGAGGTCTAAGACCTTAGCCGCCCTTTTCACCACCATAGTCAATGTTGCTCCCTCATCTGCAGCCACGGTGGGGGAGAAAGCATGCCAGCATCTGGCCTTCTAACTGGTATTCTAAAGGGTCCAGTGACTCCTCCCATTCTTCTCCAGAGCCTAGCCCTTCAGAATAGGCCTCAGGCGCTGAATTTGGACACATGGGTCCTGTCGATGCCGGAATTGGCATGGGTCGACTCTGTTCCAGCTCAGTGTCAAATTCAGGAATCCAAATGAGGCTGGTGCTGCCTGAAGGTCGCAGTGGCACGAATGGCACTGGTCCAGATTCATGATCAGTGCCAAGGAGGCCCATCGCATCTATGACTGGAGCCGATGCCAAGGAACCTGATGGGGCACTCTCTGACCCCACACGGTTAAAGGTGCTCCGGAGGGGTCGGTCTGCTCAAATGCACGGCGCATGGCCTTGTAAAATAATTTTACCTGAGCGGGGGATGCTCTGGCTCTCAGAAAAGCGGGGAGGCGCCAAGTTGTACCTGACAATGGCTCTGAAGAACCGCGCTTCGTTCACCACTGTTCTGTCGTTGCGTCGGCCCACAGATGATTAGAAGTTGAAACACGCTGTAACTTTTTGTGCTTCTTATGCCTCTTTTCCGAATGTTCTTATGACTTGGAGTGGGAAGAAGAGGATTTGGAGCTCCTGGAGCGGTCCCTTTACCTTCCCCTCAATCAGGACCAAGATCTCCTAGGAGTCAGGGTACACGGCATCACCTGCCGGGCTGCTAGCAACTTTAGGGACTGATCCCTCAAAGTCTTCGGTGCCATGACCCGGCAGTCTGAGCACGACTTGGAGTCCTGAGCGCGCTCAAGACAGCACAGACACACTAGGTGTGGATCCATAAATGACATGGCGCGGTGACAGGTGCCACGCGGTTTAAACCCTATCTTCCTCAAAGACACACTTGACACAACAGGAGGAAAATTTCAAGTCAACAAAATGACAAAAAAAGCCTGTCAAAAAATGAACGAGTTTTCAGCGCTAACTAGGGTGGAAGGAAAAGAACCGATGACAGTGCACCGAGGTGGCACCCGTATAGGGGACGTAGACCTCACATCCAGAGCGGATGATGACGATGTGCGGAACCTATCGACACCACCTACTGGCATGTACTGATCAAGAAAAATCTTCTGGATCCAGTCTGATTCCAGCGGGCAAATTCAAAGGTAAGGAATCTGCAGCTAGAAGTATGTAGCAGAAATGAAGGTTTTTGCCATTTAAAGCCTTTCTCCCGCAATAGTGGTGTTCTGACACCAACAAAAGGTGTTTTGAGGCTCGAGACAGACCTTATGGTGCCTATGGAGCTGTCAAAGCCCTGGGAGTCAACCTGGTCTTTGAACCAGGGGACAACATGTGTTTCACCATAGACTTGAGAAACTCTTTCTTCTCTTTGGTTCTGGAGGCCTTTAATAAGATAGCCCCCATACTATCTCCTGCTTGGCCTGCTGGAATTCCGGAGGGCCCAACTTCTTCTTTTGTGTTGGGCATGTGTTTGGCCCCAAAAATGTCTGGTGTTTCTGACAATGCTTGTCTCTGCATCTTGTGATAAACCCACCTTCTTTCCATCTGGTATTGGAGAGTTTTCTTGCAGTGGAAGGCAAGGCAGACATCACATGAGGCCGTCATGGTCTAGCGAGAGGCAAAGATTACAAACACCATGCTGGTTGCTCCAGATATATTTCTGCCAATGCTTGTCTCTGCATCTTGCGATACGCCCATCTTCTTTCCTTCCGACACTAGGGTTTTTTCCTGCAGTGGAAGGCAAGGCAGACTTCACAGGAGGTCTCGTCATGATCTGGCAAGAGACAAAGATTACAAGCACAGTGCTTGTGTTCCAGAGATATCTAGTACTATACCTAAGGCGGAACTGGAAGGGTGTAGGTTTCATACACTTGCCCTAGGAGCATTCGCCGAGAAATGACTAAGAAGACTCAAGCTTAATCCAGGACTAGGCCTGAAGGTGATGTTTGTGACACTCTAACAGTTAGTGACCATCAGATCTAAAATCTCAGCGTCACGGGTGAATGCTCTTGGTGGCACTGTAACACTATTTTCAACACAGGGTTCAAGAAAGAGCACCTGAAACCAAGAAAACCAGTGTAGTACACAACACTCCAGGAGCAGCATTCTGGAACGCCTAAGCCCGATGTCTGAAGAAAACAATCTGAGACGGAAGCCAGTGTGTTAATGCATTGTTGACCAAGGGTAGAGTCAAAACAGATCTTATGACCCAGATTTATTCGGAAAAAAAAAAAAAAAGTTGTAAAATGTCTGGTTCCACCACTAGGTAGCAGGAGTAGGCAGGATTGATGGAGATAGATATATATATATATATATATATATATATATATACACACACACACACACACACACACACACACACTTATCCTGTAAGCATCTGTTCATAGCGCAGTGCTGTAGATTCACATGCTTAGCATACCTCTTCCATTTAGTCTTGGGCTCTGATGTTTACAAGTTGTTTTTATACAAAAAAGGTATCTCGAATCATGAGATTTAATGAGACTCCTCCGCTTAGTATATATTGTACCTATATATTGTACCTTAGTATATATGGGTACCTACTCCATGTTAGATTCTTTTTCCACAGCAGGTGACAGTATGTATGAAGTGTGAACACAGGTATAACGCAACATGTGCAATGTGCACAGAAATACAGTTAGCAAGAGTTCTGGCACAAAACACTGGCTTCAGGGAAGGAGGGCAGATGCTTACAGGGTAAGTAAAATTATCTGCTCATATCCTTTGTAGCTCTAGATACACATGCTTAGCACAGCTAGTAAAGCAGAGCCCCTCCAGCAGTGGTGGCTAACATGTGGGTGATGCAGATGTTTGGCACAGGGTGCTTCTGGTCCATCTGGCCTACCTTGGCCCCTCGAAACAATAAGATATCCACACAGTAGTGTTTGGTAAAGGTGTGTGGTGTTGACCAAGTGGCTGCTTTACAAATATCCACTGGCAGATTGCTTCCAAAGAAGGCCATAGTTCCTTTTTTTTTTTTTATTAAGTGGAGGACGCCATGGAAGGAACAGGTAGTACCATTTGTTATGCAGTGGCAGATTTGGATACATTTGACTATTTGAATATCGACCTAGTTATGCCTGCTTTGACGATTGGATGACTTTTTCAGGTAAGGGCAATACATATGAGCACTTCTGGCATCTGTGTGCAGCACTCTTTCTGCAATGGAATCCAGCTGCGTAAAGAAGACTGAGAGCTCCATGGTTTGGTTAAGATGGAAGGGGGACACACCCTTTGGAAGGAACATAGGGTTTGTTCCAAGAACAACCCTGTCCTTGTTCGCTAATGCATCTGAGCGAGGTAGTGGTCAACATGAATCCACCATCCAGAAGAGAAACTGAAGGGGACATGGCTGCAGAGGTTCAAAGGTTGGTGCATGAGCCTTGAAAGGTCAATACTGAGAATACACACAGGAGCAGGAGGTACTCTAAGGGATATAGCCCTCGAGACCCTCCATAAAGGCCTTAGCAAAAGAAATTCTAAGAGAGAATTAATGTTCTCTATTCTGCATGTAGGCTGCAACTGCAGCCAAGTGTGAGTGAATGGAGGTGCAGAGAAGACCTGCTTTTCGCAGATGCAAGAGGTAGCCTATCAGAGAGTAGGCTTTAGAGGATCCAGATTCTTGGTTATGCAGTGGTGTACAAACCATTTCCATTTTGTTGTGAAACAGGCCAGTGTTGTGGTCGTCAAGCTTCCCTTAAGATTGATAAACACGTTTTTGCTGTTCCACCAATGCAGAGAGTAGTAAGCCCTGGCCACTACCAACACTAGACCTTCCTAATGATCCTGCACTTGGGACTTATGAACCGCACAACACTCTTGTGCATTGTGGGAGCACAAGTTATAGGTAATGCTGCTAACTATAACTGCTAAATTTCTGTGTTTCTTTTTTTAGTTCAAAATGTTAATGTTGTCACTGAGAAGTTCACCCAACTATAAGATTACTTTAACCTTTTGGATTTTTGAGTGAATTTCTAGGGTTTTATGTTAAATTAATTTCTTATTTAATGCTAATCTATAATAGAGCAGTGAAGAAATCATGATTGGATATTATTATTATTCCCCTGAGTGGACTCTAAGGGGGCTGTACTTCCTGTTTGGCTCTCATGAACTACTCGCAAGATTGTACATATAAAATGTATTTAGTTACACTGTTTTACTATAATTTTAAACAAAACAGAACATTTCACGTTGTTTAACATACAACAATTAATTCTGCACTAGTATATAGAAGATATAAAGGAAGTATTTTTTTACGGTCTCATGAGACACTCGCATGAGAATGTCTGGGAGAGGAAGCACATACTAAGAAAGGATTATGATTGGTTCATACGGATGTCTTTATTTTGAAGAAGGACATTCCATCCTTTTTGGTTTATTTCACCATGAAGCGTTGGTGAGAGCAGACATATTCGGCTTGCTCTCCTTTCCTGTTTGCCTTTGAAGAGAAATATGTCTTCATATGCTTCAGATGAACAGCCAGGAGGTTCTGCACCACCTCAGCCACCCATTGAATCCTTGGTGGGGCAATTTTTTCCAAATGAGGCCAGGTGCCAAGAAGATTTGGCAAAGAAAATCACCTGTAAACTTTACAGCGAAGAGTTTAGTTGGGGAAGCAGAAATAAACAATTTAGCAGGAGTACCACAGGCATGTTTGATGCATCCGCAAAGGCTTGCACAGGCAGAGTTGGCTCAGGCTGCGGAGCTAGACAACTTTACAGGGGATTGAACACCATTTGCTCTAGGAGATATTGTGCCTTCACAGGTTCTAAGTGCACAGGTTGACAATAACCCTGCTTTTATAAATAATGCATATTTTGCTGCTTGTGCAACAGATAATATTTTCTTCAGAGACAAGCAGGTCTCCGCAGGGAAAGCTTGCCCAAGAGCACAAGTACCCCTCTGGGCAGTATTTTTGTTTTTTTAACCGTTTAAACAAAAAAAAATCCCCTTTTTTGTGTTTAAGGAGATGCTGTTGGGGCTTCACACCTCAAGTTGCATGTCCCCATCCCCGGGCCCAGACTAAATATTTTCTTCTTTTTTTTAATTTTATTTATTTATTTTTTAGTAGGGGGGGCACGCAGCACCCCTCCCCAGGCTGATTTTGGCCCCAGAGACTCTATCCCCGAGGTGTGGGATATAGTAGGAGCCAGCCCTGGGGGATGGCAGTCCTCATGGCCATCAGTGGCTCCTCGAGGGGAAGGGGCAGCACACCCCTCCCAACGTAAATAGACCCTCTATTCTTTTTAAAATTAGCCCAGGGGAGGTGGCGGTCCTGAGGGCTGTGGGTGGGCCAGGTGGACCCCTGCATTGGATTTAAAATGTGTATCCCGGGAAGGTGAAGGTCTCCGGGGCTGAGGTGGCCATGCGCGCCCCCGCAAAACAATAGAACTTGTGCCCTGGGGAAGTAGCGGTCCCCAGGTCTCCTGGGGGGGGGGGGGGGGGTGGCTAGGTGGACCCCCCGCATTTCCCTGCACAATGTGACCCAGGGAGGTGGCAGTCCACGGAGCTGCGGAGGGCCGGTGGCCCCCTGCATTTCTTTTTCAAAATTTGCCCCAGGGGGGTGGGCGTACCCAAGCTGCAGGGGGCTGGCTGGCCTCCCACACTCCTGCCCCCCACATTTCTTTGCACATTGTGCCCTGGGGTGGTGGAGGTCCCCAGGACTGCAGGACGCTGGGTGCCCCCTCCGCATTTCTTTGCATATTGTGCCCCAAGGAGACGGCCATTCCCTGTATCGCGGGGGTAGCCCCCAACTACATTTTTTTTCACAATCTGCCCCGGGGAGGTGGTGGTCACAGGCTGCAGGAGGGCGGGGCGGCCCCTCAGCATTTCTTTTTCAGAATCTGACCCAGGGAGGCAGTGGTGGTCCCAGGGCAGCAAGGGGAGGTTGAGCTGGCCCCCACGTATTCAAAATTTGAATGCCCCCGGGACCCGGCCCACGCAGGGGCTGCAGTTAAACAAGCGCAGGAGTCCGTGCCAAAACGTTTTTTTAATTTTTTTATAAATGTTTTTGCTCTTGGGCGGCCTCCTCTTGGAACTCAGCACCGGAGCTAAGGGGTCAGGGTGTCTCTACCCTGGCACCTTTTGTTTTTTTTTTCATCTTTTTTTTCTGGGACTTGGCTGAAGCTGAGTGCCAAGATGGCTGCCAACACTTTCTTGTTGAAGTGTTGGCAGCCAATCTGATCTCAGCACGAGATCGGGAGGGTTCGAGGAGACTTTGTGTCCTTATATGTACAAATTTGTATTTTCTTAACTAATTCAAAAACTACTGAAGGGATTTAGAACAAAATTTAAAAAGGGGGGCTTTTTGGACCAAGAGCTAAGTTTCTGCCAAATTTTGTGTAATTCCGTTCAGTGGTTCAGGCGCTGTTCTTGTTCAAAATCCCTATGGGAATTAATGTGGGAAACACACCTTTTTTGATGCCCCCCTTTTTCTCAGCCCCCACTTAATCACCCCAAAACTTTCCAAACACCAGCTGACGTGAGTATCGCAATTTTTAGGAACATTTTGTGAAGATTCTTCAAGCGGCACCAAAGATACAGGCAAGTAAAAAAACAACAAAAAAACGCTTCTTCTATAGAAACTATGGGGGTTATTACAACTTTGGAGGAGGTGTTAATCCGTCCCAAAAGTGACGGTAAAGTGACTGATATACCACCAGCCGTATTACGAGTTCCATAGGATATAATGGACTCGTAATACGGCTGGTGGTATATCCGTCACTTTACCGTCACTTTTGGGAAGGATTAACACCTCCTCCAAAGTTGTAATAACCCCCTATGTCCTAACTACAACTTCCTACTGAGGACCACCAGCAGTATGGAAAAAAATAATAATATATATATATATATATATATATATATATATATATATATATATATATATATAAATATATATATATAAATATATATATATATATATATTCAATACCAAACCTAATAGATCAATATAATTCCGCCAAGAGGCACATTTAACAAACAGATACACCCAATTTATTCCTCACTACTTGTATATGCCTAGTGGCCTATATATGCTCTGAGTTTCAGAATTCTGCATCCGTCGCTGGCGGAATTATATTGATGTATTAGGTATGGTATTGATTTTAAACATCACTACCTTATTAGGAGTTGTATATTATGATAAATGATGTTAGGTTTCAATTTGATTTTAAATCTTGTGGATAACCAACTGATATTTGCTGAGATATTGTGAAACACAGAACTGTGCTCATCTGAGATATCCCTGATAGAACGAGTCTGTCTTATATAAGTGTTCAACAAAGGTTTTTATTTTCTGTGGGAAGTAGGGCACGAAATCAGTAAGTTTAGCTATGACTAAAACAGTTGTTGTTGAAACGCGTCAGCTGAATGAAAAACTTGGTGAAATTTATCGTTTTGGAGTACCGGTTTTTCCTGACTGTGTCAACAACAGTGTGGAGTTGTGGATTTATGTAACGGGTCCTACACCCGTCGCTGTGCACCGCCCTGCTTGGTGGACATAGCCTATGGACTTGCAGGACATGGAGGTAGTGTCATGTTTACCAGGCTCCCGCCTGCATCATCATATTTGTTGGGCCGATTGGAATGTGCAGTGTGCAATGTCCAATTGAGGATTTCGATCTGCGCGCTGTCCTCAAAGTATATCGTAAAGCTGTGTTGAAAAACATTTATTGTCCATAAGAGCCACGGCCTACAGTTGAGGCAAATTACGGGGGATTGCTGTCAACAAGTAAGAAATCTGTGATCAGTCACCAAGCGGAGATTGCAGATTGGCTCAGAGTGGAACACCTATATTTACAAGCAAATAGCTGTGCTGTTTCCCTATATACCTTTCGACTCCCGTATGTTGCTGCACAACAGGAAATTATGAATCTAAACTCATATACAGGTTTTTGAGAATTATTTCCTTAACAGCTGTATGGTGTAATGTATTTTTGGACTGTGACGGTTTGAGGAGAGAAGGGTATCTTACTATTTTGGCGAAAATGATTGAGGCTATGCGTCAAAGGTTAGAAATAGCCCGTCAGTTTATTTGATGAAAATGTGGATGGTCACTGTATAGATGGCAATTAGGGAAGCCAAAATTCCAAATCAGTGTCTTTAATTCTTAACCCCTTCGCTGCCAGGCCTTTTCCCCCTCCTGTGCCAGGCCTTTTTTTGCCTATTTGGGGCAGTTCGCGCTTAGGCCCTCATAACTTTTTGTCCAGATAAGCTAACCAAGCCAAATTTGCGTCCTTTTTTTCCAACATCCTAGGGATTCTAGAGGTACCCAGACTTTGTGGGTTCCCCTGAAGGAGGCCAAGAAATTGGCCAAAATACAGTGAAAATTTCGTTTTTTTCAAAAAAATTGGAAAAAGTGGCTGCAGAAGAAGGCTTGTGGTTTTTCCCCTGAAAATGGCATCAACAAAGGGTTTGCGGTGCTAAACTCAGCAGCTTCCCAGCTTTCAGGAACAGGCAGACTTGAATCAGAAAACCCAATTTTTCAACACAATTTTGGCATTTTACTGGGACATACCCCATTTTTGCAATTTTTTGTGCTTTCAGCCTCCTTCCAGTCAGTGACAGAAATGGGCATGAAACCAATGCTGGATCCCAGAAACCTAAACATTTCTGAAAAGTAGACAAAATTCTGAATTCAGCAAGGGGTCATTTATGTAGATCCTACAAGGGTTTCCTACAGAAAATAACAACTGAAAAAGAAAAATATTGAAATTGAGGTGAAAAAAACATAAATGTTTCTCTACGTTTTACTCTGTAACTTTTCCCTGCAATGTCAGATTATCGAAAGCAATATACCGTTACGTCTGCTGGACTCCTCTGGTTGCGGGGATATATAGGGCTTGTAGGTTCATCAAGAACCCAAGGAACCCAGAGCCAATAAATGAGCTGCACCCTGCAGTGCGTTTTCATTCTATACCGGGTACACAGCAATTCATTTGCTGAAATATAAAGAGTAAAAAATTGCTATCAAGAAAACCTTTGTATTTCCAAAAAGGGCACAAGATAAGGTGTTGAGGAGCAGTGGTTATTTGCACATCTCTGAATTCCGGGGTGACCATACTAGCATGTGAATTACAGGGCATTTCTCAAATAGATGTCTTTTTTACACACTCTCCTATATTTGGAAGGAAAAAATTTAGAGAAAGACAAGGGGCAAAAACACTTGTTTTGCTAATGTATGTTCCCCCAAGTCTCCCGATAAAAATGATACCTCACTTGTGTGGGTAGGCCTAGCGCCCGCGACAGGAAACGCCCCAAAGCGCAACGTGGACACATCCACATTTTTGGAAGAAAACAGAGGTGTTTTTTGCGAAGTGCCTACCTGTAGATTTTGGCCTCTAGCTCAGCCGGCACCTAGGGAAACCTACCAAACCTGTGCATTTCTGAAAACTAGAGACCTAGGGGAATCCAAGGAGGGGTGACTTGCGGGGCTCGGACCAGGTTCTGTTACCCAGAATCCTTTGCAAACCTCAAAATTTGGCTAAAAAAAACACATGTTCCTCACATTTCTGTGGCAGATAGTTCTGGAATCAGAGAGGAGCCACAAATTTCCTTCCACCCAGCGTTCCCCCAAGTCTCCCGATAAAAATGATACCTCACTTGTGTGGGTAGGCCTAGCGCCCGCGACAGGAAACGCCCCAAAGCCCAACGTGGACACATCCAAATTTTTGGAAGAAAACAGAGGTGTTTTTTGCGAAGTGCCTACCTGTAGATTTTAGCCTCTAGCTCAGCCGGCACCTAGGGAAACCTACCAAACCTGTGCATTTCTGAAAACTAGAGACCTAGGGGAATCCAAGGAGGGGTGACTTGCGGGGCTCGGACCAGGTTCTGTTACCCAGAATCCTTTGCAAACCTCAAAATTTGGCTAAAAAAAACACATGTTCCTCACATTTCTGTGGCAGAAAGTTCTGGAATCTGAGAGGAGCCACAAATTTCCTTCCACCCAGCGTTCCCCCAAGTCTCCTGATAAAAATGATACCTCACTTGTGTGGGTAGGCCTAGCGCCCGCGACAGGAAACGCCCCAAAGCGCAACGTGGACACGTCCACATTTTTGGAAGAAAACAGAGGTGTTTTTTGCGAAGTGCCTACCAGTAGATTTTGGCCTCTAGCTCAGCCGGCACCTAGGGAAACCTACCAAACCTGTGCATTTCTGAAAACTAGAGCCCTAGGGGAATCCAAGGAGGGGTGACTTGCGGGGCTCGGACCAGGTTCTGTTACCCAGAATCCTTTGCAAACCTCAAAATTTGGCTAAAAAAACACATGTTCCTCACATTTCTGTGGCAGAAAGTTCGTGAATCTGAGAGGAGCCACAAATTTCCTTCCACCCAGCGTTCCCCCAAGTCTCCCGATAAAAATGATACCTCACTTGTGTGGGTAGGCCTAGCACCCGCGACAGGAAACGCCCCAAAGCGCAACGTGGACACATCCACATTTTTGGAAGAAAACAGAGGTGTTTTTTGCGAAGTGCCTACCTGTAGATTTTGGCCTCTAGCTCAGCCGGCACCTAGGGAAACCTACCAAACCTGTGCATTTCTGAAAACTAGAGACCTAGGGGAATCCAAGATGGGGTGACTTGTGTGGCTCGGACCAGGTTCTGTTACCCAGAATCCTTTGCAAACCTCAAAATTTGGCTAAAAAAACAAATGTTCCTCACATTTCTGTGGCAGAAAGTTCTGGAATCTGAGAGGAGCCACAAATTTCCTTCCACCCAGCGTTCCCCCAAGTCTCCGGATAAAAATGATACTTCACTTGTGTGGGTATGCCTAGCGCCCGCGACAGGAAACGCCCCAAAGCGCAACGTGGACACATCAAAATTTTTGAAAGAAAACAGAGGTGTTTTTTGCAAAGTGCCTGCCTGTAGATTTTGGCCTCTAGCTCAGCCGGCACCTAGGGAAACCTACCAAACCTGTGCATTTCTGAAAACTAGAGACCTAGGGGAATCCAAGATGGAGTGACTTGTGTGGCTCGGACCAGGTTCTGTTACCCAGAATCCTTTGCAAACCTCAAAATTTGGCTAAAAAAAACACATGATCCTCACATTTCTGTGGCAGAAAGTTCTGGAATCTGAGAGGATCCACAAATTTCCTTCCACCCAGCGTTCCCCTAAGTCTCTCGATAAAAATGGTACCTCTCTTCTGTGGGTAGGTCTAGCGCCCATGAAAGGAAATGGCCCAAAACACAACGTGGACACAACATATTTTTTCACAGAAAACAGAGGTGTTTTTTGCAAAGTGCCTACCTGTGGAGTTTGGTCTCTAGCTCAGCCGGCCCCGGGAGGGGGGGGGGGGGGGTCAGAAATGCCCTAAAAAAAATTTGATCACCACCCACCCCCCCCAAGCCCCCCCTGCCCGGGAACGCCCTTGCCTACGGGGTCGCTCCCCCTGCGTGACATTGGCGTCAAAAAACAAATCCCAGGTGCCTAGTGGTTTCTGCCCCCTTGGGGGCAGATTGACCTAAAATCGGCCAATCTGCCCCCAAGGGGGGCAGATATGGCCTAAATACAATTTGCCCCCCAGGGAAGCGACCCTTGCCTGATGGATCGCTCCCCATCTCTAAAAAAAAAAAAAAAAAAAAAAAACAACAAAAAAATTTGCCCTGGTGCCCCGAGGGTTCTGCCCCCCCCTGGGGGCAGTTCCGCCTAATAATAGGCCGATCTGCCCCCAGGGGGGGCAGAAATGGCCTAAAATAAATTCCCCCCCCCAGCCCCCACCCCCCCCCCCGGGAGCGACCCTTGCCTACGGGGTCGCTCCCCCTGCGTGACATTGGCGCCAAAAAACAAATCCCAGGTGCCTAGTGGTTTCTGCCCCCTTGGGGGCAGATTGACCTAAAATCGGCCAATCTGCCCCCAAGGGGGGCAGAAATGGCCTAAATACAATTTGCCCCCCAGGGGAGCGACCCTTGCCTGATGGGTCGCTCCCCATCTCTAAAAAAACAAAAACAAAAAAAAAAAACACAACAAAAAAATTTGCCCTGGTGCTCTGAGGGTTCTGCCCCCCCCCCTGGGGGCAGTTCGGCCTAATAATAGGCCGATCTGCCCCCAGGGGGGGCAGAAATGGCCTAAAATAAATTTGCCCCCCCAACTACCCCCGCCACCCCCCCCCCGGGAGCGACCCTTGCCTACGGGGTCGCTCCCCCTGCGTGACATTGCCGCCAAAAAACAAATCCCAGGTGCCTAGTGGTTTCTGCCCCCTTGGGGGCAGATTGACCTAAAATCGGCCGGAAATGGCCTAAATACAATTTGCCCCCCAGGGGAGCGACCCTTGCCTGATGGGTCGCTCCCCATCTCTAAAAAACCAAACAAACAAAAAAAAAAACATAATTTTTTTTTTTGCCCTGGTGCAGTTCGGCCTAATAATAGGCCGATCTGCCCCCAGGGGGGGCAGAAATGGCCTAAAATTAATTTGCCCCCCCAACTACCCCTGCCTCCCCCCCCGGGAGCGACCCTTGCCTACGGGGTCGCTCCCCCTGTGTGACATTGGCACCAAAAAACAAATCCCAGGTGCCTAGGGGGGCTTGACCTAAAATCGGCCAATCTGCCCCCATGGGGGGAAGAAATGGCCTAAATACAATTTGCCCCCCAGGGGAGCGACCCTTGCCTGATGGGTTGCTCCCCATCTCTAAAAAAAAAAAAAAAAAAAAAAACAATTGCCCTGGCGCCCACAGGTTTCTGCCCCCCCCCCCCCGGGGGCAGATCGGCCTAATAATAAGCCGATCTGCCCACGGGGGGGGCAGAAATGGCCTAAAATAAATTTGCCCCCCCAACCTCCACCCCCCCCCGGGAGAGACCCTTGCCTACGGGGTCGCTCCCCCTGCGTGACATTGGCGCCAAAAAACAAATCCCCGGTGCCTAGTGGTTTCTGCCCCCTTGGGGGTAGATTGACCTAAAATCGGCCAATCTGACCCCAGGGGGGCAGAAATGGTCTAAATACAATTTGCCCCCCCAGGGGAGCAACCCTTGCCTGATGGGTCGCTCCCCATCTCTAAAAAAAGAAACAACAAAAAAAAAATATATATATTGCCCTGGCGCCTAGAGGTTTCTGCCCCCCCTGGGGGCAGATCGGCCTAATAATAGGCCGATCTGCCCCCAGGGGGGGCAGAAATGGCCTAAAATAAATTGCCCCCCCCCCAGGGAGCGACCCTTGCCTAAGGGGTCGCTCCCTTTGCGTGAAATTCACGCAAAGAAAAAACTCCCTGGTGTCTAGTGGTTTCTACCCCCCTTGGGGGCAGATTGGCCTCATCAAAATAGGCCAATCTGCCCCAAAGGGGGGCAGAAATGGCCAAAATATAATTTTCCCCCAAGAGGAGCGACCCTTGCCTAAGGGGTCGCTCCCCACCAAAAAAAAAAAAAAATGGTCCCTGGTGCCTATCGGCCTACCTGTAGATTTTGGCCTCTAGCTCAGCCGGCACCTAGGGAAACCTACCAAACCTGTGCATTTCTGAAAACTAGAGCCCTAGGGGAATCCAAGGAGGGGTGACTTGCGGGGCTCGGACCAGGTTCTGTTACCCAGAATCCTTTGCAAACCTCAAAATTTGGCTAAAAAAACACATGTTCCTCACATTTCTGTGGCAGAAAGTTCGTGAATCTGAGAGGAGCCACAAATTTCCTTCCACCCAGCGTTCCCCCAAGTCTCCCGATAAAAATGATACCTCACTTGTGTGGGTAGGCCTAGCGCCCGCGACAGGAAACGCCCCAAAGCGCAACGTGGACACATCCAAATTTTTGGAAGAAAACAGAGGTGTTTTTTGCGAAGTGCCTACCTGTAGATTTTGGCCTCTAGCTCAGCCGGCACCTAGGGAAACCTACCAAACCTGTGCATTTCTGAAAACTAGAGACCTAGGGGAATCCAAGATGGGGTGACTTGTGTGGCTCGGACCAGGTTCTGTTACCCAGAATCCTTTGCAAACCTCAAAATTTGGCTAAAAAAACTAATGTTCCTCACATTTCTGTGGCAGAAAGTTCTGGAATCTGAGAGGAGCCACAAATTTCCTTCCACCCAGCGTTCCCCTAAGTCTCTCGATAAAAATGGTACCTCTCTTCTGTGGGTAGGTCTAGCGCCCATGAAAGGAAATGGCCCAAAACACAACGTGGACACAACATATTTTTTCACAGAAAACAGAGGTGTTTTTTGCAAAGTGCCTACCTGTGGAGTTTGGTCTCTAGCTCAGCCGGCCCCGGGGGGGGTGGGGGGGCAGAAATGCCCTAAAATAAATTTGACCACCCCCCACCCCCCCCCCAAGCCCCCCCTGCCCGGGAACGACCCTTGCCTACGGGGTCGCTCCCCCTGCGTGACATTGGCGCCAAAAAACAAATCCCAGGTGCCTAGTGGTTTCTGCCCCCTTGGGGGCAGATTGACCTAAAATCGGCCAATCTGCCCCCAAGGGGGGCAGATATGGCCTAAATACAATTTGCCCCCCAGGGAAGCGACCCTTGCCTGATGGATCGCTCCCCATCTCTAAAAAAAAAAAAAAAAAAAAAACACAACAAAAAAATTTGCCCTGGTGCCCTGAGGGTTCTGCCCCCCCCTGGGGGCAGTTCCGCCTAATAATAGGCCGATCTGCCCCCAGGGGGGGCAGAAATGGCCTAAAATAAATTTCCCCCCCCCAGCCCCCACCCCCCCCCCGGGAGCGACCCTTGCCTACGGGGTCGCTCCCCCTGCGTGACATTGGCGCCAAAAAACAAATCCCAGGTGCCTAGTGGTTTCTGCCCCCTTGGGGGCAGATTGACCTAAAATCGGCCAATCTGCCCCCAAGGGGGGCAGAAATGGCCTAAATACAATTTGCCCCCCCAGGGGAGCGACCCTTGCCTGATGGGTCGCTCCCCATCTCTAAAAAAAACAAACAAACAAAAAAAAAAACACAACAAAAAAATTTGCCCTGGTGCTCTGAGGGTTCTGCCCCCCCCCTGGGGGCAGTTCGGCCTAATAATAGGCCGATCTGCCCCCAGGGGGGGCAGAAATGGCCTAAAATAAATTTGCCCCCCCCAACTACCCCCGCCTCCCCCCCCCGGGAGCGACCCTTGCCTACGGGGTCGCTCCCCCTGCGTGACATTGGCGCCCAAAAAACAAATCCCAGGTGCCTAGTGGTTTTTGCCCCCTTGGGGGCTGATTGACCTAAAATCGGCCGGAAATGGCCTAAATACAATTGGCCCCCCAGGGGAGCGACCCTTGCCTGATGGGTCGCTCCCCATCTCTAAAAAAACCAAACAAACAAAAAAAAAAAACATAATTTTTTTTTTTGCCCTGGTGCAGTTCGGCCTAATAATAGGCCGATCTGCCCCCAGGGGGGGCAGAAATGGCCTAAAATAAATTTGCCCCCCCAACTACCCCTGCTTCCCCCCCCGGGAGCGACCCTTGCCTACGGGGTCCGCTCCCCCTGCGTGACATTGGCGCCAAAAAACAAATCCCAGGTGCCTAGTGGTTTCTGCCCCCCCTTGGGGGCAGATTGACCTAAAATCGGCCAATCTGCCCCCATGGGGGGAAGAAATGGCCTAAATACAATTTGCCCCCCCAGGGGAGCGACCCTTGCCTGATGGGTTGCTCCCCATCTCTAAAAAAACAAAAAAAAAACAAAAAAAAAACACCCCAAAAATAATTTGCCCTGGCGCCTACAGGTTTCTGCCCCCCCCCCCCCCCCCGGGGGCAGATCGGCCTAATAATAAGCCGATCTGCCCACGGGGGGGGCAGAAATGGCCTAAAATAAATTTGCCCCCCCAACCTCCACCCCCCCCCGGGAGAGACCCTTGCCTACGGGGTCGCTCCCCCTGCGTGACATTGGCGCCAAAAAACAAATCCCCGGTGCCTAGTGGTTTCTGCCCCCTTGGGGGCAGATTGACCTAAAAGGGCCAATCTGACCCCATGGGGGGCAGAAAATGGTCTAAATACAATTTGCCCCCCCAGGGGAGCAACCCTTGCCTGATGGGTCGCTCCCCATCTCTAAAAAAAGAAACAACAAAAAAAATATATATATATTGCCCTGGCGCCTAGAGGTTTCTGCCCCCCCTGGGGGCAGATCGGCCTAATAATAGGCCGATCTGCCCCCAGGGGGGGGGCAGAAATGGCCTAAAATAATTGCCCCCCCCCCCCAGGGAGCGACCCTTGCCTAAGGGGTCGCTCCCTTTGCGTGAAATTCACGCAAAGAAAAAACTCCCTGGTGTCTAGTGGTTTCTACCCCCCCTTGGGGCAGATTGGCCTCATCAAAATAGGCCAATCTGCCCCAAAGGGGGGCAGAAATGGCCAAAATATAATTTTCCCCAAGAGGAGCGACCCTTGCCTAAGGGGTCGCTCCCCACCAAAAAAAAAAAAAAAAATGGTCCCTGGTGCCTATCGGCCTACCTGTAGATTTTGGCCTCTAGCTCAGCCGGCACCTAGGGAAACCTACCAAACCTGTGCATTTCTGAAAACTAGAGCCCTAGGGGAATCCAAGGAGGGGTGACTTGCGGGGCTCGGACCAGGTTCTGTTACCCAGAATCCTTTGCAAACCTCAAAATTTGGCTAAAAAAACACATGTTCCTCACATTTCTGTGGCAGAAAGTTCGTGAATCTGAGAGGAGCCACAAATTTCCTTCCACCCAGCGTTCCCCCAAGTCTCCCGATAAAAATGATACCTCACTTGTGTGGGTAGGCCTAGCGCCCGCGACAGGAAACGCCCCAAAGCGCAACGTGGACACATCCAAATTTTTGGAAGAAAACAGAGGTGTTTTTTGCGAAGTGCCTACCTGTAGATTTTGGCCTCTAGCTCAGCCCGGCACCCTAGGGAAACGTACCAAACCTGTGCATTTCTGAAAACTAGAGACCTAGGGGAATCCAAGATGGGGTGACTTGTGTGGCTCGGACCAGGTTCTGTTACCCAGAATCCTTTGCAAACCTCAAAATTTGGCTAAAAAAACAAATGTTCCTCACATTTCTGTGGCAGAAAGTTCTGGAATCTGAGAGGAGCCACAAATGTCCTTCCACCCAGCGTTCCCCCAAGTCTCCCGATAAAAATGATACCTCACTTGTGTGGGTATGCCTAGCGCCCGCGACAGGAAACGCCCCAAAGCGCAACGTGGACACATCAAAATTTTTGAAAGAAAACAGAGGTGTTTTTTGCAAAAGTGCCTGCCTGTAGATTTTGGCCTCTAGCTCAGCCGGCACCTAGGGAAACCTACCAAACCTGTGCATTTCTGAAAACTAGAGACCTAGGGGAATCCAAGATGGAGTGACTTGTGTGGCTCGGACCAGGTTCTGTTACCCAGAATCCTTTGCAAACCTCAAAATTTGGCTAAAAAAAAACACATGATCCTCACATTTCTGTGGCAGAAAGTTCTGGAATCTGAGAGGATCCACAAATTTCCTTCCACCCAGCGTTCCCCTAAGTCTCTCGATAAAAATGGTACCTCTTTTCTGTGGGTAGGTCTAGCGCCCATGAAAGGAAATGGCCCAAAACACAACGTGGACACAACATATTTTTTCACAGAAAACAGAGGTGTTTTTTGCTAAGTGCCTACCTGTGGAGTTTGGTCTCTAGCTCAGCCGGCCCCGGGAGGGGGGGAGGGGGGGGGGGGGCAGAAATGCCCTAAAATAAATTTGACCACCCCCCACCCCCCCCCCAAGCCCCCCCTGCCCGGGAACGACCCTTGCCTACGGGGTCGCTCCCCCCTGCGTGACATTGGCGCCAAAAAAACAAATCCCAGGTGCCTAGTGGTTTCTGCCCCCTTGGGGGCAGATTGACCTAAAATCGGCCAATCTGCCCCCAAGGGGGGCAGAAATGGCCTAAATACAATTTGCCCCCCAGGGGAGCGACCCTTGCCTGATGGGTCGCTCCCCATCTCTAAAAAAACAAACAAACAAAAAAAAAAACACAACAAAAAAATTTGCCCTGGTGCTCTGAGGGTTCTGCCCCCCCCCTGGGGGCAGTTCGGCCTAATAATAGGCCGATCTGCCCCCAGGGGGGGCAGAAATGGCCTAAAATAAATTTGCCCCCCCCAACTACCCCCGCCTCCCCCCCCCCGGGAGCGACCCTTGCCTACGGGGTCGCTCCCCCCTGCGTGACATTGGCGCCAAAAAACAAATCCCAGGTGCCTAGTGGTTTCTGCCCCCTTGGGGGCAGATTGACCTAAAATCGGCCGGAAATGGCCTAAATACAATTTGCCCCCCAGGGGAGCGACCCTTGCCTGATGGGTCGCTCCCCATCTCTAAAAAACCAAACAAACAAAAAAAAAAACATAATTTTTTTTTTTTGCCCTGGTGCAGTTCGGCCTAATAATAGGCCGATCTGCCCCCAGGGGGGGGCAGAAATGGCCTAAAATAAATTTGCCCCCCCAACTACCCCTGCTTCCCCCCCCGGGAGCGACCCTTGCCTACGGGGTCGCTCACCCCCTGCGTGACATTGGCGCCAAAAAACAAATCCCAGGTGCCTAGTGGTTTCTGCCCCCCTTGGGGGCAGATTGACCTAAAATCGGCCAATCTGCCCCCATGGGGGGAAGAAATGGCCTAAATACAATTTGCCCCCCAGGGGAGCGACCCTTGCCTGATGGGTTGCTCCCCATCTCTAAAAAAAACAAAAAAAAAACAAAAAAAAAACACCCCAAAAAAATTTGCCCTGGCGCCTACAGGTTTCTGCCCCCCCCCCCACCCCCCCGGGGGGCAGATCGGCCTAATAATAAGCCGATCTGCCCACGGGGGGGGCAGAAATGGCCTAAAATAAATTTGCCCCCCCCAACCTCCACCCCCCCCCGGGAGAGACCCCTTGCCTACGGGGTCGCTCCCCCTGCGTGACATTGGCGCCAAAAAACAAATCCCCGGTGCCTAGTGGTTTCTGCCCCCTTGGGGGCAGATTGACCTAAAATCGGCCAATCTGACCCCAGGGGGGCAGAAAATGGTCTAAATACAATTTGCCCCCCCAGGGGAGCAACCCTTGCCTGATGGGTCGCTCCCCATCTCTAAAAAAAGAAACAACAAAAAAAATATATATATATTGCCCTGGCGCCTAGAGGTTTTCCTGCCCCCCCTGGGGGCAGATCGGCCTAATAATAGGCCGATCTGCCCCCAGGGGGGGCAGAAATGGCCTAAAATAAATTGCCCCCCCCCCCCAGGGAGCGACCCTTGCCTAAGGGGTCGCTCCCTTTGCGTGAAATTCACGCAAAGAAAAAACTCCCTGGTGTCTAGTGGTTTCTACCCCCCTTGGGGGCAGATTGGCCTCATCAAAATAGGCCAATCTGCCCCAAAGGGGGGCAGAAATGGCCAAAATATAATTTTCCCCCAAGAGGAGCGACCCTTGCCTAAGGGGTCGCTCCCCACCAAAAAAAAAAAAAAAATGGTCCCTGGTGCCTATCGGCCTACCTGTAGATTTTGGCCTCTAGCTCAGCCGGCACCTAGGGAAACCTACCAAACCTGTGCATTTCTGAAAACTAGAGCCCTAGGGGAATCCAAGGAGGGGTGACTTGCGGGGCTCGGACCAGGTTCTGTTACCCAGAATCCTTTGCAAACCTCAAAATTTGGCTAAAAAAACACATGTTCCTCACATTTCTGTGGCAGAAAGTTCGTGAATCTGAGAGGAGCCACAAATTTCCTTCCACCCAGCGTTCCCCCAAGTCTCCCGATAAAAATGATACCTCACTTGTGTGGGTAGGCCTAGCGCCCGCGACAGGAAACGCCCCAAAGCGCAACGTGGACACATCCAAATTTTTGGAAGAAAACAGAGGTGTTTTTTGCGAAGTGCCTACCTGTAGATTTTGGCCTCTAGCTCAGCCGGCACCTAGGGAAACGTACCAAACCTGTGCATTTCTGAAAACTAGAGACCTAGGGGAATCCAAGATGGGGTGACTTGTGTGGCTCGGACCAGGTTCTGTTACCGCAGAATCCTTTGCAAACCTCAAAATTTGGCTAAAAAAACAAATGTTCCTCACATTTCTGTGGCAGAAAGTTCTGGAATCTGAGAGGAGCCACAAATGTCCTTCCACCCAGCGTTCCCCCAAGTCTCCCGATAAAAATGATACCTCACTTGTGTGGGTATGCCTAGCGCCCGCGACAGGAAACCGCCCCAAAGCGCAACGTGGACACATCAAAATTTTTGAAAGAAAACAGAGGTGTTTTTTGCAAAGTGCCTGCCTGTAGATTTTGGCCTCTAGCTCAGCCGGCACCTAGGGAAACCTACCAAACCTGTGCATTTCTGAAAACTAGAGACCTAGGGGGAATCCAAGATGGAGTGACTTGTGTGGCTCGGACCAGGTTCTGTTACCCATGAATCCTTTGCAAACCTCAAAATTTGGCTAAAAAAAACACATGATCCTCACATTTCTGTGGCAGAAAGTTCTGGAATCTGAGAGGATCCACAAATTTCCCTTCCACCCAGCGTTCCCCTAAGTCTCTCGATAAAAATGGTACCTCTTTTCTGTGGGTAGGTCTAGCGCCCATGAAAGGAAATGGCCCAAAACACAACGTGGACACAACATATTTTTTCACAGAAAACAGAGGTGTTTTTTGCAAAAGTGCCTACCTGTGGAGTTTGGTCTCTAGCTCAGCCGGCCCCGGGAGGGGGGGAGGGGGGGGGGGGCCAGAAATGCCCTAAAATATAATTTGACCACCCCCCACCCCCCCCCCAAGCCCCCCCTGCCCGGGAACGACCCTTGCCTACGGGGTCGCTCCCCCTGCGTGACATTGGCGCCAAAAAACAAATCCCAGGTGCCTAGTGGTTTCTGCCCCCTTGGGGGCAGATTGACCTAAAATCGGCCAATCTGCCCCAAGGGGGCAGAAATGGCCTAAATACAATTTGCCCCCCAGGGGAGCGACCCTTGCCTGATGGGTCGCTCCCCATCTCTAAAAAACCAAACAAACAAAAAAAAAAAACATAATTTTTTTTTTTGCCCTGGTGCAGTTCGGCCTAATAATAGGCCGATCTGCCCTCAGGGGGGGCAGAAATGGCCTAAAATAAATTTGCCCCCCCAACTACCCCTGCCTCCCCCCCCGGGAGCGACCCTTGCCTACGGGGTCGCTCCCCCTGCGTGACATTGGCGCCAAAAAACAAATCCCAGGTGCCTAGTGGTTTCTGCCCCCCCTTGGGGGCAGATTGACCTAAAATCGGCCAATCTGCCCCCATGGGGGGAAGAAATGGCCCTAAATACAATTTGCCCCCCAGGGGAGCGACCCTTGCCTGATGGGTTGCTCCCCATCTCTAAAAAAACAAAAAAACAAAAAAAAAACCACCCCAAAAAAAATTTGCCCTGGCGCCTACAGGTTTCTGCCCCCCCCCCCCCCGGGGGCAGATCGGCCTAATAATAAGCCGATCTGCCCACGGGGGGGGCAGAAATGGCCTAAAATAAATTTGCCCCCCCAACCTCCACCCCCCCCCCGGGAGAGACCCTTGCCTACGGGGTCGCTCCCCCTGCGTGACATTGGCGCCAAAAAACAAATCCCCGGTGCCTAGTCGGTTTCTGCCCCCCTTGGGGGCAGATTGACCTAAAATCGGCCAATCTGACCCCAGGGGGGGCAGAAATGGTCTAAATACAATTTGCCCCCCCAGGGGAGCAACCCTTGCCTGATGGGTCGCTCCCCATCCCTAAAAAAAAAGAAACAACAAAAAAAATATATATATATTGCCCCTGGCACCTAGAGGTTTCTGCCCCCCCTGGGGGCAGATCGGCCTAATAATAGGCCGATCTGCCCCCAGGGGGGGCAGAAATGGCCTAAAATAAATTGCCCCCCCCCCCCCAGGGAGCGACCCTTGCCTAAGGGGTCGCTCCCTTTGCGTGAAATTCACGCAAAGAAAAAACTCCCTGGTGTCTAGTGGTTTCTACCCCCCCCTTGGGGGCAGATTGGCCTCATCAAAATAGGCCAATCTGCCCCAAAGGGGGGCAGAAATGGCCAAAATATAATTTTCCCCCCAAGAGGGAGCGACCCTTGCCTAAGGGGTCGCTCCCCCACCAAAAAAAAAAAAACAAAATCGGTCCCTGGTGCCTATCGGCCCTACCTGTAGATTTTGGCCTCTAGCTCAGCCGGCACCTAGGGAAACCTACCAAACCTGTGCATTTCTGAAAACTAGAGCCCTAGGGGAATCCAAGGAGGGGTGACTTGCGGGGCTCGGACCAGGTTCTGTTACCCAGAATCCTTTGCAAACCTCAAAATTTGGCTAAAAAAAAACACATGTTCCTCACATTTCTGTGGCAGAAAGTTCGTGAATCTGAGAGGAGCCACAAATTTCCTTCCACCCAGCGTTCCCCCAAGTCTCCCGATAAAAATGATACCTCACTTGTGTGGGTAGGCCTAGCGCCCGCGACAGGAAACGCCCCAAAGCGCAACGTGGACACATCCAAATTTTTGGAAGAAAACAGAGGTGTTTTTTGCGAAGTGCCTACCTGTAGATTTTGGCCTCTAGCTCAGCCGGCACCTAGGGAAACCTACCAAACCTGTGCATTTCTGTAAAACTAGAGACCTAGGGGAATCCAAGATGGGGTGACTTGTGTGGCTCGGACCAGGTTCTGTTACCCAGAATCCTTTGCAAACCTCAAAATTTGGCTAAAAAAACAAATGTTCCTCACATTTCTGTGGCAGAAAGTTCTGGAATCTGAGAGGAGCCACAAATTTCCTTCCACCCAGCGTTCCCCCAAGTCTCCCGATAAAAATGATACCTCACTTGTGTGGGTATGCCTAGCGCCCGCGACAGGAAACGCCCCAAAGCGCAACGTGGACACATCAAAATTTTTGAAAGAAAACAGAGGTGTTTTTTGCAAAGTGCCTGCCTGTAGATTTTGGCCTCTAGCTCAGCCGGCACCTAGGGAAACCTACCAAACCTGTGCATTTCTGAAAACTAGAGACCTAGGGGAATCCAAGATGGAGTGACTTGTGTGGCTCGGACCAGGTTCTGTTACCCAGAATCCTTTGCAAACCTCAAAATTTTGGCTAAAAAAAAACACATGATCCTCACATTTTCTGTGGCAGAAAGTTCTGGAATCTGAGAGGATCCACAAATTTCCTTCCACCCAGCGTTCCCCTAAGTCTCTCGATAAAAATGGTACCTCTCTTCTGTGGGTAGGTCTAGCGCCCCATGAAAGGAAATGGCCCAAAACACAACGTGGACACAACCATATTTTTTCACAGAAAACAGAGGTGTTTTTTGCAAAGTGCCTACCTGTGGAGTTTGGTCTCTAGCTCAGCCGGCCCCGGGGAGGGGGGGGGGGGGGGGGGCAGAAATGCCCTCAAATAAATTTGACCACCCCCCCCCAAGCCCCCCCCCTGCCCGGGAACGACCCTTGCCTACGGGGTCGCTCCCCCCTGCGTGACATTGGCGCCAAAAAACAAATCCCAGGTGCCTAGTGGTTTCTGCCCCCTTGGGGCAGATTGACCCTAAAATCGGCCAATCTGCCCCCAAGGGGGGCAGAAATGGCCTAAATACAATTTGCCCCCCAGGGGAGCGACCCTTGCCTGATGGGTCGCTCCCCATCTCTAAAAAGAAGAAACAACAAAAAAAATATATATATATATTGCCCTGGCGCCTAGAGGTTTCTGCCCCCCCCTGGGGGCAGATCGCCTAATAATAGGCCGATCTGCCCCCAGGGGGGGCAGAAATGGCCTAAAATAAATTGCCCCCCCACCCCCCCAGGGAGCGACCCTTGCCTAAGGGGTCGCTCCCTTTGCGTGAAATTCACGCAAAGAAAAAACTCCCTGGTGTCTAGTGGTTTTCTACCCCCCTTGGGGGCAGATTGGCCTCATCAAAATAGGCCAATCTGCCCCAAAGGGGGGCAGAAATGGCCCAAAAATATAATTTTCCCCCAAGAGGAGCGACCCTTGCCTAAGGGGTCGCTCCCCACCAAAAAAAAAAAAAAAATGGTCCCTGGTGCCTATCGGCCTACCTGTAGATTTTGGCCTCTAGGTCAGCCGGCACCTAGGGAAACCTACCAAACC